>NC_092151.1:32343579-32663579 GCF_045791955.1 Oncorhynchus clarkii lewisi | reverse complement strand
GCTTTGCCTGGCAGGCTAGGTGGGTGGTGGGTGGGTGGGTGGCTTTGGTATGATCTGTGCCGCATCAGCTGATGTATGACATTGATATTTTCTTCATGTAGTGATTCTCAGGTGACTGAGTCCACTATATGATAATACTGATTAAGAATACGGTGTTCATCTAACCTTTAATCATCAACTGGCTGTCAGAAACGTTTGCCATTCTGTGAGAGCCAGATGTACAGTATGTTAGTAGGGAGAGTACTGCTGCTGGCTCACAGAGCGGTCTTCCATGTCAGGTAACTATGGTTTGTGGGACCAGCATGCTGCCATTGCCTGGGTGAATAGGAACATCCGCGCCTTCGGAGGAGACCCCAACAACATCACCGTCTTCGGAGAGTCTGCCGGCGCTGCTAGCGTCAGCTTCCAGGTGTGGGACTAAAAAGAGAACTAACAGTTTTAATACAGAGCTTTCAGGGCAAAGGTAGTCATGTCGAAGTACAAAAAAGGCCAGTACAAGGATGTTTCTTCCATCTCAATGTTATATACTCTTCATTATAATATCATTATTATTCAGTGTCTTCCTGTCATAAAACATAAATTTACTGTCACAGTGTGTAGTTTCTGGTAACTCGTGTCTATGACATTAGCTTATTACATTTGATATGTTTAACAATGAGAACCGGGAGACTTCTGATACCTTATTCTGAACCATGATGTCCTGTACAGAGTGATGGTCAGCCGAGTTTCTGAGACCTCTGTGATCTAATAAACAGGGTGATGGAAAACACTTGTACTTTAGACCATTTTAAGTTGAGCCTTTTTAAATTGTTAGATACAGTATATGTAAGCATATAATGATTGTAACTAAAGATACTGTAGGTAAGGATATGGCTTTCGGCATGGGTCCTCCGTCCACAGTATTAACAGATTAGCAAATGCAGAAAATGCAATGTACTAATTTGAGTTTGAATGTACTTTACACCACACAGACGCTTTCTCCCCATAACAAAGGGCTGATCCGCAGGGCCATCTCCCAGAGTGGCGTTGCTCTCTGCCCCTGGGCCATCAACAACAACCCTCGTGCCTTTGCAGAGATGGTATGTGTACTTCAGTAACATTGGGTGGAGGGTATGAAACTGACAGAGATGCATGTTGGTTGTTAAAGAGTGGTGTCATCCTCCTCTCTCTTTAGGTTGCTGGGAAGGTGGGCTGCCCCATTGATGATCAGATGATGGCCTGCCTGAAGCTCATTGACGCTAAGGAGCTCACCCTTGCTGGTACCCTGTCCCTGGCTGGTTCTCCCTCCAGTGAGTATTCACTGAGGTTAAAATAAGGGGCTGTGGCACACTTTGAGAAAGATGCTAAGGAGGTTGTGCTTTGCATGCATTGATGCCTGTATAGATGAGCATTAGCCTGACGCTCACATATCTCCTCAGCCCACCATTTTACACAGGAATTTGGTGATGGCCATGTCCTACCCATAGCGTTAAAAGTTATGTCTTTCTCTGCCTGCCTCCTCTAGCGCCCATAGTGGGCAACCTGGCCCTCTCCCCAGTGATCGATGGGGACTTCCTGCCTGATCACCCAGGGAAACTGTTCCACAACGCTGCTGACATTGACTACCTTGCAGGGGTCAACAGCATGGATGCCCACCTATTCACTGGATTAGATTTACCCGCCGTCAACAAGCCACTCGCTAACCTCCCTCTGTGAGTGACTTTGGGCTGATTGGTTACCTGGGAGGAGGAGGGTAGTCTGTTCAGTGTTGGCCATGTGCATTGTGTAGCTTAAATGGGACAGCAGATGTACCCACAAAGCATTTTATAGAAGCAACCAAGTCTAACTAACAAGTAGGAGTAGAATAAAACATGTATTAAAAAGAGTAGGGTTATCAGTTTGGGCAGGTACCTAACACAGTTGGCTTAAGAAGGGGTTGTTAGATCTCTTGAGACTAATCTCTCGCTTCCTCACTGAAGGTCAGATGTGAAACTGCTCCTGGGTTCTTTGACTAAGAAGGGAGAGGCCTCTATCAATAGCGCTTTCGCAGAGTACACGGCAGACTGGGGCGATAAGCCCAGTCAGGAGACCATCAAGAAGACTGTTGTTATGATCGAGACTGACTACGTCTTCCTGGTTCCTACCCAGGCTGCTCTCTATCTGCACGCCTCCAATGCCCAGTGAGTCTACCTCCTTCTTATTCTAGCACAGCCCTTCTCCCCCAGTATGTGCTGCTTCCTATCCCAGCGTCACATATCGGATATCTAATCATTCCCCCTCTCCATGCCCTATCCCAGATCTGCACGCACCTACTCCTACCTGTTCTCAGAGCCCAGCCGCATGTCCGGGATAGTTCTACCTTTCCCCAGCTGGATGGAGGCTGACCACGCTGAGGACCTGCAGTTTGTGTTTGGCAAGCCCTTCTCCACGCCCCTGGCATACTGGCCCAAGTACCGCAATGTCTCCAAATACTTTATCGCCTACTGGACCAACTTCGCCAGGACCGGGTAAGAAAGAGCTGCAGAGCAATCATATACAGTAATCACACTCTGTGGGGGATATATACACTGCTCAAAAAAATAAAGGGAACACTTAAACAACACAATGTAACTCCAAGTCAATCACACTTCTGTGAAATCAAACTGTCCACTTAGGAAGCAACACTGATTGACAATACATTTCACATGCTGTTGTGCAAATGGAATAGACAACAGGTGGAAATTATAGGCAATTAGCAAGGCACCCCCAATAAAGGAGTGGTTCTGCAGGTGGTGACCACAGACCACTTCTCAGTTCCTATGCTTCCTGGCTGATGTTTTGGTCACTTTTGAATGCTGGCGGTGCTTTCAATCTAGTGGTAGCATGAGACGGAGTCTACAACCCACACAAGTGGCTCAGGTAGTGCAGCTCATCCAGGATGGCACATCAATGCGAGCTGTGGCAAGAAGGTTTGCTATGTCTGTCAGCGTAGTGTCCAGAGCATGGATGCGCTACCAGGAGACAGGCCAGTACATCAGGAGACGTGGAGGAGGTCGTAGGAGGGCAACAACCCAGCAGCAGGACCGCTACCTCCACCTTTGTGCAAGGAGGAGCAGGAGGAGCACTGCCAGAGCCCTGCAAAATGACCTCCAGCAGGCACAAATGTGCATGTGTCTGCTCAAACGGTCAGAAACAGACTCCATGAGGGTGGTATGAGGGCCCGACGTCCACAGGTGGGGGTTGTGCTTACAGCCCAACACCGTGCAGGACGTTTGGCATTTGCCAGAGAACACCAAGATTGGCAAATTCGCCACTGGCGCCATGTGCTCTTCACAGATGAAATCAGGTTCACACTGAGCACATGTGACAGACGTGACAGAGTCTGGAGACGCTGTGGAGAAAGTTCTGCTTCCTGCAACATCCTCCAGCATGACCGGTTTGGCGGTGGGTCAGTCATGGTGTGGGGTGGCATTTCTTTGTGGGGCCACACAGCCCTCCATGTGCTCGCCAGAGGTAGCCTGACTGCCATTAGGTACCGAGATGAGATCCTCAGACCCCTTGTGAGACCATATGCTGGTGTCCTGGGTTCCTCCTAATGCAAGACAATGCTAGACCTCATGTGGCTGGAGTGTGTCAGCAGTTCCTGCAAGAGGAAGGCATTGATGCTATGGACTGGCCGCCCGTTCCCCAGACCTGAATCCAATTGAGCACATCTGGGACATCATGTCTCGCTCCATCCACCAACGCCACATTGCACCACAGACTGTCCTCACCAGGAGCATGCCCAGGCGTTGTAGAGAGGTCATACAGGCACGTGGAGGCCACACACACTACTGAGCCTCATTTTGACTAGTTTTAAGGACATTACATCAAAGTTGGATCAGCCTGTAGTGTGGTTTTCCACTTTAATTTTGAGTAAGACTCCAAATCCAGACCTCCATGGGTTGATAAATTGGATTTCCATTGATAATTTTTGTGTGATTCTGTTGTCAGCACATTCAACTATGTAAAGAAAAAAGTATTTAATAAGAATATTTAATTCATTCAGATCTAGGATGTGTTATTTTAGAGTTCCCTTTATTTTTTTGAGCAGTGTATATATATATATATATATATATATATATATATATATATATAGAGATACAGTATCAGCCAACCTGTGGGCACACCTACTCATATACATTGTAGAATAATAGTGAGGACTTCAAAAGTATGTATTAACACATATGGAATCATGTAGTAACCAAAAAAGTGTTAAACAAATAAACATAGATTTTAGATTCTTCAAAGTAGTACCCTTTGCCTTGATGACAGCTTTGCACACTCTTGGTATTCTCTCAACCAGCTTCACCTGGAATGATTTTCCAACATTCTTGAAGGAGTTCCCACATATGCGGAGCACTTGTTGGCTGCTTTTCCTTTACTCTGCGGTCCAACTCATCCCAAACAATCTCAGTTGGGTTGAGGTTGGGTGATTATGGAGGCCAGGTCATCTGATGCAGCACTCCATCCCTCTCTTTGGTCAAATAGCCCTTACACATGATAGTGCCACTAAGCGCAAACCAGATGGGATGGCGTATCGCTGCAGAATGCTGTGGTAGCCATGCTGGTTAAGTGTGCCTTGAATTCTAAATAAATCACTGACAGTGTCACCAGCAAAGCACCCCCACACGTCACACCTCCTCCTCCATGCTTCACGGTGGGAACCACACATGCAGAGATCATCTGTTCACCTACTCTGCGTCTCACAAACACACAGTGGTTGGAACCAAAACTCTCAAATTTGGACTGATCAGACCAAAGCACAGATTTCGACCGGTCTAATGTCCATTGGTCGTGTTTCTTGTCCCAGGCAAGTTTCTTCTTATTATTGGTGTTCTTTAGTAGTGGTTTCTTTGCAGCAATTTGACCGTTAAGGCCATATTCACGCTGTCTCCTCTGAACAGTTGATGTTGAGATGTGTCTGTTACTCTGAAGCATTTATTTGGGCTGCAATTTCTGAGGCTGGTAACTCTATTGAACGTATCCTCTGCAGCAGAGGTCTTCCTTTCCTGTAGCGGTCCTCGTGAGAGGGAGTTTCATCATAGCACTTGTTTTTTTTTTTAAGAAAATGAAATTTGTTTAACTCTTTTTAGTTTACTGCATGACTCCATATGTGTTATTTCATAGTTTTGATGTCTTCACTATTATTCTTCAATGTAGAAACAGTCAAAATAAAGAAACTCTTGAATAAGTAGGTGTGTCCAAACTTTTGAGTGTGTGTGTGGCGATTTAAAAGAAAATACCATTTAAAATTCTAAAGTGATATTATCCTCACACATTATTCTCACCATTATGTTTTTCTTACCATCCTCAACCCCTTTCCCACCACAGAGACCCCAACAAGGGGGAGTCCAATGTGCCTGTGACCTGGCCTGCATACACCACCTCTGGGCAAAAGTACCTGGAGATCAACGCCAAAATGAACAGGAACTCTGTCCATGAGAAGATGAGGGTGCGCTTTGTGAACTGGTGGTCTAACACCCTTCCCTCCATCTGAGGTAGTTCTCACTGAGCACAGGCTCCCTGATGCATAATTGACATCATGCTACATTCACAGCTATACAGATTGGTCTTGTTATGTCACAAATAAATGCAAGGCTACTAGTACCACCAGATGGATTTCTGATTGTAACCATTTTTTCTTCATAAGTAAATTAATGCAATTAAGAAGTCTACCCTGTTGTCTGTTTTTAATACTGTCCAGTCACTAGTGAAATGTGTTTTTGTTTGTATTTATCGAAATAGTAGCATGTTGGGGTATACCTATTCACCCAAATTGCATCTGAGTTTACAGTGGATTTTTTTTTCTCTGATTAGTTGCAGTACTTACACATACAGTACCAGTCAAAAGTTTGGACACACCTACTCATTCCAGGGTTTTTATTTATTTTTACTATTTTCTAGATTCTAGAGTAATGGTGAAGACATTGAAACTATGAAATAACACATATGAAATAATGTAGTAACCAAAAAAGTAAGTAGCCACTCTTTGCCTTGATGACAGCATATAACCATGTGGGTGATTGAAAGATGAACAAGGTCCACACTCCAGTCCAGTTGGTGGAGGTAATGCACCTTAAAGGTGGTTGCCAACTGACATATAAAATCAACAGCATCAAATCAAACAACCACCCACATGTCACAGTTTAGAGTAATTCTTAGTCAGTGATGAACACCCAACAATACCTGTAGTTGTAATATTTGCTGGTGGGTATGACTAGAAAGGGAAGATGAAGGCATGTAGCAGTGGTGTAAACATAGCTGGCGCTAACCTTTTGGGGGCCCTAAGCAAGCTTTGGTTGGGGGCCCCACCACCTTGTTGCACAACATTTTAGTGACCTCCTTATGACAGCAGGGAGAAAAGTTGAAGTTTTAAAGGTTACACTATGCAGAAATTGCTTTATTTCCTAGATGCTAAAAATTGTGACAAAATAAGCCAGTATAGTATAGAGAATCCTTGTACCATAAAATATATTTTTAATAATCCAAAATATTGCATTTTCAGTTGTTTGAAGCTGGTGTACAAACCAAAAGTAAAAGATGCAACAATAAAACTTAAGAATAGGAAGCATAGAAATAGTGCACATAAACCAGATCTACTGCGTCTTAGACTTTCAATTACAATGACAGATCTGTAACTCACATTTTAATGTAAATTTGGTTGGTTGCCCAAAAAGTTACATATTGAAGCTTTAAGGTTAATTTCTTGCAATTCTACACAATTTGTCATGGGGCTTAGATAGTGTTGCAGGTTTAAAGCATATTTTCTGCAATTCTACAAAATGTTCCATTGGTTTATGCCTGGGTATAAAGACTATTGTGTAACTCTTATCCCAAGCTTGACTTCTCATCTGTCGGAGGCGTGGCCTGTTACCCAAGTGTCACATCTCTATTCCAAGGCGCTCTGCCTCACGACAATAGCCTATAGAACATTTATGCCACACCTGACAAGACTACAGTACGACAAACTATTAAGTCAGTCTTTTTGTGAAGCCACACTGCCGATCTGGCACAGGAACCAGTGCGACAGCGCTGCAGTGGCCGGTACCGGAGGAGAGGTTTTCATGGTGACGCGGCTGTGACAAGCCGCCAGAGGGTGGCAGCCAGGGACAAACACCCGTGTACTCTGTCTGGAGATCTCCTTATAGGCTAAATAACACGAGAGGATGGAGGGTCAAAGCATGTCTCTACTCGGCAAGATGATGGCAGTTATAGGGATAAGCGTGGTAGCAGGTCTCATCGTGCACGTGCGAGACCCGTTGGACTCAATTTTAGGAGGTGGATACCCGGAGCTGTGGAGGAAAGCGGGACTGGTAGGTGCCCCAGCCCGGGCCGTGGCTTGCATCTTCGCCGGGGTTTCCCTTCTTGCTATGGGCTGGCTATATAGACTACTGTTTGCCCCCCTGGAACTGCTCAGAACTCCCGACGAGGTTGGATACATTGCCGAAGACGGTCGCTCCCGCGCCCAAGCGGCAAACGAAGTGCGTCGGAGACGGAAAACTGGCGAACTGCCACCCGTTTATCCCAACGGCTGGTATCGAGTATTGGATTCTCACATGCTGGAGCGAGGGGATGTCAAGAACGTAACTGTTTTAGGTATTCACAGCGCCACCCACTACAATACAGACAAACCAACAACACATTCGATTAGACGACAATATGTCCGTCTCTGAGATCAGCAAATAATTTGTGCATATCTACATGGTTTTTTTTGCAACACACACAGTGTCTCAGTAGTGCACCTCACAGTTGAATTAAAGGCTACGCATCATAGGATAAAAATAGCCTGTCTCACTCCAGATTGTAATACATGTGCTTGTCACGTCAGGCAGGACAGTCCAATAACGAATCCAGGTGGAGATGCTGACAATGCACCTGTCCTTGTTTAGGTCTCCCTTCTCTCTCACTTTTTCTCGCTGTGTAATGTATATCCACTCATGGAAAAAAACAAAAACATCCTATCCAGTTGATGTTAAATAACAAATATGTAGCCTACCTGCAATTAACAGTCCAAGACTCCTCTGACTCACATTTCCTGTGTGAACATTGTCACATCAAAAAGCTACACTACGATGTGCATAGGCCTACCAAATAGTGTCCTACCAACATGATTAGGCAACTTTTGAAGCATGATTTAAGCTTACACCATTTGTATACAAAGTCTCATATTACAACATAAACAGTATAGGTGCCTAGTTATGATCAGGTAAGTCAGATGATGTTTAAAAGTCATTCTTTCAATTAAAGTATTTCCATTAGGCCTATTTGAAATTATGGAAACTCTACTGTGTAAAAGAAAGGGACTACATTTGGTCATATTCTCTAAAGTTCAGCTTTGGCTCATTTCCTTAGGTGTAATAACACATGCAGTTCAATTCTATTGACTGAACACCTGATTTTGTATTACAGTACATTTCCTTGTCTCAGCTCTATATCCGCTCGCTGAGTGGTGGTGGTTGGAATAGGGAAACAATAGAAGCACCCTCTTTAACATGGACAACCTGGGGTTCCAAGATCCACACAAACTATGGACTTTTTTGTACTCTCAAGTATGCATAGTTTGTTGCCTCGTGCTGAGTGCCTGACACCAAAAAGTCAGCTGGTGAATGTGTGGAACACTGAAGATGAATTTGTATATAAAATCAGTCACATTTGACATGCACTAATCAGTACATGTGGTTTTGTATGTAGCCTACTGAACATATTTGCATGTCCTCAGAAAAGATGCAGTCACAAAACTGTACAAAAAATACTAATCCCCATGAGATAACACTATAATGATACACCATTGACATTCTCTTCCTCATATTATTTTTCTTCTTTGGGATGCCCTCTTTCTCTGGCTGCCTGCTACTCATAGCTCTATCATGGGATCTAATCAGTAACCTATTTTAGCCAAAGAAAATATAATGAATAGCATTGTAACAGTAATTAGGTGCCTGTTTGACCAAAACCAGTTATGCATTGAGATTCACTGTCCTTTACACAAAAAAAGCTGTAAAAAATAGTCTCTCAGGCAAATAATATCTAGGCCCGAAGGACTAAAATAACTTCTGAAAGGAATTCCATGTATTATTCTAACTCCGGTGACATCTGTATTGCATGATCCAGTCAGCACATTTGTAACCCTGTGTGATATGAGAGAAATGAATGTGTCATCGGTGTCTCCAGACAGTTATATAATAGATTATACTCTCTAATTAGTCACAGAAGTAGGTACATTAATGCAGAACTATTTGGACATATTTGGACAAACAGGGTTCAACGCCTATTGTGATTGGATTTCTAATCATTACTCAAGAATGAGGTTCTACTGAATAATTATTAAAATAATTACACAACTTCTTTTAGCTGACTGCACTCTGCACATTTTGTCTGCCATTTCTCTGCCATCATCTTGAATTGGTTTCAACTTTGAATATGTGACATCTTTAGAACCTGCCAAGGCAGGTCTCAACAATCCAACATAGATACATATCATTGAAGATTGTTTGATATACGCTCACTGTTGACATTTCAATGGTCATTGTCTTTGCCTTGTCAATACAATGCCTCACCTGTTCATTGTTCTTCATGTGCAGTTAGACGTAGCCAAGCCAATTTGCCAGGAGAAACCCTATATTGTTGGAAGGACCATTTTGGTTTTGTGTTGCCTGCCTGCCTTCCTTTAACCAAGGGCCATTGAACAGTTGAAGACTTGGCTGCTAGGAAACATTTAATCTGAAAAGACAACCTCCTTATTGTTTACTGGGACCTGGTCACCATCAATGTGTGTTTGCTTCAGCATCCTGGAGGTGGATGCCATGGCCACTAATGTTTATTTTAGTTACTCCATTCTTTCATCTGAAACTGCTGTGTGTCTCTGTGGTCTGTGCTTACTACAAGGGTGATGCAACCATTTTCAATAAATCAAGCAGAAGGCCCAAGTGTTGGTTTTGTTGCACAAGCCTCTGCTGTGTGTCAGGCCTGACAACACACCTTAGCTGCCCCGACCTCCAAAACTAATGCTCTTCACACACCAATGCATTGTGAGGCTGACTACTGCTATTCAAGGCCCGAGATTAGGCTATTTAAGAATGCTTGTCGAGTGGGTGACATGAATTAAAGTCACACAACCTGTCCAATAAAAACAAGTTCTTGGGTGAGACCCACTGATTCGCTAAATCAAATGTTTTTGTTATCCTGCAATGTTTTCTTTCTGCAGACACAAGAGTTGGAAAAGTCTTGTTGTGTCAAACCTCAAATTAAACTCTTGGCCCTCCACTTCAGTGCTATTTGTATTCATTCACATGTATAGTACAGACTATAAATTAAGATTAATGTGAGACCAGTACTGTTGAAGTTTTGACCATCCAGATGTTATTTATTTATTATTATTATTATTATTTTTACATTGGAGATTCTTCCATCTCTCCACATTCCCTTTTGACAGTGTTTACTGCAATACTGGGAAAAGGGGCTGATTTTGGAATGATTTATCTTTAATTATCTGTCAGCAAGAGTTGATAAATCTCCCCCTGTTATGGGATTAATTATTCTCCAATTCTCCCCAGGCACATTATTCTACATTCCCCCTCAAACACAGTCTCATGAGAGTAACTGGAGGAATATGCTGTAAGGGCTTGATTCTGACCCGAGTTAAGCGCACGTAAATGGAATGCAATTCCCTTTTTATCCACTCTTCTCTCTATGGTATTCTGACCTTGAATTTAAGCATAAGAATAGCTGTTCGCCTGTTATTTGTTTATAAATTAAGGAGTGGCGGAGGTGTGTCTGCAGATATGCCATATTCTGACCTTGACTTAATTCCCTAATAATTTCACCACTTTTACACATGAGGAAACCATTAATAAGGTCTAGCAAAACTACTGGTTCCAACTGTAAAAAGCATCCAATAGAAATAACATCATTCTCTATGCACTGATTTACAAATTGTTAAGGGCTATTGATAAGAGCTAGGTAAATGAGTAATCTGTTTGGATAAAATAATTGTACATTTTATGTGAAACTTGTTTTAGATCTATTTGACCTTATAATCACTGGAGACAAATGTGTAACCAATCGTATGGCAGCAAACTGAAGCATATCAACATAACTTTTAGTAGAGTTTATGAAATGCTGTGCCATTATACAGAATTTAAATTGTAGTGCCTTTTAACTTGTAGGAATGGGCACTCTCAAATGTCATGATTATAGGCTACCAGGACTTTTTTGGTCTCCTATTTTCTATCATGTTAAATATTAGCCACTATCAGTATCGACTGTCAGTTGGCTTAATAACCACACATATTCAACTGCCAATTTACTGTTAGTTCCCTTCAGTTGGTATAGTTGTCTCGTTCTGACCTTAGTTCTTTTGTTATGTCTTTGTTTTAGTATGGTCAGGGCGTGAGTTGGGTGGGTTGTCTATGTTAGTTTTTCTAGGATTTGGTATTTCTGTTTTTGGCCTGGTATGGTTCTCAATCAGAGGCAGCTGTCAATCGTTGTCCCTGATTGAGAACCATACTTTGGTAGCCTGTTTTTCACCCTTGAGTTGTGGGTGATTGTTTTCTGTTTACACCAGACAGGACTGTTTCGTTTCGTTCATTCTCCGTTGTTATTTTGTTTAGTGTTCTCGTGATAATAAATTATCGATATGGACACTTACCACGCTGCGCATTGGTGCGATATCGCTTACTCCTCGTCAGAAGAAGAGGACGAACCTTACAATAGTCTACATTAGCATTCCATTTAATTCAATTGTTTTGTTAACCTTCATTTACTTCCTCTGTAAACGCAGTCGTGGCCATGTGGTTATTGCTGATTAGTAAAAGTTGATCATATGAAAAAAAAAAGAAGGCAAGTAAGCTAATTAAATCGTTATGGAATGGAGCGCAGACCCAGCTGTAATAGTTTGAACCTGACGCATGGCGCAATACTTGGCCATGTCTTCACACAGTTCCATAGTTAGTGCAGTCAATAGGCGAGGGTATAGCCTACTATTGTACACTGTTCTCCCTATTATAATTCTATGTACACTAATCTTCCAACATTAACCTGGGTTGAAGAACTGAATGTGGCAATTGTCAGAATGAATCAATCCACCATTTTCTTTATTTCGTGCGTAAAGGCTCTCCAAACCAGTTAATGATTTATACTGTAAATACTTTCCTAAACCTAAATAATCTACAAGATCAGAGTATTTTAAAACTACCAACTGAAACGGACGAATATGCATATGTAACCGATGTGAAATGGCTAGTTAGTTAGCGGGTGCGCGCTAATAGCGTTTCAATCGGTGACGTCACTCGCTCTGAGACCTTGAAGTAGTTGTTCCCCTTGCTCTGCAAGGGCCGCGGCTTTTGTGGAGCGATGGGTAACGATGCTTCGAGGGTGGCTGGTTCGAGGCGAGGCGACGGAAGCTATACTGTTACACATATATAGTCTCTCAAGTCTGTCGACAAAATTATAACTAAAAAGGTACCCCGTTTTTAAAGGGATGTCTTAAGATAAATGTACTGAAAACCTTATTGAATGAAAACTCCACTAGAAAATAGGTTGGCCAGCAAGTGGATGGGATTTCAGCGGTTGAATTACATTTATTCAGAGCGCGCAAGGTAGCCACACCTGTAGAGCGCATAACGCTACCGAATAAGGTCAATCTGAATACCGGATACTGACAAGTGCGTCGGAAAGGCGTAAATTCCTAAAACGGAATCAGTCCCTAAAAGCATCACAATTTATATGGTCACAAACCATGACGGGTATGCACATGGAAATGTTAGGGAAAATGGATATTGGACTGATGGAGGAGAAACTTGACAACTGCTGATGACTAGATGACACCTGGTGCTTCAGAGTAACGTTACAGTGCTGCCATGTCTGTATCACACTTCCCCACAAAAATATGCATGCCATTTTGTGATAACGGTTACGACAAATGACATGGCATCCGTGTGAATTTATAGCTAAGCTATTATTTATATTACTGCACTACGTATCATTTCACACTACCTCGACTTACTCCATCGTGACATCAACGACAACATGCTCCTTATTTGACTGCAGTTAGCTGCAATCTTAGACAGATGCAGCCTATGATTGTTGAGTCCGGGCAAATGTTGCAGCCAAACTGCTTCAAATAGGGTGATTAGCCTAGCTAGCTAAATGACAACACTATTAATTCTAGAAGTAACGACTCTATTGCTTAATTCAGAAATTAGACTTCACCTCCGTGTTACATCTATAGGCATTATCTCGCTAACTAGCTAGCATGAGCTAGTTAACATAAGCTAGCTAGCCAACATGCGTTGTTTCTGACATGCCACAATTCTGCTTACTTTACATCTGACATATCCAGCTACTGTAGCTAGATAATGATGGTTTACAGTGACCCTACGCACACCCACTCACATACAAGCTGCTGCTGCTACTCTGTTTATCTTATATCCTGTTGCTGACTGCAGAACAAAAATATAAACGCAACAGTCAATTGAAATAAATTCATTAGGTCCTAATCTATGGATTTCACATGACTGGGAATACAGATATACATCTGTCAGATACCTTTTAAAAAAATGGGCCTCACAATGGGCCTCAGGATCTCATCACGGTATTTCTGTGCATTCGAATTGCCATTGATGAAATGCAATTGTGTTTGTTTTCCATAGCATATGCCTGCCTATACCATAACCCCACCCCCACCATGGGGCACTCTGTTCACAACGTTGACATCAGAAACCGCTTGCTCACACAACGCCATTCACGTGGTCTGCGGTTGTAAGGCGGGTTGGACATACTGCCAAATTCTCCAAAACGATGTTGTAGGTGGCTTATTCCACATTAAATTCTCTGGCAACAGCTTTGGTAAACATTCCTGCAGTCAGCATGCCAATAGCAAGCTCTATAAAAACTTGAGACATCTATGGCATTGTGTTGCGTGACAAAACTGAACATTTTAGAGTGGCCTTTTACTGTCCTCAGCTTCTTGATATGCCACACATGTCAGGTGGAGGGATTATCTTGGCAAAGGTGAAATGCTCACTAACAGGGATGTAAACAAATTTGTACACGTGTTGTGTACGGCACATGTTACTAATACAATTTGATTTGAATTTGAGACAAATAATGTTTTTGTGTGTATGGAACATTTCTGGGATCTTTTATTTCAGCTCATGAAACATGGGACCAACACTTTACATGTTGCGTTTATATTTTTGGTTCAGTGTAGTATGTTAGCTAGCTAACCAACTAGGCGGTTATCAAAGACACTCAGTCAGTAATTTAAAATACTTTTCTGACCAACTGGACATTACTTTAGCCAATCTCGGCCTACTCCTTCTTGCCTACTCCCGTCTATAGGTCTCCTACTAGGTTCAAAACAATATCAAATAAACTCTGTGGCTGTAGTCCGGTCAAAATAAACCACTCGCACACTGCCTTCTGGTGCAGCCAGGCAGTCAATGGTTCAATGTTCCAAAACTATTCACCTGAATCTACGTCAAGCCTGGACAACATTCTATTTCATATTGTTATGGTGTGCGTGCAGCCCAGAAGTATATTTAAGCAATAAGGTACAACGGGTGTGGTATATGGCCTATATACCACAGCTAAGGGCTGTTCTTACCCACGACACAATGCAGAGTGCCTGGAAACAGCCCTATTGGCCATATACCACAAACCCCCAAGGTTCCTTATTGCTATTATAAACTGGTTACCAATGTAATTAGAGCAGTAAAAAATAAATGTTTTGTCATACCTGTGATATACGGTCTTATATACCACGGCTGTCAGCCAATCAGCATTCAGGGCTCGACCCACCCAGTTTATATAATCGATTATATCTCCAATTTACAATGTTGGATGGAAGAAAAAAAAAGTGACACATCAGATTCATACACTACTCATTATTGTTGTTGTTGTTGTTTTTTAAGTGAAACATGGCCTTTATTCGACTCAGTAAGCATATCATTAGTCAAACACATAAGGCCTATTGGATTGATGCTATCTTCTCTTTTGGAGCCTCTCTAGTTTCTCTACTTCCCCACATGGATTTATCGAGATCCTCCTCTCTTTTTCTCTCCCCCTTTCTCTGTGCCAGTTTTCCAGCCACCAGTAAGAGCCTGTCCCAGATTCCGCTGACCCAAATCAACATTTGTCAGTTCCGGTCTGTTCATTTATTTTTGTTGTTTTTGTAAATAGCCACACCTGTTCCTGAAATCTGTCAGTCCAGTCAGTTTCACCATTTTATGCAGTACACAGTCAGTCTAGGACACTCTTCTCAGTATATCTCAGTCAACATTTGCACACTCTCTAATTCTGTCCCGGCCTGCAGACAGTGTGGTTGCAGTCACGGCCTGCTCTACCTATCTGCTGTCATTTGGGCGGCAGGGCGTTATCCCGGTTTCCGAGGGTTTAACCGGGAGGGCCTACTCATTGCCTAGCGTTGCCAGGGCCGCTGAATCCTATCCTTAGTGACAGTTGGGCGGCTTTAATCTGAAGGTAATCTTAGCTCCGTGGGGTCACAGTCAGGAGCTAAGCCAGCTAGTTTGCTGCTTGGCCTCTGGCCCCATATCCAATCCCACACTGTCTCAATCTGATGGCTCACTATGCAGTGGGCCGTGGCTTAGTGTGGTGTACGTGCTTGTGGTATACGTGCCTGTAGCTTCCTGATCGGTCCTGTCCAACTTAACTATATATAATGTAGGTCGCACATACAACACACCCGCCCTTCTCTGATGCAGTGACACAGTTTAGGAGACAGGGGTCATACCTCAGATGAGCATTTAACACAGACTTTGTTGAGAATATGATTGTGAGAATATGACATAAACACCCAGTCCATTCTTTTCATTTACTGTACTGTTAAGCTTTTCAACTCAGACCAAGCTCATTCCAGGAAATTAAATAGGGCCTTCAACATGGTTTACAATTGAAAGAAAGTGTACCAAACGCAGATGTTTACAATTGTTTATATGTATTTAGGTAGCTATTTATTTAATATCCTAGAATAGTTTCAGTGTTTGCCAGGAGGTACAGGTTGGTTACAGAAGAGTTCAGGCCAAGCCAGGTGGGTTGGCAACCCTATGGATACGGTTGTTGTTGCCCTGAATACATTGTATACTGGGGACACTTATGGGATTTTTATAAATAATGACTAAATGATGTATACATTTAAAGTAGAATTATAACTAACAGAATTCTATCCTGTTTGATTAAGAATTTTTGCACATAGGCAAAGAGGAATTATTAACAAACAACTTGAGACCACAGTGAAACTAACAACAGGAAAGATGTCTGGTCCCCAACCAGGGAGGGGAGAAACCGTTGGGCTTGCAGTAGATTGTGTAGCATATGGTAAGCAATATGTATGTGTTGGAATGGAATTGAAAAGCAGCTTTGTCATTGTCTGAGAGGAGGAGGGACATTTATGACGAAATGAGAGGTATATAAACCAATGTCCATGAAATGATGGGCAGAGCTCTCGAGAATAAACGCTATTGACTAATTTGGTGGCTGGTCTCTGTCCATTTTATGCAAATAAGAACCTTACAAATTCTTAGAAACGGACAGTGTTTTAATTGAATTGGTTAATGAACACATAGTTACTAAATTCATCTAACAGACACCCAGTGAATTTAAAGAGAAATGCAGCCTTTTCAGAGATGTTTTTAGTTGTCCTTCAAAGAGTAAAATGCTCATTCAATAAATTAGGTGTCTTCACATTTATGTGTCTTAATTGGCTTTAAGTGGATATTTCAAGTATTTTATTATAGTAGTCATCTAATTTTAAGACCCAGCTCCTCACAGCTTACTTTTGACCTCCTTTCCCAAATCTGTTTTCCTCCCAGGTGAGCAGGTGGCAGTGTTCCGGGGCACAGAGGGCAAAGCCTATGTGGTGGATGCCTACTGCCCACACCTGGGTGCCAACCTGGCAGTGGGGGGGCGTGTGGTGGGGCAGAGCATAGAGTGCCCGTTCCACGGCTGGCAGTTCCGGGGGGAAGACGGAAAGTGTGTGAGGATCCCCTATGCAGAGAAAGGTGAGAAGCCACAACCAACTCAATGTAATGTAATTTAATGTATCCAGCTAAAATAATGTGGGATTTTACTTCTGTCAATCTATCGTGACAGCCTAAACATTAGTAGCTGATTTGATTCTGGGTGCCGAGATTGTAAACAGTATAATGTCTTACATTTTAAAAACAGATTTGTCATTTTGCGCAATACAATGAATTTGTTTATTTTCCCTCTGTGGATTGTTAGTGCCAGAGTTTGCTAAGGTGCGCTGCTGGCGCAGTATGGAGACCAATGGTCAGGTTCTGGTGTGGTTCCACTGTGACGGAGAGGAACCTGGCTGGACAGTACCAGAGCAGGGGGAGATCACACGAGGGGAATGGGTCTACCGGGGCCGCACTGAGCACTTCATCAACGCACACATAGAGGTCTGTTGTCTGTTGTAGATGTGTGTGTGTGATAAGAAAAAGTCTTCATTTTATACTTGTATATTTTTTATTTACCATATGGTAACTTTAGGTCAATGTGTTCTTTAGTAAATCCTGAAGACTTTGTCTTATAAAGAGAAAGTCAACTGTGCCTTTTCCTCTCTGTGACTGCCACCTGTAGGAGATCCCTGAGAATGCAGCAGATATTGCCCACCTGGCCCACTTGCACACACCAGGCATTGTGAGCGGGGTTGACCTGCGCTACACCAACAGCAAGACCTGGGAGTTTGTGAGGCACGACTGGAAGGTAAGGACTTCCTGACCATGTGACCTTACTACTCTGGGCCCTACTTATATATACTTTTAAAACTTCTTTAAATGGTTCCTCAATGGTGTGTCCCTACAAATACGTGTGTGTGTGTGTGTGTGTGTGTGTGTGTGTGTGTGTGTGTGTGTGTGTGTGTGTGTGTGTGTGTGTGTGTGTGTGTGTGTGTATGTGTATGAATATGTATATGTATATGTATATATATATATTTCCAGGTGCAATGGGAAGCTGAGTCTGAGCCCACAAAGCACTGCTCCCAGATGCTGGTGAAACATGCCCTGACTGTGTTTGGTCGCCACTGGCCTCTGCTGGACATGGATGTAGTGGCTCGACAGGTACAGATAATCACAGACAGACTAGATAGTGTTTAGAAAATTGTGACCCTGAGGTGCTGAATTCAGTCATAAAACACAGCTGAAGTCATCATTGTCAACAAGTGTGTCAGCCAAGACCACCCAGTGCCAAGACTGCTCTTGGTTTTAGCCTCTCCGTCAGCTGAGATATATATCACCGTCTCAAAGGAATAAACGGACCATTCAGACAGCTTTGTCACCTCTTGTTTTCGCTTCACTGTGCTTTTGGATTTGTGTATACATGGCTGCATCCAAACGAGCTGCCTCAGTCACTATGGTGACGTTGAACAAGACCTCTGGCTGCAATTAACATTCACCTTAGTATTGTATCAATAACAGTGTTTCAGTCTGATGTGTCCAGCACCATAAATCAACTACGTTTTTTATGGATGGTCCATTTAGCTCTGTCCAGAATTGTGTCTACTCTATGTTTAGTACATGGACATGATGTGTATGTGTCAGTAATATATGTCTGTGTGTTCCAGGTTGGTCCAGGGGTGGTGTTCCTGCTGTTCGACCACAGTTTCCTGGGTCGGGGTGTGATCATGCACTGTGTGACGCCCGTGGAGCCTCTATTGCAGTGTGTGTCCCACACCATCTTCTACCAGAGCAACATCCCCCCACTGGTGCCCAAGTTCATCCTGAGGGCAGAGTGCATCCAGGTACCATGTATCCCCACCATATTGCCCAGCTTACTCCTGCCCTCAGACTCTCGTACCCACGTTGTAACACACAGGAACTGTACTGTACAGCCAATGATCAAACTGTTCTCAATGTGGTACATTATATTCCAAAACCATGAATATCATGCATGTCAATTCATACACATTATTAGTATCCTTAATAATATTAAATTCATCATAATTTGGTGAATATACAGTATGGTAGAATACATGGTAGACTTTGAAATTTGACTTTTAAAAAGTCACTCATTAGCAGTTTTTTGCTTTTTATGTGAACATTCTTGTCAGATTGATCACTACTTATTTCAGGTTTTGATATAACTAACCCCTTGTTGTTCTGACTGGTTTATGTCCCAGTTTGAGCGGGACGTGATGATCTGGAACAATAAGAAGTACATCTCTAAGCCCCTGCTGGTGAAGGAGGACTCTGCCATCCAGAAACACAGGCGGTGGTTCAGTCAGTTTTACAGTGATAACAGCCCTCGGCTGCGCTACCAGCACAACACGCTGGACTTCTGACCTCTCACACACTGAAAGAAGCACAGGAAAGCCAAACAAGGTACTGGTCCAAAAACACCTTCAATGTCCAAAAGGTATTCAAATATAAAAGAGAAGAGGACACCCTTGGAATTTAACACCAGAAAATTGTTAGTCTTTTGTAGCAGCTCTTTCATGGTTAATGAATTGTGGGGTCTTGTGATGCAAACCAGCTGTAGTAACAGCAGCATTTGTTATTGTTTTGATAACTGAGCAGCAACCAAGCGCCCAAAGGGACTCTTATTCTACCAAAGCCCCGAAGTCGTGCTCCACATTTTCACTTAATTGGACTTCCGTAGCAAGACAAAATGCCGGTGGGAGGATTCATCTTCTCCCCTTCTTGTTATATTTCAAACAAAGCAACTGAATGCCCTCACATCTCCCATCAGAGTTGTACAGGTGTAAAAAGAGACCAGACTATGTTTGGCCAGTTCAGTGTACGAAATGAACACTCTCCTGTGGGAACTTGGTGAGATTCGCTCTGGCCTCGTTTAAGTGCCTAGCTATAGCTACTCTGTGATCCTATAGGATTGATGGGACCTGAGGACTGCTCCCTTTTCACTCATCTTTCTTTTGATTTATTCTGATCGCTCCTGGCGTCTTCAATCCAGTTTATTCACATCTCAATCGTACAGGATTCAGCCCATATTCCTGTGAAGACCCACCAGAACCAACCAATATCAATAGATATGCCAGAATTGCCTAGCCTTTATTGTAGCTGATAGTGAGAGTCTATACTGTGTGAATGAACAGGAATGTATTGGAAACCGGTGTGCTGTCTGTACATTGTTATATGATTCCAGCAGGCTTCCGTTTGATCTCTGTACCACCTGGCATTATAGACCTGTGACTACCATACAAAATAGGTCAGTGTAAAAAACATAACTTGCTATAACTTAAAACAGGTCATTTCTTTTCAGCCTAAGTTATTAAGGAAACTCCAAATCGGGCAATCATGACTTGTGAGGACATCACTGTGTTCCAAAATGAGTGCTTAAAGCATTAATGTTTAATGAAAGCTGGCACCCAGCCCCAGCTTCAGGCCCTTTCAGGAGTGTTTGTGTCCCCTGGAGAATATCTTAAAGCTCAGTTGCTGATTGACCCTGCCAACTGATAGTGGTTCCCTCACGTTACCCCTGAATAGATTATGCACTTCATTTGTACTATATGCACCAGTGACAGTACTGGAATGTTGGTACCAGGTAGTTACCAATATGTTGAATTTGAATCGTTTGAAATAAGTATTAGAAAGTATCAAAACCAGGTGGAAACAGTAAAATGAAGTACTACCGCACACTGTGTAGACATGAGGATAACAATTATAGTAAAAGGTCATTACTCAAGACAGATTGCAGAATATATTTACATGTGGATCGCTTATTGACAAAGCATTTAGCAGAGATGTCCTATAAGAAACTCAGTGTTGTTGTTTGTAGCTTGTTCTTTCTCTATTACATAGCTGTGAGTCCCATTTGTGATGAGGAAAGGCGGGGTTGTCCAAGGAGTTTCATGGCTTCATACCGCAGGTGTGCACTATATATGCACTCAAATGTAGCAAATATCATGTGGCAATATTGTTTGATTTAGTTGCTTCACGCCAGACTTAAAACATGCTCCCTAATGAGAAAAGCTGTGAGAGTGCTAACAGGGTCTTACTGTGCTAATGATACAGGACATTATTACCATATTAGTGCTTTGTGACTGTGCAGGTCTATACTGACCATTGGTATGTACTTGCATTATATGATGCTGTGTTGCTGGCTGTACTCTGAGATTGCTCCTAAGAGCCAGATTCTGTCTGCACTCTGTGACAACAATGATGCTGTTAGGTTGTACCAAATACTGTACATGTCTGTCTGCTCTGATGGAAGTGTGAGCATAATGACCCGCGAATGAGTGTACTGGTAGCGCTGAATGTGCTTTGTGACTGTGTTGATGTTCTGGGTCAGGGGTCAGGGTTAGTGTGACTGTTCTAACTGATCCCAGTTGGCCCTTTATGGCCAATAGTCACAGTTACCCCAAAGTGGGGACGTTGGTTTAGAAAAATGATTAGCAAAGGTAGAATAGCACAATAATACGTGTTTAACCCACCTTTCTTCATATGACACAGCAGATTGGAAAGATTATTTTTTGTAAATGCATTGTCTAGAAATGCAGCATTTATGTAAATCAGCAGAATAAACATATTCAAATCTATTGTGTTTGCTCTTGCATTATTGCAGTTGTAGACAAACTCTTCTAAAGCAAGCTTTAATGTGTTGAACTGAGTGGAATGCTCAGTGTACTGCTTGGCCACTAGCACTTCTGGAAACTTGGACTTATCACTGTGAAAGTGCTTATCGAGGTTGGTTTCGCTGACAGAGAGGCTAGCATTACGTCAACACTACTGCCTACTTTCACATTGAGTCGAGCTTTGTCCAGGTAGAGTGTTGTGACTGAACTTTCTTAGCTAAGAGATCTGGGTTGTACATGCCTCTGGAATTCTGCTCAGCCTAATCTGAAACTTGACACAGAATACTGTTTAGTTTTATCTAACAAAATATGGATGGAATAGTGGGTGACCTTGAAACGGGGCAAGCAGGGAACGACGTGACACATGAGGAAATGATTTGTTCTGTTGTTGGAGCAAGGTGTCCTGCAGTGTTAAGTATGGTTGAGGAAACCAAGGAGGTAGAGAAGGAGAGGGACCAGGGAGAGGATGGCTCAGTGAAAAAGCCCCTGCTTCTACAACAGCATGTCCTGGGAGAGGTCAAGCAAATTCACAGACCAGTCACCCAAACAGGGCCAGCGGATGGGGCTGACCAATATACATCTGTTCAACAAGAGCTCCATTTTGACAACACAGAGCAGCCTCAAAGCAAAGGGACAAGTGTCGGGAGTCAAAGAAATAGCGACAACCTAGGGGACAATGAGTGCCCCATCTGCAGTGAACTGTACGACTCTCAGGGAGACCATCGGATGGCATTGTTAAACTGTGACCACACGTTGTGCCATTGCTGTCTGGCCACCATCCTTAAGCGTGCAGCAGATCCTAGCCGGGTGCAGTGCCCCTTATGTCGACAGAAAACTCCTCTCCTTCACTGGGAGATCCAGAGGATGCAGGAGGATATGATGTACCACCAGGTCAGTAGCTCTGAATGTGGACTCATTATCACAGACACTCTGCCTGAGACCATTCCAGCCCCACGACTCTGCTTCGCCATGGAACAGAGGCTGCAGACTCGCATGGAGTCAATATTGCTGTGTGGATGCTGCCTGTACCCTCCTCGTCTGATGCAGATGATGAGGCAGATGCAACAACACTGTCGATGCTGCTACCTGATATTCCTGGTGCTTCTCTTCCTGATGGAGATGAGCTTTCTGCTGGTTGTCTTCCTTCCTGTTATTGTGCTAGTGTTGTTATTCACTCTAGTGAAGTAGATAGTTGGTTAATCTATACACATTAATCTCCTCTAACATCCACTGTATTTCATTATTTATAACAGTGTTGTCTGTTTTACCAATGGGCCTTTAGTTTTACAATCATCAATGAACCATGTGTTTCTCTCAAAATTCTCAATAAAGGAGGAATCCTCCATGGACCTTGGCATAATATTAGACTGGGATTGAGTGATTTTACATAAAATATACAAATAAACAGTGGAACACACTTCTTGGAAACATGGTGAAACTGCATCCATCTAAGGATGAACAAGGTCAGAGTGGCTTAAAAATAGCCTAAAATATTTCAGTGCCTCTCTTGCAGTGTCTGTGCCTTCTGTTTTCCCTCTGTCCTACTTTAGCAGTTTGGATATCTTCTACTGTGTGTTCCTCCTGTTTATTCCTAGCCACTGTAGTCCAGCTTGTTGTATTTTCATGATATGTACTTGGACGTTTTCAATAAGACTGAGTTGGTAAGAAATCCAGGTTTTAGATGCTTGATTGTTCTGACATTTAAATTGCGTCAATTACACTACATGTCACCTTTTGAATTATTGATTTGATTAGTTCAACCCCGAATCAAACAATCAGTAAGTAAGCCACCTCTTTTCCATTAAAGTATATGTAACGGATGTGAAACGGCTAGTTTAGTTAGCGGTGGTGCGCGCTAAATAGCGTTTCAATCGGTGACGTCACTTGCTCTGAGACCTTGAAGTAGTAGTTCCCCTTGCTCTGCAAGGGCCGCGGCTTTTGTGGAGCGATGGGTAACAATGCTTCGTGGGTGACTGTTGTTGATGTGTGCAGAGGGTCCCTGGTTCGCGCCCGGGTATGGGCGAGGGGACGGTCTAAAGTTATACTGTTACATATACATCTACTAAATGTATGTTTTCTGACAAACAGAACAGGAATACTGCCGCTGGGACAGGGCCACAGAAAAAAAGGGAGAACTGCTCATCAGTAATTTATGCAGGAAACACATCAGACATGCATCTTCCGAAGGCACGCTTAGGCAACCCGCCTCTATGAATTACAGTACTCTATTTATGCTAACATATTGACAGCAGAAGAATGCTTTACTCCCACCTCTCAATCAACTAATGTGGCTAAACGGTCACAGAACTTGATGAACACACACTCATGTAGATGAACTTAGCAATGCAAAGGGACGCTGGTGCAATACTTTTCAGAATGTTATTTTAAAGGTGTACTGTTCATTATTGGTTCCCCACCTGAAAGGAGTACCTGTGTTCTGCCACTACTGATTCACATTGCAACATGTAACTAAAGGTTATGGCTGGCATACAAATAGATTGCTGCCTGGGTATGTGTTAGTGTGTAGGAGGGACGTGTGTGTGTGTGTGTGTGTGTGTGTGTGTGTGTGTGTGTGTGTGTGTGTGTGTGTGTGTGTGTGTGTGTGTGTGTGTGTGTGTGTGTGTGTGTGTGTGTGTGTGTGTGTGTGTGTGTGTGTGTGTGTGTGTGTGTGTGTGAGAGAGAGAGAGAGAGAGAGAGTCCTTCCACTGTGTAGGTGGTAAGTGTATGTATGTACTTGTCTCCGTGTGGGTGGATGATCGTGTGTGTGCATGTGAGAACTCTAGAGAGTGTGTGTGTGTCTCATTGGAGTGGAATGAGACTCTTGAGTCTGTTTGCTTGTCTGTTCTCCGCCAGTGCACATCATTATATAACGGCTGCATTGCAGGCTGGCCCTGCTGTATTGATGTGTGAGTGGTGGGAAGGTGGTGGGTGGGTGGGTGGAGGGAGGGAGGGAGGGAGGGAGGGATGACACTAAGGGCTACTACAGGAATCCAGCAAACAAGAGTCCTTGTTGCTGTTGGCCTTCACTCTGAGTGGCTCTCATTAGGCAGCGTTTAACACACACCCACAGCGCCACAGTCTAACAGCTATCCCAGAGCCACAGCCATGGATAGTCATACTGTATATCTATATGGCTCTGAGCTATCTGAAAACCAGTCGTGCTGTTAAATTGTTCTATTCATGACACCCGTGTTATGAAAGGTTACTTTATATGACGTATACAGTAATGTAGTTATTTAAACCAATCGAGAAGCCTGAGGCAGGGGTAATGTCCCTCCCCCTTTAAGATGTTGTCATTGATCTGAATACAATTTCATATTTAAGAAATCTATTGAATAAATGAATCCTACAGACGAAGAACCATATGTACTAATAGTTTTGTTTCCATTCCTGAGGAAACCACACACTTCATAAAAGGACAATGTGTTTACTATGCCTAATTATGATACAGTGCATTTGGAAAGTATTCAGACCCACTGACTTTTTCCACATTTTGTTACTTTACATCCTTATTCTAAAATATTTAAAATGAAAAATGTTCCTCATGAATCTACACAAAATACCCCATAACGGCAAAGTGAAAACAGTAAAAAAAAAAGAATAATACCTTATTTACATAGGTATTCAGACGCTTTGCTATGAGACTCGAAGTTGAGCTCAGGTGAAACCTGTTTCCGTTGATCATCCTTGAGATGTTTCTTCAACTTGATTGGAGTCCACCTGTGGTAAAGTCAATTGATTGGACATGATCTGGAAAGGCACACACCTGTCTATATAAGGTCACACAGTTAATAGTGCATGTCAGAGCAAAAACGAAGCCACGAGGTCGAAGGAATTGTCCGTAGAGCTCCGAAACAGGATTTTTTTGAGGCACAGATCTGGGGAAAGGTACCAAAACATTTCTGCAGCATTGAAGGTCCCCAAGAACACAGTGGCCGCCATCATTCTGAAATGGAAGAAGTTTGGAATCACCAATACTCTTCCACCCAGCCAAACAGTAATCAGGGGAGAAGGGCCTTGATCAGGGAGGTGACCAAGAACCCGATGGTCACTCTGACAGAGCTCCAGAGTTCCTCTGTGGAGATGGGAGAACCTTCCAGAAGGACAACCATCTCTGCAGCACTCCACCAATCAGGCCTTTATGGTAGAGTGGCCAGATGGAAGCCACTCCTCAGTAAAAGGCACATGACAACCCGCTTGGAGTTTGCCAAAAGGCACCTAAAGACTCTCAGACAATGAGAAACAAGACTCTCTGGTCTGATGAAACCAAGGTTGAACTCTTTTGCCTGAATGCCAAGCGTCATGTCTGGAGGAAACCTAGCACCATCCCTACGGTGAAGCATGGTGGTGGCAGCACCATGCTGTGGGAATTTCTTTCAGCGACAGTTACTGGGAGACTAGTCAGGATCGAGGGAAAGATGAACGGAGCAAGGTACAGAGAGATCTTTGATGAAAATCTGCTCCCTAGCCCTCAGGACCTCAGACTGGGGCAAATATTATCCTTCCAACAGGACAACGACCCTAAGCACACAGCCAAGACAACGCAGGAGTGGCTTCGTCTCTGAATGTCCTTGAGTGTCCCAGCCAGAGCCTGGACTTGAACCACATCGAACATCTCTGGATAGACCTGAAAATAGCTGTGCAGCAAAGCTATCCATCCATCCTGACAGAGCTTGAGAGGATCTGCAGAGAAGAATGAGAGAAACTCCCCAAATACAGATGTGTCATGCTTGTAGCATCATACCCAAGAAGACTCGAGGCAGTAATTGCTGCCAAAAGTGCTTCAACAAAGTACTGAGTAAAGAGTCTGAATACTTATGTTAGTGATATTTACGTTTTTTTTATATATATAAATTAGCAGAAATGTCTTAAAAAATGTTTTTGCTTTGTCATTATGGGGTATTGTATGTAGATTGATGAGGGATAAAACAATTTAATAGAATAAGGCTGTGACCTAACAAAATGTGGAAAAAGTCAAGGAGTTTGAATACTTTCCGAAGGCACTGTACATCATCTCTAGCCTATTTGTGTGCCTCTCATAGAGGGCCATCTCTGCGTTCGTAATTTATAATTCAGTAGACAGTTTGATCAATTGTGACCTCATTTCCAAAATGTCTCTTTCATTTGAAAATATATGTGCACATGAAATTTACATTTGCTAAACACACAACAGGGCTCACAGATTATTTCCTGCTAAATGAAAAATTCATTGACTATTGATTAAAGGAGATAAAACAGATTAGATTTAACCACTAATCATCTGGTTTATAAACAGCCCATCCCTTTTACAACCCTGGTTGACCTTATACAGTGAGGGAAAAAAGTATTTGATCCTCTGCTGATTTTGTACGTTTTCCCACTGACAAAGAAATGATCCGTCTATAATTTTAATGGTAGGTTTATTTGAACAGTGAGAAACAGAATAACAACAAACAAATACAGAAAAAGGCATGTCAAAAATGCTATAAATTGATTTGCATTTTAATGAGGAAAAATCATTTTTTCCCTCACTGTAGGCTAGTTAACCCAGAAACATCAGATTTGTCTGGGAAACATGTGGGGTTTAATGTGGGCAGAAATATGATAGGCTATTGGCAGGCCTACATTCCAATTGCAATGGCATTTTGTCTAAATGAACCTAGGCTAGGCTACTATGCTTGATCAGTTTTCCAGTGTGATGTGCATAAAATAATAGCTGTGCCATAAGGTATTTTATGTTCAGTAAATGTGTTAGGTAATATGAATTTTCTGAAATGTAACACTGTGGAGAGAGAGAGGCTTGTTTCCTAGGTTACCAGGATGGTTGAAAATTTGCTTAGCAAGATGGATATTCTTGTGCCTCACATGGTTACTTGGACACTTGGTTCCCTCTCTCCATTCAGACATTTCAAATGACATTACCCGACTCCACAATCGGACAAAACATCTAGCAAGTATGGACATCTGTCAATACAAATTAGATAAAACGACACATTCATGTCACACTTTTGGAATTAGTCAAGATAAAATAGTTTATTCGACACTAATTTTAGATACAACTCAAGAAATTATTCAGGCATTTTTATCTCTATATATCCCCATATCAGGGACTTGCAGTAGACAAGCGTCATAAAAGTACTGTGGTTATGTTGGAGCGTTGGAGGTTTGCAAGATTTGCAAGGTTGAAATATGGATAACATGGTTACATAATTGATTGGATGTTTGGATGTAAAGGGGGGAGGTGTAACCTAAAATGGGTCGTCCTGGTCCACCTGGGTATGTGGAATTATGTTGATTTACAGTTCGAGCCAGTTCAACTGAGACCGGCGACCCATTTCAGCGCAATGAGCATGCAGGCTCGGGTCCATCTACTCGGTGCGCTGTAGCAATGCGGTTGGAGAAAAAAAATCACATATTGGAATCATCTGGGTCACTGGGTTATTGAGGTGTCAATTTTCATCAATTATTTTCAATTATTTTTGTTCTGACACACAAATGTTTTCTTGATTGTCATTGATCCCCTATTCATAATCTAAGATGCGTGTCCTATAATGAATAACATAATTGATGAGATGTTGAAAACAAGATACATTTATGTTCTGTGATTAGCTTCATTTGTTTTATTTACTTTTCATTTTAGCAGCATAAGGTCAACGCAAAATCAAAAGGTAGACGGCGGAAGCGCGCACCACTGCGCGGGCACAGCTGTCAGCACCAAGGACAGCCGCAGCCCCAAGCGTCGCATCAGTCTGATAATCACTTCACAGCAAAGCCCCGCACAGAGCCCACGGAGGACCGGGAGAGCGATACACAGCGCATAAAGGAAAACGCATACACCGCAAAATATGCTCTGACTCGTTTCTATCGACATTGGAAAAAAGAAAATGGTGGAAATTGACAAAGAAAATCAAAATGTTTGAAGAAAGGCTGCTGACAATTACGAAGATAATCCAACAGCGGTTGAGGTCCTGACCATGAACATTCCTCCGCATTTCCCATAAATCAGCTGTCCAGATTTTCCACACTGTCTAGGGGGACGGTGGTTCCAGTCTTTTTAACCGGGTGAACCGTGCAGTTCAGAAGCCGGGAAAACCGACCCGCCAACACGAGGGAGAGACGCAACCGGGGTCCTCTGTGCGGTTTGATCGTTCACACGATGCGTCTGTTTCTGCTGGCGGTGTTCCTCTCGTGCTCCTGTGCGCGGGGCGGCTGCGAACCGAAGATAGTGAACATCGGAGCAGTCTTGAGTCAGAAGAGGTACGAGCAAGTCTTTAAGGATGCGGTGACCCAGGCGAATCAGATCTACGGGAGAGATAAATTCAAGTTGACCGCCATCTCCGTAACGCACAAACCCAACGCTATCCAGATGGCTCTCTCCGTCTGCGAGGACCTCATCTCTAACCAGGTATCTCAGGAGGGATCCGTTGTCCCTGCATGTCCCTGCATGGGTGTTAAATGATTAATTGCCTAATTAGATGAGTCATTTAGCCATCTATTCTATGCAAAATGCCCATCATATCAATCAGAACCATTTATAAGGCTAAAATGATTATGAAGCCTACTATATTTAAGCTGTGCAAATTAGAATGAGGCCTATGCACACTATTGGGAGGGAAATTAATCGTCCTATTTAGTGTGATGCAGCATCATCCTGTGTCTGTTTCAAGTGAACTGGCTGACGTGAGTAATAGGGCAGATGAGGTCGATATATTGTGATCAGTGACCACTTAATTTGCAATAAACAGACAATGCCATCTGTCTAGATTATAACCTCAATGCCTGCCTGTGAAACACTGTGCCAGTGCCACCTGCTTCTATTGTATATTTCAAGCAGATTGAGCTGACTGCATTTGATATATTTTCCTAAACGAAACGTGTAATTTGTTACACAATTTTAATAATCAATACAGCAATGTCGTTGCTCTCACAATATCTCTTAGAGCCTAGCCCTTTAGGCTATGATAACAATACTATGAAACTGCGTCCTTTTCAGAGATCCGTCACCTCTGGTATTACCATCGAGCTTCCGAAAGAAAATGGAAGCTGAAATGAAATGATATGTCAGATATGCATATGACGTTGTTACATAAACAGTAGACTATGTAATGAGTAACTACCAAACCTGAACTTGTGGCCTAACATGAAAAGTAAATGGTCTGAAAATGGTCTGTTGGACGTGGCCAAATCTCTATCCCCATATCTGTATCTTATTAGCCAGACAAAGCTACGTATTCAAGGGTTAATATAACCAATTCAATAAGATACGCTTTAACGACATCGGCATAGCAGTTGTTTTGGCGGTGTTAAGAGGTGGAACTGCATTGTCAAATCCACAAGCAGCTCCTGGCATTACATCTAAAGCAGACATTGCCATTGGCTGCAAGGAGGTGCATTAACAGAAATCCCATGCAGTCTTGTTTACATGTTCGAACACTGGATTACACTGATTAGGATGATAGAAATTCTCCTAATTTAGTTTAATTATTTTTAAATTTGAGGATAATTATTTCTATATTGCCTACACTTTCTCATTCTGAACTTCTAACATGAGTGGGGCGGGTGTGGACTCACGACAATGATTGCAAGAGCAGCTGCTCACCATTTTGACAGCTATGGTCGTGTCTGCTATTGCCAATTAACGCTTGATGTGATTGAATCCAGGCCTAAATCACATCCAAAAGTTCTTATTTTATGATAGCAGTTATAAATGGAAAATCTATTTAGCTTTTAGCTAAAAAGCTAAGGGTCAAAAACACAGATTTGTGGGGGATGAGAGGCCAACTCCACTTCAGTGTGCACAGCTGCAAATCCACTGAAATGAACTAACTAACCAAGAGTGAAATCAGTGACTCATCAGGTATACTGCAAGGTTCTGGCATTTAGGCCCTTGTTCAATTTACCCAGAGTCAGATGGACTCGTGGGATACCAGTTTTATTTCTCTGTGTGCAGTATGAAGGAAATTAGCAGTACTTTCACGAGCAAATGCTGACTAGCGTTAGCTCAATGTGTTAGCATTGGTTTGTAAAACTACAGCTCATTTTTCTTTTAAATGTATCCAAGAGTTCATCTGACAACAAGAGATTAAATGCCAGAATCTGGCAAGTATCCCTTTTAACAATGACATTGTTTTACTGTTTTTATTTTCACCGCTGACATTGCCGCATGCGTAACGGCCCACTGCATCAAAGCATTTGGGGGGTAGCAGTTGTGGTGCATGTCTGGCTGGTCTGACATTATGTCACCAACCTTATTAGGGGAGAAGGGCGTTTAGTTTGTATTATGTCAAATTATGATTTGGTCATTTGAAATTGATAGTTTTAACTGTTTGGTTCATGTTCATTGCTAGAGATTAATGCAGACTGATGTTGTATTGGTTAGGCACATGAGTGTATGGTATGCAATTGTTTTTGCCTCTAGACTGGAAAGAATAACTGGCTTTTTCACTTGAAGTGCGATTCTTCTTTAGGTCATTATAGCTATTGCTCAGGACATGTGAATACAACTTTTGCAATTTAATCCTAACAATGAAAACAACATTCATAAGTTATGTATTGTGATGTTATCCCTTTGAGAGTTGTTCCAACACTGAAACACATGACTAAAATCCTGGTCCATCACATTCACATTAAGCGTTACGTTGCTTTGGAAAGCAGCAATATCATGTAGTGAAGAGAGCTGAGGTGTGGAACACCGTCTCCCCCATCTCTCTTTCAAATTCTCACACTCTCTTTCACACACAGCAAACCCACACAGACACACACACGCAAACACACACAGACACACACACGCAAACACACACAGACACACACACGCAGACAGTGTCCCTGGTCCTCTTCATTGTAATGATTGTAATTGACAGAAATGGTTACGTTACAAACATATCTCCCTTCGTTCCACGACATCTGAGTTCCATTCATCATCACAGAGGGCTGCAGGGATACGTGTCAGTATTCTACATGTCAAATGCAGGAAACAGTGTCTGGTAACTGCATAGATGGAGATCTAACCATGTGAGAGACTCAATAAGAGGGTCTATGACAGATGGTAGATGCCTGGAAGCACTCTCTGGATGGAAGACCTCATTTGAGGCCCAACCATACGGGCTGCACGCACTAAACCATCATGCCTGCATGGTTTTTTTCTGCCTCAGTTGGATCAATGTTCCATTTTCAAGAATCCTATTCATCTAAGAATTGATATACAGTTGCGCAGTAAAAATATGTTTGTAGAGTGCCATTCAGCTTTGAGCCAAATAAATATCTATCTACTGAGCAGTCATATTGCTAAATGAGGATGGTTTAAGAGGAGAAAGCTGATATGACATTTCCATGTCGCAGTGATGAATCAATATTCCATACACTTTTTTTTATCCTTTCAACTCTCTGTACAGGAAGTGTGGTTATCTTTCATTCCCATACTTGTGTCTGCAGGTGTATGCCATCCTGGTGAGTCATCCTCCCCAGTCCAATGACCACCTCACCCCCACGCCTGTGTCATACACCGCAGGCTTCTACCGCATCCCTGTGGTGGGCCTCACCACGCGCATGTCCATCTACTCCGACAAGGTGAGAAATTAAAAAGAGAGAGAGAGGGAGGGAGGTAGGGAGTGAGAAGAGAGAGAGTAAGAGATAGAGAGGGGAAGAAGAAAGATGAGATAGACAGAGAGAGAGAGCGAGAGAGCGAGAGAGAGAGAAAGGGAGACAGAGAGAGAGAGAGGGAGGGAGAAGAGAGAGAGAGAAGGGGGAGGGGGAAATGATGGAGAGGTCCCTGGGAATGGAAACCGATAAGAGAGACCAATTCTACTCCACTACTTGGCTAGCTGCCAAAATAGCTAATGTAAGGCCTTATGAATATGTTAGAAATGTCACCAAAACCGTGGATGACTAGCAAGTAACTTCCTCTCACTCATTCTTCTTAATTTTCTTTCTCCTCAGAGTATCCACTTGTCCTTTCTGCGGACTGTCCCCCCGTACTCCCACCAGGCTCACGTGTGGTTCGACATGATGCGAGAGTTTCGATGGAACCACATCATCCTGATTGTCAGCGATGACCACGAGGGGCGGGCCGCGCAGAAGAGACTGGAGACCCTACTGGAGGAGAGGGAAACAAAGGTGAGATGCTCGGGCTCGCAGGACCCCTAGTGCGTGTGACTGTGTGTGTGTGTGTGTGTGTGTGTGTGTAGTCTTTGTTTAACTCTCAAAGACCTTCTATGTACTATATGTAACTGTTTTCCTTTATTTTGTGTGAACACATTTCTCACTGACCATTGTGTAAACATTGGCTAACATCAAAATGCTAGAGACATCTACAGCGTCTAATGTGGTCTGATCTGAGTACATCTTTTACTCATCTCATGTTGCTTTTCACCATAGTCAAATTCTCCTGTGCCAATCCACAACGGGAGCCAAATAGCACACTTTAACCTGGGGCGTTGCAAAACATCAATGACTCTCAAACATAATGATGGTCCAGAGATCCTTCATGTATATTTGTGTTGTGATCTTACGTGTGTAAGGAAAGGAGATAATCTACCCAGTGTTACGCTCACTAGGAGGCTTGTAAAGTGTTGCATGGTTGACATGCAGTATATCAGATTGTCCTGAGACACTGTCTGAGAGACATATCTTTAGCTTTACTACATGTACATCCTTTAGCAGACACTTACAGGAGCAACGTACAGAAGCAACGTACAGGAGCAACGTACAGAAGCAACGTACAGGAGCAACGTACAGGAGCACCTAGGGTTAACTGCTCAAGGGCACATCAACATATTTTTCACCTAGTCGGTTCAGGGATTCAAACCAGCATCCATTAGTTTTGCCTGCCGGCAAGGTCCTTGTCCTTGTCAGATAATGGACTGTGAGACCATGCAAGTGAAATGACACGTAAAAATGTTGTAACCATGAGCATAATTTTAGCCCATAGTCACCTCTGGCTCTGAGGCTGTGTTACTTGGAATGTAGCTAGCTCATTAATAAATGTGCTGATCCACCTAAAGCCTAAAACAGACCGGTGATCATGTTCCCTAAAGGAAAAGAGAAGGAACAATTAACACATCGTTGAACATACATTTAGTATGTTTCACCTCAAGATGTAGTTAAGGCTGTTTGTAATTAATGCGCGTTCTCTTCAGGGACTCCTTCCTGTAATTGTGTGACGGAGTGAAATGAGTCCTGATTTGAAGAGTAATTTAATCAGAGGCTGATGAAATGGTTCATTTGACACATGCTCATGATAATCCACACCAAAGGGAGATGGGACATTTTAAACACGTTGTGGTTAATCAGTTACTCACACATGATCAAGATTGATTAGGAGTTACTAAGTATAGTTTATGTCGATAAATCATCTTGTTATTAAGGATTATGACTTAATTGAATCGTATGTATGACTTTACCTGTGGAGTGGTATTGTCTATGGTAAAGACCTACATTACTGTAGATTAAAGAATAGTTGGTTAACTGATAGCTCCTTGTTCCTTCCTTCCTTGGAATCCATCTTGTCCGCCCTAGACTATCTCTCTCTCTTATATACTGCCATAAACAGAGATTGGATAGATTTACAGTTACCAGATTGAAGGAATCTATCAATGTCACAGAAACCTTGATATGGTAGACACTACGATATGACGATGTAAGGCAGTATCTCTGTTCCCACAGTTAAAAGCTTGGACTGTGATTTTATCATTGGTTGTAAGAAATTACTCAGCTAGCCAGGTTGGCAGAATGTTTGTCACATTTAGGGAGATGTGTCATTTCCTCCTTAATGAGAAATATTCTAGTTATTCACATTTTATATTCTGTATCGTGCAGACTATTCACACTGTAGGTCTTTGCAGGTGTATTTGCTGTGCTGCTGTGACAAGCCACAGGGACAATTTGATGGGGTTCTCTAGCACAGCTGGTAGAGAGACTCTTCTAGCTGTAATGGATTCAGTTAGAATACTAACATAAGTGACACAACATACAATATCATACTAGACTGAATAAACAAAAATAGGGCAGTCAGAGAGGAAATCCTTGGTAAAAACAATGGCAGTCATCTAGACATTTTTTTGTTTGTTGCCTAGGCATTATAATGCCACACAGAGTTAGCTGCAAGATGGTGGAGGGGTAGAGAAAAATCAATTTGGGTTTTTACTTTAAAGTCATTTAGCAGACACGGTTATCCAGAGCCACTTACCTGATCAATTAGGCATAAGTGCCTTGCTCAAGTGCACAGGCAGAGTTTTCACCTAGTCGGCTCAGGGATTCAAACCAGCAACCTTTTGGTTACTGGCCCAACGCTCTTAACCGCTAGGCTACCTACAAGATGAGTTGATTTATATTCTAAATAAGGACCGTAGTCCCAGTTTGATTAATGCTTGTTTTGCAATGTCATGATTCATGAGTGTGCACTGACCATGACACAAGACATTATCATGCAACATTTGGAAAGGGGAGCTGTGTTTTACAGAGCAGCGATGACCACAACAACCTCAGATTACATTTGAGGCAAAACTGTTCTTTATTCCTTTCAAAGAAGTGTGAATACAATGGAGGAAATGGGATTTACTTCAGATTTGCTTGTCAGGCAGTATAATGAACCAATGTGTCAGAGTCACTGTAGCATTTGGGTAGCGGAGGACGTAGACCCAGAGCGCTCTGCCTCCCAACGGTCTGAGCTGAGAGTTCAGGCATCAGGGTAGGCAGGTCTATCAAGCAGAAGATGCTATGTTTAACTGCGAAATGGCTCCCTAAGGCAAAGAGACTGCCTTGCGACTCCTTTCACAATATACAGGAGCAGAGTGGAATTCAAAATGGAGAGAACCTTAGGGGCATTAGTTTGCAGAATCAGACTTTTTACGTGTTGGGATTGCTTTGATCTGGGACATAGACCTCTCAATCTAATTGTTGTACAGAGAGTATGACTGTTTCTGGACCAATGCTGGACGATGGTTTAAGGGTCTTGGCTTGTATTTGAAAGGTGGTGAATAAGGGCATATGACATAGCAGTAAATAGGATTGCTAGTGGTCAGTGGCTGTCATTGATGTTTTTTGCAAGCCCCAAGGGATCCCAATTTGAAGCAGAAAAGTTGGAGATTTGTTGGAATGCTTTACTGCGATCCATTTTCAACTGTTTATAATATTCTTCTGTGTCTGCATATTTTCTCTGTGCACATTACTCATCAGAATAAAAAAAGGAACTATGAAAACCTCGACCAACTGTCCTATGACAACAAGCGAGGACCTAAGGTATATTTGCATGGTCAATGCACGCCGCCCACCAACTTTTCAAACGTAGCAACTAGAAACCAGCCCAAGCAGTCACCAGCCGACCCAGAAATGCCCCTATCTTGGAAGCACGTGTTTCTTTTTACTTTGAGGCATTATTCCTATGATTTCACAGAAGAATGGTTTTGTTATGGAAAGACTATAATTTTCCGTAAAAAAAATAAAGAAATGAACAGCGCTCCGCTTCTATCATATTACTTTTTTTCCTTCAACTAAAGGAATGCATGTTCTAAACAAAAAAAAAAAAGATTGCAAGTTTATTCCTTTGTGGAGATCCGGTAGTGTGGGACAAAACACTTTCCCAGATTACTACTCCCTCCTGTTTTGTAGCACCTCTAGTTTTCAACCGTTTTTGGTTGGGGGAAAGGTTCCCCTCACTCCCCTTCACCTGTTTTTAGTTACTGGTTGCATTGACCTTCTTCTCCCCCCTATCTAACATGCACGTCCTTCTTTGGAGCCTTGATAACCCTCAGTTTGCATGCGAAAAATGCAAACGTTTTTTTCCCCTCAAAGCTTTTTTTTAGTTGAGCCGATTTCCATGGATCGCTTTCCTTTTTTCCTCTCTCTCTTTTTCAACAAAAATCAACAAAACCTAACACAACAGGTAAAGAGACAGCGTGGTTTCTGAGGTGGGGGTAAGTAGCTGGCTTGACTTATTTTGTGCCCCGATCACAGGCAGAGAAAGTCCTCCAGTTCAGCCAGGAGACTAACTTAACTGCTCTGCTTCTGGAGGCCAAAGAGCTGGAGGCTCGTGTCATCATCCTCTCCGCCAGGTGAGACTACAGCACCTCCCATTTGTCTCATCAGTCCCCTCCCATCATAGATGACCTGCCTCTACTACTGAATCTAGTTCATTCTGATCACGATCCTTAACCTAAAATTATCATAAGTCCTTTTCCCGGCTCCTAATTAGAACACACCTGGATTTACAGTGACACTTTTTTACATACTTTTACTGCTAAATGTTGGCATGATATCACACAGTAGTGATTTACTGCAATGATTTGCGTTTAAATGAAAGATAAGTAACCACGCCTGTGTCACTTAACATCTCTGTTTTCAGTGAAGAGGACGCTGCTGCAGTTTACAAGGCTGCCCGTTTCCTCAACATGACGGGCTCGGGTTACGTGTGGCTGGTGGGAGAGCGGGAGATGTCGGGTAAAGCCCTGAGTGAGGCACCAGATGGTACGTACCGTACGCTGCTACCCAACAGCCACTCGGAAAACACTTCATAACGCTGGATTCTTTCTGGAGTCACCTTTATTTAACCTCTATGATTAGGGAGACAACCATAGATGAAGGATTCATTGTTTTACGAACAATGTATCATGTGTGATCATTTGTTGAGTGTTAAGCATTTAAACGTTTAAGCTTTTGATATGTTTAGAGGTTTTAAATGAGTCACAGTAGTTTACACTATAAGCTCTTAAGATACAGTGTTAGGTCCTGTATCTCTGAACCTATTTCTTTATCTATAGTCATAACTATTGATAGGTTAACCCGTACATACAGTGAGTTTCTTAAAAATATATGTTGGGTTATCCAAAGCTTCCCGTGCTGCCTTTATTGTACTATCCTGACATATTAATAGCTTGGTTCTCATGAGTTTATAAAGGGAGTTTTTCAACCCCCACATTGAAGTGTAACTGAAATAGAATGGTAAGCTACAACGGTCTTGCTTATGTCCCGGAGTCTGCACAAGTCTCACGTAATATGTCACTTTGTGGTCACAAACGTAAGCGTCAACCCCAGGCACTCCAACACCCCCTACCCCCATTGTCTTACGTTAGGTGGTGTCACTCCTACATAACGCTCGTCAACCGGTGCAGAGACGGTAAGTAGCGCTATCTGACGTAAGACAATGCTCAGACCTCTGCAGAAAATTATTCGCCAGTAATGTCTAGGGTTGCAAAGCTACCTGTAATTTACCAAAGTTACAGGAATCTTCAGTAATTTTTGTAATTAACAGAAAATCTATGGCAATCTATCGTAACTTTGGTAATTTCTCCATTACTTTCTAGTAGATAGACCATATGGTTCAAGAGAAAATATACTTAATAACGAAAAAAGCATCTAATCAACAATGGCATTAATTACCGTGCAACTCTTCCAACTATTGACTGCCACCAGTTTGACGCCAAAACATTCACAATAAATATACATATTGACAAAGTAAAATAAGTGTATAAAGAATATTTCATGCTGAAACCTTCATATTATACACCAAATGTATTCACTAAGTTGATGGTTTATATTTAAGATGATTTACAGCTTTGTCATTCTATTTTTTATTTTAAAATCATCTATTTGAACGATTTCATAAGCAGTATATATACAAAGTATGTGGTCACCCCTTCAAATGAGTGGATTTGTTTATTTCAGCCACACCTGTTGCTGACAGGTGTATAAAATCAAGCACACATTCATGCAATCTCCATAGAGAAACATTCGCAGTAGAATGGCCTTACTGAAGAGCTTCATCATTCCAACAAGTTAGTTCATCAAATTTCTGACCTGATAGAGCTGTCCGGGCAACTGTAAACGTTGTTAATGTGAAGTGAAAATGTCTAGGAACAACAATGGCTCAACCTCGAAATGTTAAGCCACACAAGCTCACAGAACCGGACCACCGAGTTCTGAAGCAAGTAGCGCATAAAAATCATCTTTCCTCGGATGCAACACTCACTACCGAGTTCCAAACTGCATCTGGGAGCAATGTCAGCACAAGACCTGTTCGTTGGGAGCTTCACAAAATTGGTTTCCATGGCCGAGATGCCGCACACAGGCCTAAGATCACCATGCACAATGCCAAGTGCCAGCTGGAGGGATGTAAAGCTCGCTGCCATTGGACTCTGGAGCAGTAGAAATGCGTTCTCTGGAGTGATGAATCATGCTTCACCATCTGGCAGTTCGATGGACAAATCTGGTTGTGGCGAATGCCAGGAGAATGCTACCTGCCCCAATGCAGAGTGCCAACTGTAATGTTTGGTGAAGGAGGAATAATGGTTTGCATGACAATTCTTTGTGCACAAAGCGAGGTCCATACAGAAATGGTTTGTCGAGCTCGGTGTGAAAGAACATGACTGGTCTGCACAGAGCCCTGACCTCAACCCCTTCGAACACCATTGGGATGAATTGGAACTCCGACTGCGAGCAAGACCTAATCGCCCAACATCAGTGCCCGACCTCTCTAATGCTCTTGTGGCTGAATGGAAGCAAGTCCCCGCAGCAATGTTCCAACATCTAGTGGAAAGCAACCCAATAAGAGTGGATGCTGTTATAGTAGCAAAGGGGGGGACCAGCTCCATATTAATGCCCATGATTTTGGAATTAAATGTTTGACGAGTAGGTGTCCATAGACTTTTGCGATAAGGCCAGAGAGAGAGAGCCAGAGATAATTACAGACGATTGTGGTAATCGGAAGTACCCAAAAGGGCCACTAGATGTCTTCTGATAGATTACATAAAATCCTTGAAAGATACTGCAATTCTGGTAGTTTACTGGTGAACTAGTAATATACCAATATACCAATATACCCCCCCCCCCCCCCCATTGCAACCCTAGTCATGTCCATGTCTCAGCACCTGTTGCTGTCTTAAACTCACCTCTGTGGCTTCTTTCAAGAGTCTGTAAGACTACCGGACCAAATGCAATGAAAAGACTTAGCTGAAGTTGGATTGTTGATGTGTTTTGTATATCAATTCTCTAATATAGTTGATGTAAGTTTGTTTGGTCCCACACATACACTATAGCTTTCTGATTGTGGTATTTTCCAACCTAACCCCTCTAAAATGGGTGATAGAATTGAATCGATCCAACTTCAAGGTACTCTTTTTTTCATGCTGGGAAAAGTTCACTAACAACCTCAAAATATGAATCCATTCCTCTCTGATGATGTTGCCTCTTCTCAGAAAGGAATAAAAAGAAAATCAGCTAAAATCTATTTTGATCATGATGAAGGTCATGGTTCAAAGACATCCAGTGCTTGTTTGTTCCAGTACTGGATGATTAAAATTGCTTTTACAAATAGAGCAACAGAGAGCGTGGTGCTGGATCAAAACTTGCGGTTGGACCTTTTCTCAGGATGGCTGAACATGAGGTTCCTACAAGTTTTTATTGTGTGTATTGCAAAAGAATCCGAGTGGTTGGTAGCCTAGCAGGTCACTGATTGGCTTTGTGCTGCTGTTGGCGTGATGTGAGCAGGTCTCATCGGCCTCCAGCTCATCAACGGCAAGAACGAGTCGGCCCACATCAACGACGCAGTGGCAGTGGTGGCTCAGTCCATCCAGGAGCTCTTTGAGAAGGAGAACATCACGGAGCCGCCCAGAGGATGTGTGGGAAACACCAACATCTGGAAGACCGGGCCCCTCTTCAAAAGGTATATTTATAAAGTCATGATATATTGTAATTCAGGAAGACACACACGTACACACATACACACACATACACACACACACTTTCTCACTCTGTCTATTTCCCTACACTATCACACTCACATTTACTTTAATTTCTCTGTCTCAGGGTTCTGATGTCATCAAAGTACCCAGAGGGCCTCACTGGACGTGTGGAGTTCAATGACGATGGCGACAGGAAGTACGCTCACTACAGCATTCTCAACTACCAGAAGAGTCGACTCATTCAAGTCGGGATTTACAATGGAACACAGGTAACTTTACTGCAAAAGTCATTCTCGCTATTTCTACTGTGATCTTCCTATCTTTTGCTATTACAGCTCTCTATTAAGCAGTACGCATGGTAATTAGAAAGCAGTGGTTTTATTAGCTAAATGCTAAGCTGTAGCTAAAGCAGCTGACTCTTTCGTATTGGACTCCCTTGTGTTTGGGCCTCATCAGCTCCACACATTATGTCAACACTCCTCTAATCGTGGTGTCATGACCCTGTAGGTGGTGATGAATAATCAGAGGAAGATCATCTGGCCGGGGGGAGAGACAGAGAAACCGCGGGGCTTTCAGATGTCCACAAGACTAAAGGTACAGCATTTCACCCTCCTCAAACAATGATGTACAGTGCATTCAGAAACTATTCAGACCCCTTGACTTTTTCCACATTTTGTTACGTTACAGCCTTATTCAAAAATTAATTAAATTGTTCCCCCCCCTAATCAATCTATACACAATGACAAATGACAAAGCAAAAACAGATTATTAGAAATGTTTGAAAATGTCTAAAGTATCACATTTACATAAGTATTCAGACCCTGTACTCAGTACTTTGTTGAAGCACCTTTGGCAGCGGTTACAGCTTTGAGTCCTCTTGGGTATGACACTACAAGCTTGGCACACCTGTATTTGGGGAGTTTCTCCCATGCCAGATCAGGTTCAAGTCCGGGCTCTGGCTGGGCCACTCAAGGACATTCAGAGGCTTGTCCCGAAGCCACTCCTGCGTTGTCTTGGCTGTGTGCTTAGGGTCGTTGTCCTGTTGGAAGGTGAACCTTTGCCCCAGTCTGAGGTCCTGATTGGTGGAGTGCTGCAGAGATGGTTGTCCTTCTGGAAGGTTCTCCCATCTTCACAGAGGAACTCTCGAGCTCTGTCAGAGTGACCATCGGGTTCTTGGTCACCTCTCTGACCAACGCCCTTCTCCCCCGATTGCTCAGTTTGGCCAGGCAGCCAGCTCTAGGAAGAGTCTTGGTGGTTCCAAACTTCTTCCATTTAAGAATGATGGAGGCCACTGTGTTCTTGGGGACCTTCAATGCGGCATACCTTTCCCCAGATCTGTGCAATCCTGTCTTGGAGCTCTACGGACAATTCCTCCGACCTCATGTATTTTGCTCAGACATGCACTGTAAACTGTGGGACCTTATATAGACAATTGAATCAATCAATTGAATTTACCCCAGATGGTCAAAATCAATTGAATTTACCCCAGATGGACTGCAATCAAGTTATAGAAACATCTCAAGGATGATCAATGGGAAGAGGATTCACCTGAGCTCAATTTTGAGTCTCATAAAAAAAGGGTCTGAATACTTATCCAAATAAGGTATTTCAGTTTTTTGTTTTTAATACATTTGCAAAAAATCCTGAAAACCTGTTTTTGCTTTGTCATTATAGGGTATTATGTGTAGATTGATGAGGAGTAAAAAATATATGTATTTTAGAATAAGGCTGTAACGTAACAATATGTGGAAAAAGTCAAGGGGTCTGAATACTTTCCGAATGCACTGTATATATAAAGTAAAGCAATGCTTTATATCTTACAGAATCTTCAATGTAATGGGTCTGCGCAGGATTCTTTCTCTATCCTTCTATCTCGTTTTCTCTCTCGCCATCATTTCAACCATGGGTATGTGTGTGTGTGTTTTATGTGTTCCTTGAGGAGGGGTTGTTGTCCGGAGGGTTGGTGATGTAGAGCTCCCTCAGGGTCAGTGTGAGCTAAAGCCCACTGTGTGATAAACAGCGTTCTCTCCCGTCTGTTATAGATAGTGACCATACACCAGGAGCCCTTTGTGTATGTGAAACCCACTGAGCAGGATGGAACCTGCAAGGAGGAAAAAACCTTAAATGGAGTGGCAGATATTAAAAAGGTGATCTGCACTGGACCAAATGAGACCATCCCAGGTAACACAGCAGGGACGTTTAAGATATCACTGTGCTTTTACTACGCCCGCTAAGTACCAACTGGAAATGCATACATATATATACAGTAGGTATCTATATATGTATGCATGTAGCTGAGTGTGCCTTTGTGTGATTGTTGGCATATTGGTGTGTGTGTGTGTTTGTGTGTGTGTGTGTGTGTGTGTGTGTGTGTGTGTGTGTGCGCGTGCGCGCGCTCGCGCTCGCGGGCGTGAGTATGTACCGTGAATATGCTTGAGTGTTTGCCTTAATGTTTGCAAGCAGTGTGGGCATGTGCCAGCCTGTGTTTAGTGTGTGAAGTCTGTTTGCAGTGAACATGTGTGAAGCTATATTATTGTATGTGTGATTTTGGTTGAACAGTGTGTGTGTGTACTGTTTGGGCATGTCTGGTGTTATTCAAAAATATTTAAAAAGAAAGAGAGGGATTTCCTCCAGATTGATTGTAACTTGCAACCCTCTGCTGGTTGGTTACAGGACGTCCAATTGTACCTCAATGTTGTTATGGATTCTGTATCGATCTACTTATCAAGTTGGCCGGAACCATGAACTTTACCTATGAGGTGCACCTGGTGGCTGATGGGAAATTTGGAACACAGGAGCGGGTCAGTTCCTATAGATACTCAGAGTTCACTCTAGATAGAAAACCTCACTGGCCCAAAATGTATTGACCAACGATTGTCTATTTACATACATTTATATTAGATTTTATTATGTTAAGTTATGAAGCAAATCATATCTCCTATCTCGGAGATGTGCTTTTTGAATTAAGTTCATGCATTTGTAACGTTTAGAAAATGACACAGAATCATCTTACAGTATGTTACTGAACTCACAAAAATGGTTTTGTTTGACATAATCACTAACTTTCCCTAAATCACTAACTAAAAGCAGTCCGAGTGAGCCATGGAAACCTAGGGTCCGACTACATTGGGGACTTTAGCTCCGTGTTAGAGGGACAAGTAGGTGGTGAGAGTGAGACCCACGCTGATCTGTCAGGATCTACCGAACAAGCAAGATGAGCTGAATGGAGCTTCTCTGGAGAGCCAAGCTCAGTTACCACGTCTCTGAGCTAGAAAATACTATTTAGACCATTTCTGCTAATATTAATTTGGGTTAAAGGCACAAAGGGTTTTAAGAGAGGGCTCATTTGTTGTTTCTGTTTCTGATAAAAGACACTACATTCTGAAATTCATTGTCATGTTGGGTTAGTTGTTAACCCTTTACGCCCACATACCACAGGTGAACAACAGCAACAAGAAAGAGTGGAATGGCATGATGGGAGAGCTCCTGGGGGGTCTGGCAGATATGATTGTTGCCCCGCTGACGATAAACAACGAACGAGCCCAGTACATCGAATTCTCCAAACCTTTTAAGTACCAAGGCCTAACCATCCTCGTTAAAAAGGTATGTTCCCAAATTCCCCCCAAAATGTATGAAGAGTGTGAATTGAAAATGTATCCAGACTACACCTGATATAGTCCTCATTGCAGATGGGGTGGTAGTAGACTGCAAGTGGTTAGTGAATGACTGTTGGTGCTGTGTGTTACAGGAAATCCCTCGCAGTACACTGGACTCGTTCATGCAGCCGTTTCAGAGCACACTGTGGCTGCTGGTGGGTCTTTCGGTGCATGTGGTGGCGGTGATGCTTTACCTACTAGACCGGTTCAGGTACAAGGGGATCCGTGTGTGTGTGTGTGTGTGTGTGTGTGTGTGTGTGTGTGTGTGTGTGTGTGTGTGTGTGTGTGTGTGTGTGTGTGTGTGTGTGTGTGTGTGTGTGTGTGTGTGTGTGTGTGTGTGTGTGTGTTTGTGTGTATTTGTGTGTATTTGTGTGTATTTGTGTTTGTGTGTGTGTGACATACTCTACCTCTGCTTATGCTCCAGACCTCTCCAGATCTTCTCTCACTGGGGTCGAGGGGACAGAGGTGAAGACTGGCTCCAGTCATTCCACTGCTCTGTTCATCTGGCCTTCTCTTTCTGTGCTCTATCTTGCTCTTGCTTTGCCACTCACAGACTCTCCTTGTCTGGGGTTGCCAGGGATTTCGTCTCTGTCTGCTTGTGTATGTCTCACTTCATATCCTGCTCTCTCTCTAGCCCGTTTGGGAGGTTTAAAGTAAACAGTGAAGAAGAAGAAGAAGATGCCCTCACCTTGTCGTCAGCCATGTGGTTCTCCTGGGGAGTGTTGCTTAACTCCGGTATTGGGGAAGGTAGGAGAATACTATCAGTAAAGGCCAGATTTACTAATACAATAGTTACTTATCTAGCTACTTAGTGTACTATTTCTACAAATACTATACAGATCAGTTTGTGATACTGATACTGATACTCAATGGGCAAAAACTGTTGTTCTGTTCCCACATCATTTCTACCCCAAAAATCAATGTGATGACGTTGAATCAACGTGGAATTCAATTGGATTTGCAAAGAGTCATCAACATAAAGATATTTCATGTTTTTGTTACCCAACTTAACCTAAATCCAATGACATGGTGAAATGTTTTGTTGATTGCACATTGAATTTACGTTAGTTGACAACTCAATCAAATGTACATCAAAACTAGACGTTGAACTGACGTCTGTGCCCAGTGGGCATTAACAGTATAAATATTAGTGTTGCACGTCGATAAATAATGTAATATTTGAGAGACGCTATGCCATACAGTACTAGTCAAAAGTTTGGATACACCTACCTATTCTTTATAGAGACTATTAACTACATTGTAGAATAATAGTGAAGACACCAAAGCTATGAAATAACACATATGGAATCATGAGGTAACCAAAAAAGTGTTAAACAAATCAAAATACATTTTATATTTGAGATTCTTCAAAGTAGCCACCCTTTGCCTTGATGACAGCTTTGCACACTCTTGGCATTCTCTCAACCAGCTTCACCTGGAATGCTTTTCCAACATTCTTGAAGGAGTTCCCACATATGCTGAGCACTTGTTGGCTGCTTTTCCTTTACTCTGCGGTCCAACTCATCCCAAACCATCTCAGTTGGGTTGAGATTGGATGATTGTGGAGGCCAGGTCCGCTATGTAATCTGGTTTCCGAGCTTGTCACGGGTACACCTCAGCCACGTTTAAGGTCTTAAACGATATCATAACTGCCATCGATAAAAGACTGTACTGTGCAGCCGTCTTCATCCACCTGACCAAGGCTTTCGACTCTGTCAATCACTGTATTCTTATCGGCAGACTCAACAGCCTTGGTTTCCCAAATGACTACCCCGCCTGGTTCATTAACTAGTTCTTAGACAGAGTTCAGTGTGTCCAATTAGAGGTCCTGTTGTCCGGACCTCTGGTTGTTTCTATGAGGGTGCCACAGGGTTAAATTCTCGGGCTGACTCTTTTCTCTGTATATATCAATGATGTCGCTTTTGCTGCGGGTGATTCTTTGATCAACCTCTACGCAAATGACACCATTCTGTATACTTCTGGCCCTTCTTTAGACACTGTGTTAACAACCCTCCAAAAGAGCTTCAACGCCATACATTACTTCTTCCGTGGCCTCCAACTGTTCTTAAATGCTAGTAAAACGAAATGCATGCTCTTCAACTGATCGCTGCCCGCACCTGCCTGCCTGACTAGCATCACTACTCTGGACGGTTCTGACTTAGAATATGTGGACAACTATAAATACCTAGATGTCTGGCTAGACTGTAAACTCTGCTTACACCAAAGCTATAATTCACTGAATCACAATCACAGTGGGTTAGAAGTTTCCACATTAAGCATCTCCAATCCAAAGTTAAATCTAGAATTGGCTTCCTATTTCACAACAAAGCCTCCTTCACTCATGCTGCCAAACTTACCCTCGTAAAACTTACTATCCTACTGATCCTTGATTTCTGCGATGTCACTTGCAAAATTGCAAAATAACACTCTACTTAGCAAATTGGATGCAGTCGATCACAGTGCCATCCGTTTTGTCACCAAAGCCCCATATACTACCCACCACTGTGACCTGTTAGCTCTCGTTGGCTGGTCCTCGCTACATATTTGTCGCCAATCCCACTGGCTCCAGGTCATCTATAAGTCTTTGCTAGGTATAGCTCCGCCTTCTCAGCTCACTGGTCACCATAGCAACACCCATTCGTAGCACACGCTCCAGCAGGTATATTTCACTGGTCATCCCAGACGCCAACACCTCTTTTGGCCGCCTTTCCTTCCAGTTCTCTGCTGCCAATGACTGGAACGAATTGCAAAAATCACTTAAGTTGGAGACTTACAGTTGAAATCAGAAGTTTACATACACTTAGGTTGGAGTCATTAAAACTCATTTTTCAACCACTCCACAAATGTCTTGTTAACAAACTATAATTTTGGCAAGTCGGTTAGGACATCTACTTTGTGCATGACACAAGTAATTTTTCCAACAATTGTTTACAGACAGATTATTTCACTTAATTCACTGTATCACAATCACAGTGGGTTAGACGTTTCCATGCACTAAGTTGACTGTGCCTTTAAACAGCTTGGGAAATTCCAGAAAATGATGTCATAGCTTTAGAAACTTCTGATAGGCTAATTGACAACATTTGAGTCAGTTGGAGGTGTACCTGTGGATATATTTCAAGGCCTACCTTCAAATTCAGTGCTTCTTTGCTTGACATCATGGGAAAATCAAAAGAATTCAGCCAAGACCTTATAATTTTTTTTTAGACCTCCACAAGTCTGGTTCAACCTTGGGAGCAATTTCAAAAAGCCTGAAGGTACCACGTTCATCTGTACAAACAATAGTACTTAAGTATAAACACCATGGGACCACGCAGCCGTCATACCGCTCAGGAAGGAGACGCGATCTGTCTCCTAGAGATGAACGTACTTTGGTGCGAGAAGTGCAAATCAATCCAAGAACAACAGCAAAGGACCTTATGAAGATTATGGAAAAAACAGGTACAAAGGTATCTATATCCACAGTAAAACGAGTCCTATATAGACATACCCTGAAAGACCGCTCAGCAAGGAAGAAGCCACTGCTCCAAAACCGCCATAAAAAAAGCCAGACTACGGTTTGCAACTGCACATGGGGACAAATATCATACTTTTTGGAGAAATGTTGTCTGGTCTGATGAAACAAAAAAATAACTGTTTAGCTATAATGACCATCGTTATGTTTGAAGGAAAAAGGGGGAGGCTTGCAAGCCGAAGAACATCATCCCAACCGTGAAGCACGGGGGTGGCAGCATCATGTTGTGGTGGTGCTTTGCTGCAGAGGGACTGGTGCATTTCACAAAATAGATGGCATCATGAGGTAGGAAAATTATGTGGATATATTGAAGCAACATCTCAAGACATCAGTCAGGAATTTAAATCTTTGTCGCAAATGGGTCTTCCAAATGGACAATGACCCCAAGCATACTTCCAAAGTTGTGGCAAAATGGCTTAAGGACAACACAGTCAAGGTATTGGAGTGGCCATCACAAAGCCCTTACCTCAATACTATAGAAAATTTGTTAGCAGAACTTAAAACGCGTGTGCGTGCATGGAGGCCTACAAATCTGACTCAGTTACACCAGCTCTGTCAGGAGGAATGGGCCAACATTCACCCAACTTATTGTGGGAAGCTTGTGGAAGGCTACCTGAAACGTTTGACCCAAGTAAAATAATTTAAAGGCAATGCTACCAAATACTAATTGAGTGTATATAAACTTCTGACCCACAGGGAATGTGATGAAAGAAATAAAAGCTGAAATAAATCATTCTCTCTACTATTATTCTGACATTTCACATTCTTAAGAGAAAGTGTGATCGTAACTGACCTAAGACAGGGAATTTGTACTATGATTACATTTCAGGAATTGTAAAAAACGGAGTTTAAATGTATTTGGCTAAGGTGTATGTAAACTTCTGACTTCAACTGTATATCTCCTTCACTAACATTAAGCGTCAGCTGTCAGAGTAGCTTACTGATCGCTGCTGCTGTACACAGCCCATCTGCAAATATCCCATCCAACCAACTACCTACCTCATCCCTAAATTGTAATTACCTCACCACTATTGGCCTATTTATTGCCTTACCTCCTTACTTTATTTGCGCACACTGTGTACAGTTGTAAATGAGATCTTGTTCTCAACTGGCCTTCCTGGTTAAATAAAGGTTAAATAAAAAAAATAAAAAAATATAAACTGTATTTTGAATTGTTTAACACTTTTTTGGTTACTACATAGTTCTTCCGTATGTGTTATTTCATAGTTTTGATGTCTTCACTATTATTCTACAATGTAGAAAATAGTAATAAAAAAACAAAAGAACTTGAATGAGTAGGTGTGTCCAAACCTTTGACCTGTACTTTACTTTCAATATGTTGTCTCATAGAGTGAACGTGTTCTAACTTTTTATGGGCTTTGCTTATCCAGGCGCGCCGCGCAGCTTCTCAGCGAGAATCTTGGGCATGGTGTGGGCTGGCTTTGCCATGATCATAGTGGCATCGTATACTGCCAACCTGGCTGCCTTCCTGGTGCTGGACCGGCCTGAGGAGCGCATCACCGGCATCAACGACCCGAGGGTGGGCATCAAGAAGTAGTCCTGCTTTAAATACATATAGATACTCTTTCAGTACATCTCTACCTCCATAACCTGTGGATATTAGGTAGCATACTGTAAAATGTGTGGAAGTTTAGCGAGGTGCGCAAGTTATTGGGGGTGAAAATACTGTAAAGTAAGTGGTTGTGCAGTGTCAAATGTTGAATTTTTCCAGATTTCCAGAATTGGTAAAGTGTATGTGAGTGTTGAATGTAATGTTCCTTCCAACCCTCCCTATCCTTCAACAGCTGAGGAACCCATCAGACAAGTTCATCTACGCCACTGTGAAGCAGAGCTCTGTGGACATCTACTTCCGGCGGCAGGTGGAGCTTAGCACCATGTACCGCCACATGGAGAAGCACAACTACGAGAGTGCCGCTGAGGCTATCCAGGCCGTGCGCGACAAGTGAGTCCTGGCCGGGCCGGCCTGGCCTGGGCGTGTCGGCCGGAACTGGTCAGATAGTCAGTCAGGTCAGAGAGAAAGAGAGAGGGCCAGTCAGTCAGACCTGGGGGTTCTGGACCTCTGGATCAGCGAGACACAGAGGGTCTTACTGCAGCGTTCCCTCTGGTCCAGGCCCATCATCCAGCCAAGACAGAACCAGGCTCAGACTCAGAGCAGGGCCGCATGCACTGTGTCAATAGCGTTCTAAAGTTGAGCTAATGTTGAGCTGAGGAGCACCCTTTTTCAGGCTTTATCCAAGACGAGCGTCTTTGAGGTGGGGAATCCAATGGGGGACGCGCCGTCGTCCGTCCGGCATTGGATTTCATTTTTCAAGCGGCGGTAGACATGGATGGTAATGCTGATTCACACGCTTTGTGTGGCCAAAGGGGAGCCGTAAATGTGTGTTGTGACAATCACTGTACTGTTGCACCGTAACCCCCTCCTCCCCCCTGCCTCCCTCCCCCAACAGCAAGCTGCATGCTTTCATCTGGGACTCTGCGGTGCTGGAGTTTGAAGCCTCGCAGAAGTGCGACCTGGTGACCACGGGAGAGCTGTTTTTCCGTTCGGGCTTTGGCATAGGCATGCGCAAGGACAGCCCCTGGAAACAGAATGTGTCCCTGGCCATTCTCAGGTCTGTCCCAGCCCAAGCAGCATTGTTTTTATGTTGTTCTTTTTTTTCTCTCTTTTTATTTTCCTTTTTTGACCATCCGACACCGCTGTGTCAGCTCTCTTCTCTCTCTGTATCTCCCCATTCCTGCCCTTTGTCTGTCTGTTAGTCTATCAGTCAGTCTGGTGTTTGTGTCGTCTGTGTTACCAGCATTCTGGGATTTCTCTTCTGGAGTGTATGGCTTGGCTTTTTGTTAACTGTCTTACCTCTTTGCCCACTCCCCCCACCCCTGCAGTTCCCATGAGAATGGATTCATGGAAGATCTAGATAAAACCTGGGTGAGATACCAGGAGTGTGACTCACGGAGCAATGCCCCAGCCACACTCACCTTTGAGAACATGGCAGGTAGGGTTTCCCTTTTGGGTTTTGAGAAACCTAAAAGTGATTGGACAAAAACTGCAGTGGTAAGGTACTGTAGCCTTTTTTTGTCCAATACCTTTTTTTCCTGTATTTTTTTTGTTACTTGAAGTGTGTTAAAGTTGTTTGTTGTGGTTTACTGTTGTTACACACTGAGTGTACAAAACATTAAGGACACCTGCTCTTTCCATGACATAGACTGACCAGGTGAATCCAGGTAAATGCTATGATTACTTATTTATGTCACTTGTTAAATCCACTTCAATCAGTGTAGAGGAAGACAATTGAGACAATTGAGGCATGGATTGTGTATGTGTGCCATTCAGAGGGTAAATTGGCAAGACAAAGTATTGTAGTGCCTTTGAACAGGGTATGATAGTAGGTGACAGGCACACCAGTTTGTGTCAAGAACTGCAATTCTGCTGGGTTTTTCACGCTCAACAGTTTCCCGTGTGTATCAAGAATGGTCCACCACCCAAAGGACATCCAGCCAACTTGACACAACTGTGGGAAGCATTGGAGTCAACATGGGCCAGCATCACTGTGGAACGCTTTCGACACCTTGTAGAGTTAATGCCCTGGCGAATTGAGGCTGTTCCGAGGGCAAGAGAGTTGTGGGGGGTGCAAGTCGAAATATTAGGAAGGTGTTCCTAATGTTTTGTACACTCAGTTTTGTTGTTATAGCCGTGATCCTAATATAAACTTGCAAGGTTTGCAGCGGACAGCGTGAAGTGGAAGCAGGTCGAGGAAAGGACGGGCAACCGTTGACGTATAGACTAGATTCACACAGACACAGTCATGGTCAGTGGGTTGCGGCTGAGTGTCAGAGTGGCGACTCACCACCCATCCCTGTGTCTGTCTGTCTCTGTCTGACAGGAGTGTTCATGCTGGTGGCTGGAGGCATAGCAGCAGGGATCTTCCTCATCTTTATTGAGATCGCCTACAAGCGACACAAAGACGCCCGAAGGAAGCAGATGCAGCTGGCCTTTGCGGCCGTCAACGTCTGGAGGAAGAACCTGCAGGTATGGCATCTCTTTCCCCCCGTAAGCACTGGCACCCGGGGGGGGAAGGGCAGAGATGGGCTGAGACACGCCCAGCATAGCCCTTCCTGCAGGTTCCTCCAATACAGGTGTACGACCAATCCTTTTTTTCCGTCACTGTTAGCATCCTGTCTGACCATGTTGCCTACTGGTGATAGTCACTCATGGATTGCTGTGTCACATTCAGTGATGAAGCTGTTCCTAAGGCATTACCATGGGCCACCGTGGGTCCGTCTTCCAGTCCCTTAGACCAACGGCCCCCATGTCTCCTCTCTGTGCTGCAGGACAGTAAGGAGGCCTCTGGGAGCCAAGCTGTGGGCGCATCGATGACTCCATCGTTAGTACGTAACATAGACAAGAGCCATCTCCACCCCACGTCACCCTTCGCTTTTAGAATAAAAGTTCAGCTAAAATCAAAAATAGCTTTAACATAAGAAAATCTGAAACAAAAATATGCATTCCACGTTCATGGCATGAGCCAGTTAAGCCTTACACTTAACTTAGCACGTATGCAACGCAAGAACGCAATTAGCTACGCAAAATGGCCCTTCTGCGTACTTGCGTTGCAAAAATATGGAGAAGTGTGCAGCCCAAAATGTATAATGCAACGCAACTCCGCAGAACGGCCATTTTGCGTAGCTAATTGCGTTGTTGCATTGCATGCCTGTGTAGGGTGTGAATTAGGCTTTATGCACTGCTGCTATAACACTTTTAAGCTTTGTAAGGTCAGATGATGAGGACATGCAGGGGAATAAGGTAATAAAGAGATTCTCACATAACTATGAGATACTCAGATAAATCTCATGCTTTTTGATAGCTGTAACAGTGTGCTGTTACACTATCATTTCTGACCCCGACTCTCCTACGCTTGATGTTTATACTTCTCCAGTATTTACATCACTCCATCCCCCAGAATCCCCGCTCCCCTACACTGTTTATGGACACAGAACATGAGAGTCCTCTCAGGAAAAGCCTGCGGGTCAGTAACTCATTTCAAAAAAGTGGTCGTCTAAAGCTAATCAGGCAAAACCATTCCAGCTACAGTTGAGTTATGCGCTCGCTCCTCAGTCCGGCTCGTTGCTGAAGAACATGATTTTCCCTTAACTCCAATATCTTCCACTGTGAAGCATTGGTGGCCTTCCAACTTCCTCTTTCGCCCTTACTTCGCATCATCCTGCCCCCCCCCCCCCCCCCCCCGCCCCCACCCTCACTGCGCTGGCTTTCCAGCAGCAGGAGGAGCTCGGCGTGGGGGTACGGGGGAGGGGGTTGACGGGAGCACAGACGAGGCGGCAGTGGACAATGTGAGCCTGTGATGTGGCTCTGGCAGCCAGCCTCCCCATGCTGACTCTTTGTTAAGCACTCACAAAAGGTCAGTGGTACACCTGTTGTATTGACAGCAGGGCTGGAAGAAGGTACGGTAAGATCACAGTCTCCAGTGTGTGTCAGCAAATCAATGTCCTTCCGAGACTGTCTGTCATCTACCTTACTACTGGATGTAACTGTTGTCTTCATGTCTGTCTACATGTATAGGCACATACAGCAGACAAATGCATGCAGGCGCCCGCTGAGAAAGGAAAAGGACACACAAACTGTTGTACTGCGTAACATCTGTGTTTTAGACAAGGTTTTATTGCACTAGTGATCAATGATGGCTCCATCCATGTAAATCATACACAGAATCATTCTCAATAGGGCCTGGAGCTAATGTGGGGTTCACAAATGACAGTTTTCTGCTCTTATTCCTTAAATGGGGATTTATGCTTGGAGTAGTGGAAATGAGATCATGCTTGGAGTAGTAGAAATGAGATCGTGCTTGGAGTAGTGGAAATGAGGTCATGCTTGGAGTAGTAGAAGTGAGGTCATGCTTGGAGTAGTATACGTGAGATCGTGCTTGGAGTAGTAGAGGTAAAGTCATGCTTGGAGTTGTAGAAGTGAGGTCATGCTTGGAGTAGTAGAAGTGAGGTCATGCTTGGAGTAGTATACGTGAGATCGTGCTTGGAGTAGTAGAGGTAAAGTCATGCTTGGAGTTGTAGAAGTGAGATCATGCTTGGAGTATTAGAGGTGAGGTCATGCTTGGAGTAGTGGTAATGAGGTCATGCTTGGAGTAGTGGTAGTGAGGTCATGCTTGGAGTAGTAGAGGCAAGAAGCTAATACAGTATTTTATGAACATTATTCATATTGTCCTCATGTCTCTGGAGGCCATCAATGTGATGACTTACTGAGCTTCAACGGAGGAAGTACAGTAAAATACATATTTCACACTATTCAGTACACACTATCATAATAGCAGGGTTGGGTGACAATTTATGTGCACTTTCCTTTCTCTGTAGGTATCTCCAACTATGTGTCCAGATGTCATTTTGACTGCTTGTGTGTTTGTTGGTTTGTGTGTTAGTATGTTTATATTTGTGTGTTTTTATTCTTCTGTGCATATGCAAAGTGTTTGTATATGCCCGCTTTCCAAACACCGGTACCTCCAGAGTATGTGCACTTCTGAATAACCTGTTTGAGTCTGTCATATCCTTCACACTGTTTCTGCTCTGAATTGATTACGCCTTAGTCTCATCTCCAACAACTAACCAACCATTCCAGGGTTGGGCTAAATTCCATTTGGAATTTCAAGTCACTTCCTGAATTGATTGAATTGAATTGGAATTCACCCAAACCCTCACCACTTTTGTTAGCTTGTATCTACTGAAAAAGCACCATGAACTGAATCTGTCCTCATCCCTAGTTTAAAAGCAGCTGCAGTATCTACTGTAGCCGTTAGCTTTTTCTGTTGTAGCAGGTCTTATTCAGAAGTGCACTGCCTAAAAGTGGAGGAGATATTAGGAGTGAGATCAACGAAATGTCAACTAGAACTAATGCACTCCAGTGGCTGTTGTTTCCTATTGGAGACAGGCAGCCGCTGCACATGCATCCAGTGGGACTCTTTCTCCGTTGGACCAGCATGCTTTGCATGACCGGGACTGTGCAAACGCAGCACTTCACCAGCGGTCAGTATCGCTTGATGTCATGTGAGACCTGGATAGTCTACGCTGAAAAGTACAAGAAGAAGAAACCATTTTGACAAAAAAATTAAAAATACTAAATCCTTTGAGTTGCCTGGGCAATGAGCATTGTCTTGTTTATATCTAAATGTCTCTATGCCTCATCATGACCTCATTGATGGAGTTTTAACATGAGGTGACTTTGACCATTGACTAACGTCTAGATGTCATCTTCCAACAGGAAATACATTTTATTTGACTTTTTTCTCTCTCAGAGCGGAGTGGTGACCTGTCCATCACTCCTCAGCCAGTCAGCTCCATCAATCTTCCACACCACCCAATAGAACAGCACTTCTTAATGCTGTGGCATTAAGAGACTGGGGATGGCTCAAACAGAGGCCCAGTCATGTAACCTGATGACAGGGGATGTTCTGTGTTGGTCCAGTGCTGGCCTGGGTTGAATGTCATGCTTTATGTTATTTGTCTCCTCTTCTATCTCTTTCCCTTACCAACCCTGCCAAGCTCTTCCCATCCTCCCATGCCCCTTTCTGCATGCTCTCAGCTGAAATTCACACTGCCCCGCCCTAAGGTCCTCCCCATACCCTACGATTAATTCACCTTACTCTACATCTCATACCCATTAATCTAGGCCTAGGGCCTCCCTAACCCCTACGACTAATGCATCCTACTCTCTACATCTCTTACCCATTCACCTAGCTAACCATCCCCATCCAGACCTCACAAACTACCTACCTACCTAACCAAAATTTCTCGTACTTCTCCATTCCAGGCCCAATCCCTGCTCTAACTCCATTTACTAATGTACTGTATATAGTACATACAGTATACTATTCCATAAACCACTACCCCACTCTTTAAAACATTTATTTCACTCCCTAGGGTGTGGGGGGAATTTCCATTATACCCAACCACCGGTATAATGACTCAAGGGGCTTAAATTATATATTACCTATCTGTTGTTTATCTTATGTTGGTATGCATTTTGGCGGCTCCCCTGCCTTGTAGAGCACCTTTTGTTTTTACTGCATGGCTTTCAATGTGGTTGTTTCCTTTGCCAGCTTTTCTTCTCGCTCGTTTGGTTCCCTTGGCTTTGCTTATGGATCTTAAAGTAATAACGATCTAATAGCAAGACGACAGATGTTTATTTATTTTTTCTTTTCTCCCCCCTACGCAGCCCTCTTCCTCTCTAGAGACTCAGGATGTAAGAATACCTTAATATGAGCTTTTTCACACAAACACTCTCTCTGCCATGTACCTATAGAGGACTGAGAGTAGCTGTGGGGCACTTTGATGGGATGAGGGAGGGACGTAACACAACTGATGTGTGAATATCATGTAAGGATATGGTTAAAATGGGTTTGGGAATAAGTGGGAGGGAATAACAAGCTTTTCTAGACCTTGGACAGGGGTTTGCACATCCAATGAATACAGTTGATTCTGCTGACTATGACATATCATAGACATGGTATACCGGCTATTTTGTTGTTCCTCAGACCTGGCTAATGTATATTTTCTCTTTGAAAGGGTGTGTGTCTTGGGTGAAGGGGGTGGAGGTGACTATTTGATGTGTGGGTGTGTGCAAGTTGGAGTGAGTGTGTGAGTAGGATGTAGTGGATGGTCAAAGCAGCATAGCACAGGTATCGTCAACACATGCTCCTCAAACCATTCCAATGCATTTCTAGAGACATGGGGGTATTTGGATGTGTCAGTGCTTGGCTAAGGATTTTCCATCATGTCCAGTCCCACTATGGTGAAATGGCCTAGCCGACAGTGTAGAGGCATTCTTACAGGATTAGACAGACTACAGTCCCAGTCCCACCCTTGAAAGCGGAGCAAATCTCTTGTTGCCTCCAATGTCCAATAGAGACTACTTTGGGCCAGGACACTCACCCTCATATCGCTTCAGACAGTGAAAGGGAAGGGGGAGGGAGGGTGTGGAGAGAGGGTGAGTGGGTGGATGGGTGAGACTGAGACCAAGGTATCACTCCACCCCAAGAATATGAATAACTGTTCTACATATATTTATTTTAGGATAGGAAAAGTGGTAGAGCAGAGCCCCCCGACCCCAAAAAGAAAGCCTCTTTTAGGTCCATCAGTACCTCCCTGGCCTCCAGCATCAAGAGACGTAGGTCGTCCAAAGACACGGTAAGGAGATGAAGAAGGGAACATCATCTTCCCTTACTCTTCCCTCTCTTCTCTCTCTTTTTCTCTACCTCTGTCTCCTCTTCTCTCTCAATCTCTCCCTTTTCTTCAGGTCTTTTCTATCACCATTCCCATCTTTTAATTGCCAGAGCCCCATTCCTCTCACCCATCCTACATGGCTCAGCAGCAGCCATGGCCACATGTCTGTCAGTCTGCCATCGATCAGCCATCCAACCAGACGCCATCTGTAGGCAGACAGGATGCAGGATGCTAGGTAGCAGTGCAGGATGCAGAGCAGGTCAGGGGTTGGAGCTGGTGTGCTGGCTGTGGGGAGAGCAAATGCAGGGCCGGGCCGGGCTGGCTTCATGGGATTAGTGGGTGTAGTACTGGAGGAGGGGCAACGCAGCAGTCTGTCTTGCTTGTTTGGGCTGCTCTTCCTTCCTGCCAATGATATGGACGTGGTTTTGACCAATTTGTCTCTTGGTGATTTTGTAGTGTGTGTGGGTGTGTGTAATTGTGTTTGTCTCTTGTTCCTTTGATTGCCTGATCCTTCTGTTCATTTTTTATACACTTAAATCCCGCACTTCTTCTCGTTTTGTTTCAGTCGTTGTTGGTTTTGATTTCAAAGCATGCGCCAACGTCCTGCCATTTGCCAAAGTCAGTCAACCGTTCTGGAAACAAACTAACATGTCGATTTTTACCAACAGACCATCTATTTCAGGGTTTTCCTCATGGAGTCATGTTATTAGATCTAGTCGATCTACTTTTGATTTGTCATGTTTACTTTGTCATGTTTGTAACCATATTGTCTGACGAAAGGATTTATTTCAATGTCCTTGTGGTGTCCATTTTGCATGCTTTTTAGGGTCTATTTCTAGGTGGTGAATGCAGGTGGATCTATTGTCTTCCTCTCTTTGCCGCCTTTCTCGGCTTGAGAATCTTTGAAACATCACGCTTTTCTTGTATAAGCAGCTTAGACCCACTGTAAAAAGAACTCAGGCTTTATCTACCTCTCTTTCTATGGGGGCCTCGCTGCAGCACAATAAGAGTGTGATGCTCTCTCATTTCCTCCACAGTCCAGTTGGAAGGGCCTGCTCATTGCTGGTGAGGAGGCTCCTCCACAGTGGCCTGACAATCCAGTGACCTGCAACATTCTCTGTCCTGCTGTTCACCCAGACATAGCTGGCTGATGACCAAATCTGAGTTAACCAGCTATGGTCAATTCGGATTTAGCTTAGAGTTTCACAGTAGATATCAAAGCATTTTGTTTTTCCTTGACTACTTACTGGCCCAATCAAACATGTCGAAAAAGTCTCTCTTGGTCTGTTTCTGTTTGATTTCTCTCTCTTTTCCCCTTGGTCTTATATCTAGTATCTCTGACATTTACATTGATGTTACTTCTTTGATCCAAATCAATACTCACTCTCTCTTGGAGTTTTTCTATAGACTTGGTCTCAACTATTGGAATGGAGAAGATGGAATGACCATTGTTGCTGTTTGTGGGAGGGTTGGGATGGTGGTTTGGGAGTTATCATGCTCTTACGCACATCCATGGTGAAAAAGAGAGACCACATAGGTTATAATAAGATTATAACCAACGATGTACCATCCTCAGTCTTTGACTATTATTTTGATTTTATATAAGTGTTCTTCTTTTATATTAATGGTTATTAATGGACTTTTGAGTGTCAGTGTCCCTCACCCACATGCCACACTGCTCCTCTCTCCCTCCCTCTACAAGCATGTGAATTAATGTTATTGTTGTCAGTAGTAGTAGTAGTAGTAGTAGTAGTAGTAGAAGTAGTAGTTGCAGTAGAAATAGTAGTAGTAGCAGTAAGATATATTATTATTGTAGTAGTTCAAAAGTCATTGTGGTAGTGGCCATAATATTGATGTATTGAAGTGTCTCGCTTTTGCTGGTCCACCTTCGGCCAGTAGGGGGTGCTCTAAAAGATACCACTAACAGCAGCCCCCGAAGTAGGTCCACATGTGGACATCTTAACAGGGGCCTGTAAGTCTTGTGATGATGCAACTCTTAGATCTAAGTGATAAGTCCTTTGCTAACTATTACTAAAAAATCATCAGTATTTTTTATTTGTATTACCCTATGATGATGTTGACCCTTGACTTAGCGTAGTAGTTGCATCATAACAACTTATATAGCTCAATATGCTTGAATGCTTGAAGAAAAGCATCAACACAGATTCAAACGAGAGACACAATCACCAACACCTAAAATAATCGTTTTGAATTTGCTGATTTGCGAAATTGACAGGCATCAGAAATTACATTTGGGATTTTTGTGAGGATGGATGGAGGTACACGGTGGATTATGATTGGCTTGTACTGAAGTGTCCCTGTTCTGAAAAGGAAGACCTCTTAAAGTACAAAAACATGTTTAAGCCATTTGTCTTATCACAGTTTGAAAAAGTGTTGTGAATTAGGTTTCTCCAACTTTTATATTATAAATCAGAATCCATGGCAAAGTAAGTTGGATTTTGATTTGACATGCTGGAAACAATGTTGATGAAAACAGCATGTCTCGTAGAGAGCATGATTCAGCACAGTGGTATGGTATGGGATTATAGGAAGGCAACAAACTTCACAAAAAACAATCTCTATATTTTGCAAGATCAGTTAATGGCCATATTTGCAATGGATAAGGAACAATCCACAGCAATTGCAGTGGTTAGTGATACTGCTTCTTTGTCAATTGCTAAAGGAACCATCCTTACCATTTTCAAGTATGTTACCTGCCATGAAGCTCATGACGAATTACACAATCAATGACATTAGGTTACACAATCCCAAAGTCACAGTTGCCATAGTAACTGAGCACCTGCATGGAGCTGGGTATGTTGCTACCCAGCACTGTAGATGCCCATTAAAACCAACCACTCTGCTACTCAGGAGGAGTACAGTGAAATATGGACTGGAAGTAAGAGTCCAACTGGATAGCGATGTGAACCAGCCAAGATTGCACTGGGGATTAATCATAATTCATATTTTTCTCTCAGCTTAGCTGCTAAAAATAAAACCCGGTCTGTGTGCAAATGACTGTGGGTCAATCAAGCTGTCTTATTTTATCCAAGGGGGTAAATGATTGCCAAGTCAGTCATGTAGGGTTGAGATTACCTTTGGCTGATTCAAATGTGCTCTTTTCTCTGGGCCTTACCTCCACTCCACTGTAGTCATATGATAACCCTCCTCAGGCAGAGCAAGCAACTAGCACATGTAGACCAATGGCTGCACTGTACTAATCTGAGGACACAACAATGGAACCAAAATGTTTCCACCTTTCCTAACCACACTGCCTTTCGGGGGTTATAAAACACCTCTGCTTTGATGATTTTGACTGAAATGGAGCAGAGGTGTTATTTTCTAGTTTTGTTTAGGGATTTTGTAGGGGACTGACTATGGCTCTGTTTTTCTCATGTTCTCTCCATCTCTGCAGCAGTACCCACCCACCGACATCACGGGCCAGCTCAACTTGTCCGACCCATCTGTCAGCACAGTGGTGTGAGAGGGACAGAAGGAGAGAGAGATTTTCTCCTCGGAGAGAAAGAGAGAGGGTGGGTGAACGGAGAGAGCCTTCCCCCAGATCGCTGCATCGTTGGATCCATCACTGCTGAAGCTTTTTGTCCCATTGGCTTTGCAGTGGAGCAATGGAGCCTACGTCTAAGAAAGGACTCCCCTGATCATATTCTCTGATCGTGGCACCTGTTACAGCTGTCTGGCATTAGTCAGCTCTAGGGTTCTGAGCTTACTGACACATACTGTGTTTTTATCTGTTTTCTCTATTCATGCTCAATTTATGCTTAAAACAGTCCAATCTTTGTCTAATTTACTTACTGCAGACATAGTGATGCTGGATACTACTACTATTTAATATATCTACATGATACATTTTACTGCTTTAAAAATCTTGTTTAGTTAGATTACTTAAGTATACAAACAAGTTAAGTTCTGTACATATCATTTAACTTACAAGGAGGGACCATAACACACATTATTATTTCACAGTATTTAACAACAGGATTTGGCAGGTAGTTTAACTGTTAAGGGTTAGTTAGGCCAGTAACCGAAAGGTCGCTGGTTTGAATCCTCAAGCTGACTAGGTGAAAAATCCGTTGAATGTCCTTGAGCAAGGCACTTAAGCCTAATTGCTCCTGTAAGTTGCTCTGGGTAAGAGCCTCTGCTAAATGACTAAAATGTGAACAGCATAATAGGTACACTTTGCTGGATAACAACTACAGCATTTTATTAAGAAATACTTATTTTAACTCCATGTTTAAACATTTTAGATATGTCTTTGTTAAATTGGACACGTTTTAACAGTGAGAATATTAACTTTTGTGACAATGTAATCCTTTAAAGCAGCAATTCTAAAGAAGGAAGCATGCATGTATTGTAAATATATAGATGCAACTGAATATTTATGTAACTAATGTCCATGGTGTTAATATTGCTGCTACTGTTTGTTGGAATACTCCGTGGCATTTTACAACACACTTAAAACCATTTTCTAATAACTCACAGTTTTCTGAGATACAAAAATGGTGAACTTTGTTTACATTGTATTCTTTGCCCCTTAATAATTTTATAACTGTCTGCCAAACTGTCTGCATGCTTGTATATATTATATCCAGCCAGTATTATCCTTTGGTGCCCCTTGAAAACATTCTGCCTGTAACATAATGTTCACATTTACCTGTATTTGGTCCAATGAGGTCCTTACACCTTTGATATTGGGAAAGTGGCAATGCTCTATTCTTATTTGAAAGGGACTTTTAGTCACAAATCTAATCAAAACTATAGGAAATACTCTCAAAAGGGTGCACATTTTTGCTGTTTCCCTAGCTCTACACACCTGATTCAAATAACCAACTCATCATAAGCCTTTGATTGGTGGAATCATGTGTGTAGTCCTAGGGCAAAAACAAAAATGTGAATCCTTTTGGGTCCCCAGGACCAGGATGAAGAGAAACATTCTCTAAGTCATTGTTTTCTACCATATATTTGGAACCCCCCCCCTCTCTCCCTCTCGCTTTCCTCAGTCTTTCTCATCGCCAGTGTCAAGGGGTTGCATCAAAGGGCCAGGTTTTTCACCCAACCAGCACTTGGTCTTTCATGAAAAACCTCCTCCCTGTGCACGTCAGTCTATCTTCAATTTGCACTTTGAGATCTTCTACATGAAAGGAACCCATTTGAATTGATAACTCAGCTTAACTTTCAGTCTTGGTGCTGTGAGCTTAGGTACAGTTATCTTGGTTAAATGCAAAAAGGGCCATTTCCCAGGCTCTGATGTTGAGAAACAAAGACAAAGTGTGGCATGTTGAAACAAAGACTACAGTACCATTCTGGCCCGGCAATGCACAGCACTTTAACCTGAGGGCTTCCCCATGTTCCCCATGATGTTTCCATCAACAAGGCTGATTGAAATATAATTATGTATTCAGTATGCAAGTACATACAAATGTATATGAATAAGAGTAGAAAACTCTCACAAGAGAGATCATGGTCTAATTGTTATAGTATGATCCACAGCACAAAATGGTTAAATCAACGTTGTTTCAACGTAATTTGTCAACGTATTGTGATGTGGGAAATACATTGGATTTGAAAAAGTTATCAACTGTTGTTTTGAGGGTGACATTTCAACCACAGAATTATGTCATCATTGCAACCAATTTTCAACATAGTCAACCTTGAATAAAATATGTTGAATTTGTACCTTTGAAACAACATCAGATCTTCAATGTTATATCCATGTCAGAAAAAAAACAACAGGCTGGGCTGTACCTGGTACTGGAGAGTTGATCTATCCACAGCTACCCGTTGGTCCAGGGTTTTAACCAAGCCCAGCCCTGCTTAGCTTTGATATTTTCCACTGACTACTACCAATGTGCTATCGTGAGACTGATTATTGAGAGATCTCTTAATAGATAAATAGATTCACTGTTGCTATCAAAGTAATTCCAAAGGTCATATAAGCAAGGTTGTGAAAATTCTGTGCCCAAGTAGGCTACTGTGGCTATTTGATCATAATGTAGGCCTACCATGAAAAACTATGGAGAAAATGCATCCCATAACATCTTAACATGGAAATAGCTGTTCTATCATGCAGCCAATGTGTGGTGTTCAATGTAGGCCTACATTCCATGCAGGACTTGACATTAACCTGTTTATCCTCTTGTCTTTCATAAAAGGAGGTGACTGAATTTTTTGTGTGTGTTTTTTGATGTAAGAAACCACTTTATAAAAGAAAATGTATTATTATTTCCATACGGTTATTACAGAGAATCAGACCATTTATGCTACCCTCTGCTTAATGCCTACTTAGCTTATTCAAGCCTGTCTCAATATACAAAACTGCCCCTTTAAGACAAAAAAAGCTCTTTACCTGACTCGCTTTTCAAAGATGTCTAGGAATGTGCACATTTTGTGGTCTTGCAGGAAGCAATCACTCCCCTATTGCTGACTACAAATGATCTATAACTGGGCTATTAACTCACAAACTGGTAAAGGATATGAACAAAATGTGCACACGTGGCTACATGCAGCTCTCGCTTTGATCTCAAAACAAGCATCTACTGAAGACCACTCGTGCTGTAAACACAGTCCAGTTCAAAGTAAACGGCACAGATCCATATATGGCAATGGTCTATTTGTATATGGGCCTACTACAGCTCTGATTGGTTATGCCGCATGGGTCTGTGTAGTGTACGGGCTGAGTCGTGTGCAATAGAATCCTACTCCGATGAGGTCTGCCTACAACAAAATCTCTTGCATAGTTTGTTTTGCATGCTAAGTCTTGCATAGTTTGTTTTGTTTCGGTATGTTGCATTAAATGTGACTAATATTGCATTGATTCGACCACAATTGCCACAGTAAAAGGAAACGTTGATAGTGTTAACTAACAGGGAAAACTCTAGACAAACTGGATATTGAATTGTTTTTAGTTGTCAACACAACCAAATATCAACATTTGAAGGAGATGTAGCTTCTGCTTTGGTATTTCCATCTGTGCCACTGACATAGTTTGGCTTGAATTCCAGTTTGCCTACAAATAAAAAAAGCATTTGTTGGATTCATGTCCCCTTCTCAACCAAAAATCTAAGTTAATGAATAAGACTAAATCAAATCAAACTTTAAATAAAGTTTGATTTGATTTAGTCCCATTCTTTAGATTCAATTTCTGTTTTATATGGAGACAAACTGGAATTAAAGCCAGACTGACTACTGGCACAAAATATACATATTTTTCAAATGTTGATATTTGGTTGTGTTGACCAAACACAATTCAATATCACTTTAGCAATACAGCAAATAGCCTAAAATTAACGCTATCTTACAAACTAATATAACAGTATTTATTCAATGTTAAAATGAGTAACACACCAATGGCCACATTTTGAGGTTACTGTACTATAAATGTCTTCTTATGTCATCATAGAACGTATGCATGTTCAAGATGATAGTATGCAAAGGTTGCAGGTCTGTGGAGAGCTTCACAATTGCTTTAATAACGTGCAGAATCTCAAACAGCATTGATCAGTTCCAACATTTTTTATGTAATCTCAACTGCAATCCAGGTCATTTGGTTGTGCTATTACATGAAGAACAGTGATAACACATTATATTGTTGTATGAATAGAGATTATCTGACAATGTCTTTCCATTGGAATTTGGTTGGGCTTTTAGATGGCTGAAAGCATAGTAATAACAAGTTGGGAATTCAACACATTTCTGGCTGTCTTTTTGAGTGTCTCTCAACCAAATATTACCCAAATGTTCACTTTGAAATGATGTGGTGTGCCCAGTGGGGAGTGTCTCATACAAAAAGTAATTAATAATTGTATGAATTTGTTTGGTGACAAAGTTTTTGATGAAACACATAGATTGTAGTACTTCACTGGAGAAACAGTTAACACATTTGTTGATGGGGTGGCAGGGTAGCCTAGTGGTTAGAGCATTGGACTAGTAACTTGGACTTGGACTTGCAAGTTCAAACCCCTGAGATGACAAGGGTACAAATCTGTCGTTCTGCCCCTGAACAGGCAGTTAACCCACTGTTCCTAGGCCGTCATTGAAAATAAGAATTTGCTCTTAACTGACTTGCCTAGTTAAATAAAGCTAAAAATATAGAACTAATTTGGTTTGTGAAATTGTATCATTTAAATAGTTGCTTCTAGTCTAGTCTTCTCATTCTGGCCAATGCATTGCTTAAGTGTTTTTATCAGTGTTGTTTTTTGGTTCTTGAATGCTTAATGATATTGACCACATATTGACTATGTTTATTTTTCTGAAATGCATACTTTGAGTACAATGTATATAGAATTTGGTTTGTTATTGATGAGGATGAGGATATTGACATTCTAGTACCACAAGTGCAATACAATATCACGCACACACAAACACACACTCAAACACGGTATACATGTTGAAGTTTAATTACGAAGATGATATAAAAATATTTTCAATTCAATTATCTTGTTTGTATAGATGCACTTAAAAATAAAATGTACCTATTGCCAAATGCAATCAGAGATGCTTTTGTTTATGCAGCGTAGCCTACGGCACACATTGCAATCTATATTTTCGGCCGACACTCAAAGGGTGCACTTGGGTTAGTTCGCTTGGCACGTCGGATGAGCGTAGAGACATGATACGGTATGTTATGTTCTGTTAATTTAGTGTGAACCCAATCCAAACGAAGTGCGGGCAAGCTAAATCAGGCAAACTCATTTTCAGTGGCCGGAGTTGGGGCCTAGGACAGAAGAATGCTGACGTGCCTGCTCAGGTAGAATATTTCTAAATGGGTGTAGCTTAAGTTTTGTGCCTATTTTTTTCCCAGAAGAGACGGGTCATGAATTGTGTTTCTAGTTAGGCATATGGCACAATTTTAGAGCAAATACATGTGATACCACCAGATTCCACCGTCCACACCTGTTAGCAGGTGAACCTCATCACCTGAAATCTGGAGTTTGTAAGGTAAGAAGTTTTACTTTACTTTCATACACCCAAGTACTTCTCTGCAGCTGCCACCACAACATCTATTTTCTGTGATTTACATTCCATTTCTGCGAAGACTTCCCTGAACAGAGCCATGAACCCCTAATACAAATGCAGCTCCTCTTCTCTCCCAGATGGCCGTAGCCCACTACAACGCCCATCCAGTCAGCAGGGATATAACCGTGGCAACCTTGGACCTCTCGGTGGTGTTAGCTCCCATCTAATGAGTGCAAATGAGGGAGCACTGGAGTAGGATGCCACAGCATTTTTATGGAGTCCCTTCGTATTTGTCCGGGAGGGACAAACGGACCTCGCTGACCTGGACAGACTGCTGGATGGGCTGGGATATTGGCTCGCTAGGTCGACTGGTGGTATATAATCCTCCGCCCGAGGGAGGTGATGCCCCTTGTGTAACGTTGAGAAGCTGCAGAACGCTGAGGACCTCTTCAAGTTGAGCCAGCTGGTTGTGATGTTGGCGAAGTAGGTTTCCCTGTTCGCTGACCATCTGGGAGAAGCCTTGATCAATGCTGCTTCTGTAATATTGAGGCGCTATTTTGTAACGTAGATGCAGGGTGTGCATAGTGATGGATTGCAAGGACCTGTGGTTAGTAGACCAACGACGTCGAGCGCCGGAGAGGGAGTAGACGTGACACACCGACTCAACAGACCCAAATTCTTCTCCACCCAACCTGACACCACATATGGATCAGCCAAAAGGCAAAGATACATTTTCTCCCATTTTTGTCATATTTTCCTATCTTACCACTCTTCAGACATGTCAACTTTGCAGCTCCCGAATCTGCTCCTCAATTTAAAAAAACGTCATCCTCTATCTCTTCAACTCCTTCAAACTCCATGTCACTCTCATCAGTTTCACATTCTGAGCTAAGAAAGTATGGTTTTCCATTTTCCACTTGACACCCAACATCTTCTCTTTCCCCAGGGTTTTTCCTGGTTCCCTCGACCCTGCCGCCATCTTCCTCTTGTCAGTTTCACCTTCCGAACTACAGTAGCATGATTTCCCATTTTTGTACCTCTCTCTCCTCTCTTGTCCCAGGATTGTTTTCCTTTGTTTCTTCAACTTTTCCACTTTCTTCCTCAAGTTTTCTGAGCTACTGAACTACAGTTTTCCATTTTTGTTCTTGACACCTATCAACCTCCCGTCCTCATCCTCCATATTCGAAGCCCCCAAGGACTCAACTTTCTCCGTCACGGTCAACACTGCCCTTCCGTGATCAGCCCGTTGTGTTTAGCATGACATTAAATAATCTGTTAAGAATTTTTTTATTTAACCTTAATTTAACAAGGCAAGTCAGTTAAGAAAAAAATCGTATTTACAATGACGGCCTACGAAAAGCATGACTGAATTCAAACATGATTTGGTTTTGGGGTGAGGTTTGATGTGCGAGTCTGTGCGCGTCTGTGTTCTCAGGTGGGAAGAGTTAGACAAATTGACCCTGGGCATTATGATCAGGTCATTTGGCTGGGGGACATAATTTGGCATGACATGTCCATGCAGCTGCACTCTGAATTGATGATTACTTGGGTGCTGCCAGCTGTGTGCATGTGGGCAGGATTAAAATAAACCCAACCCACATAAAACTGTTATGGTACCCTACATTGCGTGACATACAATTTTTCCTATTATCTCATAAAACTCAATTTTTTATGAGACTGACTTTATGACCAAAATTATCATATTTACACTTTGTAGTCAATTTTGACACTAGAATACATTTTTCTGACTAATATTGATGCCACATAGGCCATTTACAAAATGAGATGTTGCTTTTTAGGGGAAGTCGCACTTGAAAGAAAATACTGTATGTTGAAGATATTCACCCGCTGGCTTGTGTACCATTCCTGTACAGACTAGCCTACTTCTTATATTAAAGGTAGACAGCGATATGGAGTAGATGCAGAAAGTACTTGTTAAGTACCGGTACTTGTGCCATTCTTCAGGGGATTAATCACTGATGTTACCATGGAGGCATGAGCCCAAGGGATGGAGGGGATGTAAACACATCAGACGGTAGACTCACCAGAGACACAGTACGCAAAGCCGGCGCAGGATATCCTGATCAAAGGAGGTACACTGGAGACCAGGAACGCTGAGCCGACACCCTCCTTCCTGGCTGGATGCCCATTCTAGCCCGGCCAATGCGAGGAGCTGGAATAGAGCGCACCGGGCTGGAATAGCGCACTGGAGACACCTTGCGCTCCATCGCATAACACGGTGCCTGACCAGTAACACGCTCCCCACGGTAATGAGGAGTTGGCTCTCCTACCTGACTCATGCAATCTCCTCGTGTGCCCTCCCCAAAACATTTATTGGGGCTGCCTCTCGGGCTTCCGTGCTAGCCGTGTACCTTCATATCATCGCCATTCCCCCATGTTGAGGATCAGTGTGGCAGATGTGTTGTTGCTTACCCTTGCCACCTGGGGGATGGCCCGTCAGGAAGTCCAGAATCCAGTTGCAGAGGGAGGTGTTTAGTCCCAGGGTCCTTAGCTTAGTGATGAGCTTTGAGGGCACTATGGTGTTGAACACTGAGCTGTAGTCAATGAACAACAGTTCCTTTTGTCCAGGTGGGAAAGGGCAGAGTTGAGTGCAATAGAGATTGCTTCATCTGTGGATCTTTTGGGGCGGTATGCAAATTGGAGTGGGTCTAGGGTTTGTGGGATCAAGGTGTTGATGTGAGCCATGACCAGCCTTTCATAGCACTTCGTGGCTACAGAACGTGAGTGCTACGGGTCAGTAGTCATTTAGGCAGGTTACTTTGGTGTTCATGGGCACAGGGAGATCTGCTTGAAACATGTAGGTATTACAGACACGGCCAGGGAGAGGTCGAAAATGTCAGTGAAGACGATTGCCAGTTGGTCAGCGCTTGCTCGGAGTACACGTCCTGGTAATCTGTCTGGCCCTGCGGCCTTGTGAATGTTGACCTGTTTAAAGGTCTTACTCTCATCGGCTATGGCGAGTGTGATCACACAGTCTTCTGGAACAGCTGGTGCTCTCATGCATGTTTCAATGTTGCTTGCCTCTAAGCGCGCACAGAAGTAATTTAGCTCGTCTGGTGGGCTTGTGTCACTGGGAAGCCCGCGGCTGGGCTTCCCTTTGTAGTCCGTAATAGTTTGCAAGCCCTGACACATCTGATGAGCTTTGGAGCCGGTGTAGTAAGAAAACATTGTCATTATTGCACTTGTTGTGGAATAAAGTTGCCATGTAGGCTTAGTTTATAATGCCAACCATAATATACAATAACTCAATCCGCCATGGGGACCTTACCCAAATATATGGTACAGTTTCATGTTCGCGTTGTTGCTCTGTACAGGCTAGTATAGTCAAATAAGGGCACAATCTGCAAGTCATGTTTTTACAGCATTGAAATGCAAATATAAGATGGAAACCTTGCTCACAGGCAGCTGACAATAACAGATGTCACCATTTAGACTGGTTAGTAGGGCTGTTCACGCACCTTTCAGGGGGCAGGTGAAATGAAAAAAGGGTGAAACAACTTTAAAAATTCATATCTCAAAAGTCTAAGATACTCTGTAAGTAGCGGGGAAAAAAATACATTCTTGAGCATAGGCCTATTCATTTCTGCAACTACACACTCAACATAATGTAAGCAAGCTAGCTACAATGCTTCCTAAAGACATGATTGACATCGGTAAAAGAGGGTGGGATATCAGCTGATCATTGATGTTCATGATTGATGTAAATCTGATAGTTACTTAAAGACGTCACAATGACTTGCGGGCAGTGGGTTCAGAACAACAGCGCCAAAAACTGTACACCAAAAAAGATACAGTATACCGTACCAGTCAAAAGTTTGGACACACCTACTCATTCCAGGGTTTTTATTAATTTTTACTATTATCTACATTGTAGAATAATAGTAAAGACATCAAACTAAGAAATAACACATATGCAATCATGTAGTAACCAAAAAAAGTGTTAAACAAATCAAAATATATTTTATATTTGAGATTCTTCAGTGTAGCCACCCTTTGACTTGATGACTGAGTTGCACACTCTTGGCATTCTCTCAACCAGCTTCATGAGGTAGTCACTTGGAATGCATTCCAATTAACAAGTGTGCCTTGTTAAAAATTAATTTGTGGAATTTCTTTCCTTAATGCTTTTGAGCCAATCAGTTGTGTTGTGACAAGGTAGGGGTGGTATAAAGAAGATAGCCCTACTTGGTAAAAGACCAAGTCCATAATATGGCAAGAACAGGCTAGTATTACAGAAAAACAACAAAACATGTTTGTTTTATTTATTCATCACATAGATTGATCAAATTAATTTATAAACATTCCTACTGCCCATCACCGGCAGCTAAAATCCAATCAAACGCTGTGTTTCTCACTCTACACTCGCTCTCCTCCTCCACTGACGATAATGCACACACTAGAGTATCTAGCCTTGGGCTCCCGAGTGGCACAGCCGTCTAAGGCACTGCATGTCAGTTCGGTTCCAGGCTGTATACAACTGGCGGTGATTGGGAGTCCCATTGGGCAGCGCACAATTCGCCCAGCATTGTCCGGTTTAGGGTTTGGCCCGGCGTAGGCCATCATTCTAAATAAGAATTTGTTCTTAACTAACTGGCCTAGTTAAATAAAATAAGTACATTCTGACTTGGCATCTCTTTGCTCCATGCACCTTGGAAAGAACGTTTACCTGATCCAGTCAGCCATTCAGTTGATAGGCTACGCTTTACCTGGTCCAGTAGTGTGCGCCATCAGCAAAATACTTCTGACATATCTTTTTTTTAATAATTATGACAAAATGTGGGCTTAAAAATGTTGTTCAGTAATTTACTTTGTTAACAAACATTGGAGTAAAACGATTATATTTTGGGTTCTGATTGGGTACGTCAGAACTAAGCTCATGAGGCATTTATAAATGATATGGCTACATATAATTAATGTATTGATGTAGCAATGATGTGAGTTGTATGAAGCCAAACCCATTGTGAAGTTACCTCACTCAAGCTGTTCTCTTCTCTTCTCCTTTGCCTTCACTGCCAAGCCAGGCATCGCACTGGAGATTCCATCTGCAAGAAGAAGAACTACAGTTTCAACACATGGCCAAGCAACGCCGTTATATTTTCGCCCCTGTTGCGCTTGTACTGTTTGGAATAGTAGCCATTTTGCTTCTAACTATTCCCACCGAGGACTTGGCCGAACCTCCGGAATGTATGGTAAGATTCGTTTGGTTATTCTGTGTTCACAGCTTTTATGCGGTGTCGTGAAATGTAAGCTGAACACATTTCCAACGGTGCAATGGAGAGTGCAGTGCGGTGTCCGGTCCTCGCGCGCCACTGCTACGCATTCATAATATAAATAGCGTAGTCTATGGGACATGGTCATTTATACGTCTACTATAACACTGTTGATAAGAAAATTATGTTGACAAGCAGTCAACATTTGAGTAAGTCTACACCTGATTCGTAAAATAATACAAGAAACGTGTAGCAATTCAGTTAGCCTACAGTACCATCTTAGGTTTATAGGCTTAAAATGCTCTTTCCATACACTTGAATAAGGTTGATGGCCAGCCTTTCTTAGCTCCTAACAAATAATACACCAGTTATGAGAGGACAGTCACTGAAAAATAATAAAACCTATTTGGCCATTAATGTGTCCCATTGTCAAAATAGCCTTATTTCCTGCCGCATTCATAACTGGGAACTCGGAAATCTCCGACTTTTGTTTTCAGTGCATTCAGGACAACTGGGATCTCGGAACCACAAAAACGAGCTCCGACTGGGAAAAATACATTTGAAAGGTCATCCAATTCGGAATTCCAAATTGGAAACTCCGGTATCTTTCTAGAGCTCCAACTTTCCGACTTGAAGACCACTGACGCCGTGATTTGACAACGTTTTCTTTTAGTTCCCAGCTGTCTTGAAAGCACCATTCACCCGGAGAACTGTTCCACCATGGGTGTGAGTTGCTGACAACTTAGTGTCTAACTAATGCAAGGATGGGAGCAAATTAATCATAGTGGGCAGAACAAGCAAGGATTTGGGAAGAACCAAGCACTAGCTAATGAGATCCTATTGGCGCGTTCTAGCATTTATTTGCAGATTTACGTTAGGGAATGCCTACTCTGTGAAGTGCGCTTGTGCTATAACTCACTTTTCCCTTGCACTCTTTCTAAACAACGCAATTTTTGGGAAACTTTGGCAACGGCTGAAGTCTAGTTTTGAAAACAGAAAACTGTATGAAAATTAGCAGGATTTCGGCCAAAATCCATCTTCTCTCACTGCGGGCCACTGGGCATCCTCTCATCACCATATTTGGTAGTGAGTGGAAATGCCAACTGAAGACTTTACATTTGTACATCCTGTAAAAGGTCTGGCTCATTGTTCTATCTGTGACACTACATTGTGGTGTCCAAAGCAACCTGCCGACAATGACTGTGTTCGAGAGCATCAAGTCCATGAGACGTTGTTGGCGAGGGGCTTCTCCTGACATCTGCATTACATTGCAGACAGGGTCCTTGGAACTCCCCCCTCCCCCACACCTCTTTCTCTGTGTGTGTGTGTGTGTGTGTGTGTGTGTGTGTGTGTGTGTGTGTGTGTGTGTGTGTGTGTGTGTGTGTGTGTGTGTGTGTGTGTGTGTGTGTGTGTGTGCGTGTGCACTCTCTTCACTGCTCATGGAGCAGCCCCCTGGACTTCTTCAGAATGCTTTTTACATGGATGGCATGTAAACTAACAACACAATTATGAGCAACTTGATGTGTATGTGTGTTGGTTGTGGTGTAGTCTGGCGTGATGTCACATACCCTCATGCATGCCTGGGTCTTTGTGCAGAAAGTAGAAAGAAGCCTCCACTCGCTTGAATAGACATTGCCAATGGCTCAACCCCCTGTATGTTTGGGTGAATTCAAAAAATCTCAAAGAGAAGAGTAGTTTAATGCAGCTTGAACCATAAAAGATGATAACTAGTACTTCTTACATGTGTTACTGACAGTCTGTTTAGGTAAAGCATATGAATCAAATCTCTACTGATTCTCATATAAATCTTATTAATACCCTTCAAGTTGTATGAATACCATACATTGTGTTTCAACAAAAAAAAAAGGGGGGGGGGGGGGACGGAAAGCAGCTCTTTGTGGAGGACTGGCCTGCAGATGTTCTGTCCATTAACAACCTAGAACCTTGGGAATGACTTCTAGTGCATATTTTGTCAGTGGTGTATATCCATTATGTTTCTTTTTGGTGCATTTCCATGTTGTTCTGTTTTTGGAAGACTCTCCCTCTAACCTCCCATTAGCTAGGTTTCCATTAAATTGGTGAAAGATTTTCATGCAAATATTCTCAAATCTGCAGAAAGAAAATGTGCACATTTCCCACCAGTGGTGTGTTTCCAACATACTGACTTGTTGCAGATAAAAATCAGTGCGTGATGTCATAGTGCACACAAAATGTACTTTTTCACTCAAGTTTTCTTGTACCGAATAAACAAATCTGAAGTCCCCTATATCATCACAGCTGGAGATTACAACAGGTCGTCTTTGTGTAGCCCTTATCGCCTATCTCTTATTATTTTCCCATACCAAAGCCGTCAACCACACCTCCCTATTAGCTGGTGAAATTGTTAACCGTCAGTCTGTTTAGAAAAAGTTTGAAGGTCTTATCCTGTTTCCATCCCACTGCCCCATCAATCATGTCAGTGGATGAGCTCGTTTTCAGCAGAAGAGTTTTTGCGGGGGTTATTGGGAGGTCAAAACAGGAAGATGTATTCCTCGGGAAAACATACAGGCCATGCCAATCAGCTGGTTCGCCATTTAGTAGATACAGATAGTTATACTTAATGCCAGATAGATTGTCACGCACTTGAGTTATTAATGTCAGCTGTGTAGACAAACTCGGTGGCCTTGTGGTTAGAGTGTCCACCCTGATATTGGGAAGTTGGGAATTCAATCCCCAGCAGAGTCGTACCCGATGATCGGGTATGCTTGGAATTCTGTATTAAATTCAGCGTTCAAAACATCTGGGAGCTCGGAAATCTCAGACTCCTGTGCTTTCGAAACAACTGGGAACTCAGAAAAAAAACTGGCCTCTTTCTAGAGCTCTGACCTGAAGATCACTTTGTCATACTTTTTCAGAGTTCCCAGTTGTTTTGAACACAGCAAAAGGCCCAGTGCAGTCAAAACTGGGATTTTCTGTGTTTTCTATATATTTCGACACTATGAGGTTGGAATAATATTGTGAAATTGTGAATATTATGATAATGCACTTTTAGTGTAAGAGCGGTTTGAAAACACCTGTAAGGGCGTTCGTCTGTAGGAGGAAGAGAAGCGGACCAAAGCGCAGCGTGGTGGTTATTCATGTTTTAATAAATCGCTACACATGAACAAACTAACAAAAACAAGAAATGTGAAAACGCAAAACAGTCCTATCCTGTGACACCAAACACAGTGACAGGAACAATCACCCACAAACACACAGTGAAACCCAGGCTACCTAAGTATGATTCTCAATCAGAGACAACTAATGACACCTGCCTCTGATTGAGAACCATACTAGGCCGAAAACATAGAAATGCCCCAAACATAGAAAAACAAACAGACTGCCCACCCAACTCACGCCCTGACCATACTAAATAAATACTAAACAACGGAAATAGAGGTCAGAACGTGACAGTACCCCCCCCCAAAGGTGCGGACTCCGGCCGCAAAACCTTGACCTATAGGGGAGGGTCTGGGTGGGCGTCTGTCCGCGGTGGCGGCTCTGGCGCGGGACGCGGACCCCACTTCACCATTGTCTTAGTCCGCCTTATTGTCCGCCTCCCTGGCTTACTCACCATGACCACCCCTCTCAATGACCCCACTGGACAGAGGGGCTGCTCGGGACAGAGGGGCAGCTCGGGACAGAGGTGAAGCAGCTGCTCGGGACAGAGGGACAACTGCTCGGGACAGAGGGACAACTGCTCGGGACAGAGGGGCGATAGCAGCTCGGGACAGAGGGGCGATAGCAGCTCGGGACAGAGGGGCGATAGCAGCTCGGGACAGAGGGGCGGCAGCTGCTCGGGACAGAGGGGCGGCAGCTGCTCGGGACAGAGGGGCAGCTGCTCGGGACAGAGGGGCAGCTGCTCGGGACAGAGGGGCAGCTGCTCGGGACAGAGGGACAGCTGCTCGGGACAGAGGGGCGACAGCTGCTCTGGACAGAGGGGCAGCTGCTCGGGCGGCCCCTGGCTGACTGACGGCACTGGCGGCCCCTGGCTTACTGGCGGCCCCTGGCTGACTGGCGACACTGGCGGCCCCTGGCTGACTGGCGACACTGGCGGCCCCTGGCTGACTGGCGGCGCTGGCGGCGCTGGGCAGACGGGAAGCTCAGATGGCGCTGGGCAGACGGGAAGCTCAGATGGCGCTGGGCAGACGGGAAGCTCCGATGGCGCTGGGCAGACGGGAAGCTCCGATGGCGCCGGACAGGCGGGAGGCTCCGGCAGTGCTGGACAGGCGAGGCGCACTGTAGGCCTGATGCGTGGTGCTGGCACTGGTGGTACTGGGCCGAGGACACGCACAGGAAGCCTTGTGCGGGGAGCTGCTACCGGAGGGCTGGGGTGTGGAGGTGGTGACGGATAGACCGGGCCGTGAAGGCGTACTGGAGATCTTGAGAGCAGGGCTGGCACTAACCGCCCTGGCTGGATCCTCACCCTAGCCCGGCAGATGTGGGGAGCTGGGATGTAGCGCACCGGGCTAAGCACGCGTACTGGGGACACCGTGCGCACAACTGCATAACACGGTGCCTGACCAGCACCACAGTTAGCACTGCTAGGAGCACTGTAGTGCTGAGATGGCACAGGACGTGCAAGGCTAGGGAGATGCACAGGAGGCCTGGTGCGTGAGGCTGGCACAGTCTTCACCAGACCCCTCGCACGCACCTCAGGATGAGTATGGAGAGCTGTCCCCGGTGCCATTAAATCCCTGACACGCTCCGTCGGGCGAATGTCGTGCCTCATGCACCAAACCAGCAAGTCCCTCATATCACTCTCCTCCAATTTCCCCATTAACTCCTTCACAGTCTCTGCTTCGCTCACCTCCAACACCAGCTCTGGTTCTGAGCTCCTCCTTGGCTCCTCACGATAAACGGGGAGAGTTGGCTCAGGTCTGACTCCTGACTCTGCCACACTCCCCCTGTGCCCCCCCCCAAGAAATTTTTGGGGGTGACTCTCGGGCTTCCGTCCGCGCCGCCGTGCTTGCTTCTCAGAATGCCGCCTCTCTGCTTTTGCTGCCTCCAGCTCGGCCTTGGGGCGGCAATATTCTCCTGGCTTAGCCCAGGGTCCTTTCCCGTCGAGGATTTCCTCCCATGTCCAGAATTCCTTACTACGTATCTCCTGCAGCCGCTGTTGCTTCTCCTGCTGCTCCTGCCTGTTGACACGCTGCTTGGTCCTGTTGTGGTGGGTGATTCTGTAAGGGCGTTCGTCTGTAGGAGGAAGAGAAGCGGACCAAAGCGCAGCGTGGTGGTTATTCATGTTTTAATAAATCGCTACACATGAACAAACTAACAAAAACAAGAAATGTGAAAACGCAAAACAGTCCTATCCTGTGACACCAAACACAGTGACAGGAACAATCACCCACAAACACACAGTGAAACCCAGGCTACCTAAGTATGATTCTCAATCAGAGACAACTAATGACACCTGCCTCTGATTGAGAACCATACTAGGCCGAAAACATAGAAATGCCCCAAACATAGAAAAACAAACAGACTGCCCACCCAACTCACGCCCTGACCATACTAAATAAATACTAAACAACGGAAATAGAGGTCAGAACGTGACAACACCGCTTGAAATTTCAGCCTGTTTTGGTGGGAGGGAGTTTTGGCCATTCCATGGTGACTTCTGTAAATTAGTTAATAGACCAATAAAAAAAGAGTTCCAAACTTCTCTGACAAAATAGCAAATGTTCTATTTTCCCCCTCCCACTCATACCACTCCAAGACAGCCCTAGCTAAATTCTTGCTTGAGAAATTGCTCTTTTATTTTATTTTATTTTATTACCATTTTAAAGGTCCAATGCAGTCGTTTTTAACTCGATATCAAATAATTTCTTGATTATAGTTAAATACCTTACTATGATTGTTTTCAATTAAAATGGTCCAAAAAATTAATTTAAAAAAGCTTCTTGGTCTAATAACTAATTTAGAGCATGGTGTCATCATGGAAGGCCAAAACTCCATCCCACAAACAGCTTTTACAATAAAAGGGGATTTTCACAATTTCATAATATTATTCCAATCTCATACTGTGTACATATATATAAAACATAGGAAAAGCATGTGTTTCACTGCACTGATAACAATCACAGTAAGGTACTTAATTGTTGCCTAGAAATGATTTGATATTAAGATAAATAATTACTGCATTGGACCTTTAAGGAGATAGATACGGGTTAAAGGCCATGCGATAGACTAGTCTCCTGTCCAGGGGTGTACTTGTAAGCTAACATCAAGCTGCCTCAATCTACAGAAACAGGAGATACTGCTCCTATGAGCTGTTCCAGCTTCCACAAGGCTCGTGCCAGGATACTTACTGTACACCGTATGTTACTCATTTCTGTAGCATTATCCTATTTCCTGTTTGCAGAGACATATACAGTTAGGTCCAAAATGATTTGCACCCTTGATAAAAATGTGCAAAAAAAGACTATAAAATAAATAATAAAAATACTGAGCTATATTGTATGATCAAAACAAGGAGGAAATTATATTATTTTATACTAATAGAATTTCTCAGAGAAAGAGATTTAGAGGAACAAGTAATACTTTTTTCTCAAAAAGATAGGGTTTAAAATGATTGGTACCCCTGTTTTCACTACCTTTCAATACCTCACCAAAGGCACTGAGCCTTTAAAAATATACAGTGGGGCAAAAAAGTATTTAGTCAGCCACCAATTGTGCAAGTTCTCCGACTTAAAAGATGAGAGAGGCCTGTAATTTTCATCATAGGTACACTTCAACTATGACAGACAAAACGAGGAAAAAAATCCAGAAAATCACATTGATGTTGATTTTTGTGGTCAATTAACCATTTCTTTGGGGATGCTGATGTCTGCTTGAGGTTATTGTCTTGGGGATCCATTTGCAGCCAAGTTTCAGCCGCATGGCAGAAGCAACCAGGTTTTTGACTAAAATGTCCTGGTACTGGGTAAAGTTCCTGATACTTAACAGAACCAAATAGCCACATAGCAACAAAACCGACACGTGCGCAACTATGGAGTATAACAGACCAGGTTGGCTTAGATTGTTGACAACATGTAAACTATATTTAGTCTCCAATGTTTATTGAAAACATAAATACATTTGCACAATGAGCACTCATTGTCTCTCAAATACATTGTTACAGTTGTTGGTTAGCTAGGTAGGGAATTTGATCCATATTAGCATAGACATGGCATCAGTTAAAACACCTCAAAACAAAACATGGTATCAAGAACAAGATAAAATATGCTGAAACGAGCCACCTACGATTCCCCACGACATCTTCTTGTCATTGTTGCTAGCTATCTGGCCATCCACAATCGCAACAACACGTTGTCAGCTAACCTATCTACAACATCGAAGATCCACCACCATATTTTAAAGTAGGTATGGGGTTCTTTTCTGCATATGCATCTTTCTTTTGATGCAAAACCTACGACTGGTGTGTGTGGCCAAAGAGCTCTATTTTCATGTAATCTGACCATAGCAACAGTTCCAATCCAAGTGTCAATGACGTTTAGCAAACTCCAGGCATTTACATTTGATGGATGTTGTAAAAATAGTGTTTAGAAATATTATATTCTTATTTACAATAAAAGTGACTCTAAAATGACGCACTACATTATTTGTCATTCATTTCTATTTGGTGCAAAATAATCTGAAACACAACCAAAAATAAACTGCAAAATCATTCAAGAAGTTTGTGGAGTCACAAGCTTGATGTAATCATTGGGTGCTAGGAATATGGGACCAAATACTAAAGTTTTGACTACTTTAATACACATATAAGTGAATATGTTCAAATACTTTTGGTTCCCTAAAATGGGGGGACTATGTACAACAAGTGCTGTGATTTCTAAACCGTTCACCCGATATGGATGAAAATACCCTCACATTAAAGTGCCGGAGTACAGAGCCAAAACAAAAACAACATCTGTCACTACTTTTGGACCTCACTGTAGCTCAGTATTTGTATTTTTTATTTTATACAGTCTTTTTTATTCGGCTTTATCAATAATTATGGTAATGACTGTATATTACCATGTAAACACACATTTAGCATGAGGAAAAACATACAGAGACGGGAAAGGTTGATTGAAGTGGAAAGAATGTAGATTTAGTCATATGGGTAGTGTGTGTGTGTGTGTGTGTGTGTGTGTGTGTGTGTGTGTGTGTGTGTGTGTGTGTGTGTGTGTGTGTGTGTGTGTGTGTGTGTGTGTGTGTGTGTGTGTGTGTGTGTGTGTGTGTGTGTGTGTGCACGCTGTCACAAAAACAGGAGGCTTCTGGTCTGAAAGCAACCCATGTCTGTCTGGTCTGAGAACAACCCATGTTTGTCTGGTCTGAGAACAACCCATGTTTGCAGATCATGAAGGAGCTGTTTGGAGTGTCTAAGCTCCAATCCTGATTGTGCTATGAATCGTAAATTCTAAACATGGTGAATTGTGTGTAAATGTTCAAATGAGAAAGGAAACAATAATTTGCCAAACACAGTCAGTGAATTAAACAAATTTCAACAGCCTTGTCAGAAAAAGAGAGCTATTCATATTGAATTATGTCCAAAAGTGGATGTTTAGAGTTGATGATTCATAGCACAATAGGATTGGAGATTACACACTACAAAGCGTTCATGATCTGCAAACATGGATTGTTCTCATCCTCTCTCACTTGCTCCACAACTTTCCATCTATCTTATCTTGAAGTAAACATGCGACCAACATTCTTGCTGCCAAAATATATACACACGTCATAAAAGACAGAGGCCACCATTTGAAACAAGAGGTTTATAGTCAATCAAGTTAAATGTCTTCCAGATGCCTCTATCCCTATTAAATGTCTTTGCGTAGATTGATTTCAAACACCTGATCATTTGTAGCCTTTTATTGTTTGGAGTAGAGTAGACCCAATTAGGTTGTCTTTCCTTTGACATTATTCTGAATCAGCCATTTTTGTCAATATTTTTACCTCTGTCTTTAACCTCCCTCTCCTCTGTTCTCTCCAACCCTCTCCCCAGTATGGGATAGTCTTGGACGCAGGTTCCTCCCACACAGCTATGTACATCTACAAGTGGCCAGCAGACAAGCAGAACGGCACAGGTGTGGTCACTCAGCACAGTGAATGCCATCCAAAGGGTAAGAGTGTCCCTAAAGAAGGATTGTTCCAGGTGTTTGTCTGCTATTTACCTAGTGTTTACATATCAATTACTTTAAACTTATTAAAACAAGCAATATTACCATTTGTTAGTAACCAATTATTTGAAGTAATCACCAGAAAGTACAGATTTAAAAAAAAATTCAAATGTAAATTGCAGGCAGATACAAAATTATAGTAAAATAGTGTGTTACCCAAAGCCTTACACCCTAAAATCTCAATTCTACTTTGTTGGGTACTCTGTGTAGGAAAGAAACACTGTTTTAGTTAAATGGTGTGGAAGTTTTTTGGCACTCCAGTTGGCAAAGAACAGTTCCCTTTGTGTGCTGTGTGCGAGCCTTTCGGGTAACTCGTTACACAAGGCTAGACATAAAGAAGCAGAAAAACATGGATGCCTAGCAACGGTGGATTTGTCAGTAGTTGTGCAGTGACTCAGTGTGCTGTGTGCTTTTCAAGTCCTGTCCTGCATACATGACTTGCGTGTTCATATAGATCACAGTTGTTGGCTGCTTTCATTAATGTGAAGTATTTGCAAATACACCAGCTTTCCTGAAGTTCATGTAAACAACACTTTCCAGGTAGTAAGACTCAATCTCCAAGTGCTCTCTTTTTATGTACAGTAGCTACTGCATGTGTGCATGCATGTCTCCCCACCATTGTTTTCTATTACTAGTCGATTTGATCAATGTTAGATGGAATATAGTTAAAAAATATACTTCTACAACTCTGTCTAGGGAGAGGAGTTATTTCCATAAACTCAGATGACTAGACCACCAAATAAGTGGATGGAATTAGTAAAATTGTGATAATGTGTGGTCGGACTATATTACATACAGTAATGTATCATGTTCCCGCCATGCAGGTGGAGGAATCTCTAGCTATGTGGGACAGCAGGGAGCAGCAGGGAGAAGCCTCCAAGTTTGCCTGGACCAAGCCATGCAGGATATCCCCAGAGCCAGGCACCACCTCACACCTGTCTACCTCGGAGCCACCGCTGGCATGAGGCTCCTCAAGTAAGTGATAGTGTGTTAATGAGTGTGAGTGCACAAGCATGTGGCTGTATCAAGGCATAAGGCGAGACCCAAATGCAGACACAGGAGGCAGATGGTTGGAGTCTTAAAATGTTTATTAATCCAAAGGGGTAGGCAAGAGAATGGTCATGGACAGGTAAAAAGGTCAAAACAAGATCAGAGTCCAGGAGGTACAAAGTGGCAGACAGGCTCATGGTCCAGGCAGACAGAATGGTCAGGCAGGCGGGTACAAAGTCCAGAAACAGGCAAGGGTCAAAACCAGGAGGACTAGAAAAAGGAGCATGCAAAAAGCAGGAGAATGGGAAAACCGCTGGTTGACTTGGAAATATACAAGACGAACTGGCACAGAAAGACAGGAAACACAGGGATAAATACACTGGGGAAAATAAGCGACACCTGGAGGGGGTGGAGACAATAGCAGGAACAGGTGAAACAGATCAGGGTGTGACAGGCTGTGTGTGGGTGTGTGTGCGTATGAGTATCTTTGTATGCAAATAATCAGTGGGTAAGGATCAGTGGTGTAAAGTACTTAAATAAAAATACTTAAAAGTACTACTTAAGTGTTTTTTGCAGGTGTCTATACTTTACTTTACTATTCATTTTTTTGACAACTTTTACTTTTACTTCACTACGTTCCCAAAGAAAATAATGTACTTTTTACTCCATACATTTTCCCTGACAGGACAAGAAAATGGTCTAATTCACGCACTTATCAAGAGAATGCATGGTCATCCCTAGTGCCTCTGATTTGGCAAACTCACTAAACACAAATGCATCATTTGTAAATGATGTCTGAGTGTTGGAGTGTGCCCCTGGATATCTGTAACAAATGTAAACAAGAAAATGGTGCTGTCTGTCACGCTCTGATCTGTTTCACCTGCTTGTCTCTACCCCCTCCAAGTGTCGCTTATTTTCCCTGTGCTAGTTCTGTGCTAGTTTGTCTTGTTTGTCAAGTCAACCAGCATTTTTGTTTCTCAGCGCCTGCGTTCCCAGTCTCTCTGTTCTCGCCCTCCTGGTTTTGACCCATGCCTGTCCTGACTCTGAGCCCGCCTGCCTGACCACTCTGCCTGCCCCTGACCTCGAGCCTGCCTATCATCTTGTACCGTTTGGACTCTGACCTGGTTACTGAACCCCTGCCTGTCCTGACCTCAAGCCTGCCTATTGCCTGGTACTGTTTGGACTCTGACCTGGTTTATGAACTCTCACCTGTACCCGACCTGCCTTTTGCCTACCCCTTTTGTCATAATAAATATCATAGCTCAACCATCTGCCTCCTGTGTCTGCATTTGGGTCTCGCCTTGTGCCCTTATAGTGCGAACTGACCATGACAGACCCAGCAGACTTGGACCAGCTCCGTCACGTTGTCTCCCTGCAGGGAGCCATCATTGGGAGGCATGAGGCACTACTTCGGGACCTTTTGGAAGGGCTTCGTTCTCTGGCGGAATGCCTTGGATGGAGGCGGCTCAAACTACTGCAAGTACATCATAACTCCGGTAGTGTGGCAGACTTCGCAGTAGATTTTCAAACATTGGCCGCCGAGAGTTCCTGGAATCCGGAGGTTCTGTTCGGCACCTTCGGAGGGGATAAAGGACGAGCTCGGGAAATACCACTGGATCTCGATTCTCTCATTGCCCCTTTCGATTAGGATTGAGGGCGCCTACGAGAACGGCGGTGTGAGATGAGGTCGGGCCTCGGGAACACTCGTTCATTTGTTGATGTTGGTGCATGCCCTAAGGAATCTGAAAATCCTAGACGTGTGTATTTCCGAGGAGAGCCGAAAACACCCAACAAGAATCATCGGCGATGGGTGAGTTGGATATTCCAGAGCCCATGCAACTGGGAAGAGCTAGATTATCGGTTGGGGAATGCTCACGTAGGTTGAGTTCAAACTGTCTGTACTGTGGAGGTGTGGGACATTATATAGCCACCTGCCCTGTCAAGAAACCATTTTCTTTAGTGGGTACAAGTACTCTAGCTCACCAGGCTGGGAGTTCCCTAATTCACATCACCTGTACACCTTTTTTGTGATTCTGCTGTGGGGAGACCAGTCTAAGTCTCTCCAGGTGCTCATTGACTCTGGGGCTGATGAAAGTTATGGATGCTACCATGGTTTCTGAATTAGGTATTCCCACTCAACCGCTCTGTCCCCATGGATGCAAGGGCACTGGACGGCCACTGAATCGGAAGAGTCACACATAGCACAGTGCCTGTTCAGATACGGGTTTCAGGAAACCACAGTGAGACCATACAGTTCCACCTCATCGATTCACCCCATGTTCCTGATCTGGGATTTTCATGGCTCCAAAAACACAACCCTGTTATTGACTGGACCACGAGCTCCATCCTGTGTTGGAGCCCGTTTTGTCATTCCCACTGCTTTAAAGTGGCACAGCCTTCCCCTGATGCGTCATCCTCGGGGCGTAAGCAAAGCCTCAGATGTCTCTGCCATTTCCAATAAGTACCATGACCTCCTGGATGTATTCAGTAAGGCACGGCCTACTTCTCTTCCCCCGCACCGTCCTTATGATTGTGCCATTGATCTTCTCCCCGGCACCACACCACCTCATGGTTGGCTATATTCTCTATCCGGCCCAGAGACCAAGGCCATGGAAGAGTACATTGAGGAATCTCTGGCTACTGGAGGCATCTGTCCGTCTGCATCTCCTGCCGGCGCACGGTTTTTCTTCATGGAGAAGGACAATACCCCGTGTCCGTGCATTGACTACCGGAGTCTTAATGATATAACGATCAAGATTCGTTGCCCCCTATCTCTCCTCAGCTTTCGAACCTCTCCAGGGGGCCACAATTTTTTTCCCAAGCTGGACCTTCGGAATGCCAACCACCTGGTTCGGATACGCAAAGGAGATGAGTGGAAGACAGCATTTAACACAGCCAGCGGACATTATGAGTACCAGGTCATGCCGTCTGGACTCACCAACGCCCCCAGCTGTCTTTCAAGCCCTGGTAAACAATGTGCTCCGGGACATGCTAAATTGTTTTGTGTTCGTCTACCTTGACGACATCCTGTTTTTGTTTTTTTCCCCGGTCTGCCCAAGAACACGTTCTCCATTTCAGACAAGTCCTTCAGAGCCTCCTGGAGAACCAGTTGTTTGTGAAAGGCAAGAAGTGTGAGTTCCACCGCTCTACAATCTCCTTTCTAGGATATGTCATCGCTGATGGAAATGTCCAAATGGATCCTGAAAAGGTGAAAGCAGTGGTAGATTGGCCTCAACTTACGTCCAGGGTGCAGTTACAACGTTTCCTAGGGTTCGCTAACTTCTACCGCCATTTCATTCGGGGCTACAGCACCCTGACGGCCTCCCTCTCTGCACTCACCTCTCCCAAAGTACCGTTCACATGGTCTCCAGCTGTTGACAGATCCATTGTGGACCTGAAGCATCAGTTCACCACAGCACCCATCCTCATCCATCCAGACCCGTCTCGTCAATTTGTGGTAGGTTGATGCTTCTGATGTTGGAGTGGGGGCCATCCTGTCCCAGCGATCTGCCCAGGACCAAAACCTCCATCCCTGTGCCTTCCTGTCCAATCGTCTCAATCTGGCAGAAAGGAACTACGACGTAGGCAACCGAGAACTTCTGGCAGTCAAGATGGCGCTGGAAGAGTGGAGGCACAGGCTGGAAGAGGCAGAACAGCCATTTTTGGTTTTGACCGACCATAAAAATGTGGAATATCTCCATACAGCCAAGCACCTTAACTCCAGGCAGGTGGTGGGCTTTGTTATTTACAAGATTCAACTAGACCATTTCCTACCACCGCAGGGTCCAAAAAAATGTGAATCCTGAATCCTCTCCCGCCTATACAGTTCCCCTGCCAGACCCTCGGTCTCCAAAACCATGCCTTGCGGCTTCAGTGGGTTGGGGTATTGAAACCCTGGTTCGCAAGTCACAACGTTCCCAGCCTGAACCTGACCTTGCTGACCGGTTGTTTGTCCCAAACTCTGATCCCCAAAGTCGGATCCTGGAATGGGCTCATTCCTCCAGGCTGACCTGTCATCCAGGTTCCCGTCGAACCCTAGCCTTCCTCTGACTATGTTTCTGGTGGCCCACAATGGTTCCCGACGTTTCTGCCTTCGTCACCACTCAGAACAAGACCCCATGGCAAGCTCCTTCTGGCCTCCTACAGCCACTACCGGTTCCTCATCATCACTGGTCTCATATCTCTGGACTTTGTCACTGGGCTCCATCCGTCTGATGGCAACACCGTCATTCTGACGGTAGTGGATCGGTTCTCCAAGGCCACCCATTTCATCCCTCTCCCCAAACTACCCTCTGCCAAGGAGACGGCCCAGTTCATGGTGAGCTACGTCTTCCGGATCCATGGACTCCTGGTGGACATCGTCTCTGACCGGGGTTCTCGTCTCAGTTCTGGAAGGCGTTCTGCACTCTTATTGGGTCGTCGGCCAGCCTATCCTCCGGATTCCATCCCCAATCCAACGGCCAGTCGGAGTGAGCTAACCAGGACCTGGAAACCACCCTATGATTCCTGGTCTCAACCAACCTCACTACCTGGAGCCGGTAACTGGTCTGGGTAGAGTATGCTCGGAACACCGTTCCCTGTTCAGGCACTGGACTCACCCCATGGAGCACTCAAAAGGGGAATCAGCCTCTACTCTTCCCTGAGCAGGAGGTCCGCGTACTCTCAACCCAGATGTTCGTACGCCGCTGTCGACGTACCCGGAGAAGAGCTCGGGTAACACTTCTCAAGACCAACTCCAGGTATCGTCAAGAAGCGGATCGCCGGACTCCAGCTTCCCGCTGCCGCATTGGGCAGAGGTTATGGCTTTCCACACGGGACCTGCCCCTTCAGGTGGAGTCCCGCAAACTGTCCCCCCATTTCATTGGTCCTTTTCCCATCTCTAGAGTCCTTAGTTCCACTACTGTCCGTCTCTTGTTACCCCGTTCTCTCCGTATTCACCCTACTTTCCATGTGTCTAGGATTAAGCCTGTGTGTCACAGCCCTTTGTTTTCTGTCTCCAGGCCCACCCCTCCTCCCCGTGTCATCGATGGCCATCCGGCATACATGCTAAAACACCTCCTGGGTGTTCGACCACAGGAGGGGGGGGGGGGGACTAGGTCAACCAGGTATGCGCTCAGGTAGGACGCCAGGCGGCGCCCCTAGAGGGTGGGGGTACTGTCACCACCTGATCTGTTTCGCTTGTCTCCCCCCCCTCCAGGTGTCGCTTATTTTCACCGGTGTATTTATCCCTGTGTTTCCTGTCTCTCTGTGCCAGTTCATCTTGTTTGTCAAGGCAACCAGCATTTTTGTTTCTCAGCTCCTGCTTTCCCAGTATTTTCTCGCCCTCCCGGTTTTGACCCTTGCCTGTCCTGACTCAGAGCCTGCCTGTCTGACCTCGAGCCTGCCTATCGTCTTGTACCATTTGGACTCTGACCTGGTTTATGAACTCTCGCCTGTACCTGACCTGCTTTTTGCCTACCCCTTTTGTCATAATAAATATCGGAGCTCAACCATCTGCCTCCTGTGTCTGCATTTGGGTCTCGCCTTGTGCCCTTATACCTTCTGCTTTGCTTAATATAAGGAACTTGAAATTATTTATACTTTGATACTAATGTATATTTTAGAAATTACATTTACTTTTGATACTTAAGTATGTTTAGAACCAAATACTTTTATTCAAGTAGTATTTTACTGGGTTACTAACTTTTACTTGAATAACTTTCTATTAAGGTATCTATACTTGTACTTGTGTATCACAATTGGGTACTTTTTCCACCACTGGTAAGGATTTCCTGCTCCAGGGCAGACTGGCAAAAACAGGCCCCCACCTTTAAGCTGCCAAGCTCCTAGAAACACAATCATACCTGTTTCAGACACACAGTCTTATTCCTACAGTCTGTTTTAAAGACACATGTTCACACTAAGTTATACTAAGACCCCCATACCCATGCAGACGTACACATAGACATGTTTCATGCTCTTGTTCACACCTGTTTCAGACACATGCAATGTTAACAGAATTTAGGTCAAAGAAACACATACACACAAATGGCACTAAGAGTTTCTAACCCATGCAAATATGGACATTTCTGCATCTTTGTTTTATCAGGGTAAAATGTGAGTCGTTGTGGTTCTGAGATATCTAATAGGAAATAAGTCCACAACAAGCTTGAGAAATTTAGCATTTGTCTGGTAGAGAGAGTATTGTTGTCATGCTGAGTAATGTTTTTCATTCCATTCCCCATGTTGATCCTGAATCTACAATATCTGAAGTAGTACATTTCACTTTGTCAACAGTATCTCCAGCCCTGTCCAGTCAGCCCAGGTTTTACAGGAAGTGGGTTATAAAATCCAGTCCTATCCATTTAACTACCAGGGGGCAGCCATCTTAAGTGGCCAGGAGGAGGGAGCATACGGCTGGGTCACTGTCAACTATCTCTTGGAGAACTTCATCAAGGTACCATGGCCGTTTCACCTTTCACCTGATTAGAAAATGGGGTCACGAGAAACACTCAAATAAAAAAATAAACATTGCTCTCGGTTCATATAACCGGGGTTACATCAGTAACCTCTGGTAGCCGCTAGATGCGGTTGTAATAAACTGAGCGGTTTCTGTTTTCTTCCTACAAATGTGTATCTTTTGAATGGTTTAAGCAACAAGATAAATTGCACCCCTTCACTGAAAGATAAATCCCAGGAATACCCACAAGCAACACAGGACTCATTAGAACTGAGTGGACAAGACCAGGCACTAAAATAGACTGGGGGGAAAATAACAATCATTAGCTAGGTTTCCATCCAATTGGTGACAGATTTTCATGTGAATATTCAAAAATCTGCATGAAAACAATATGTGCATTTTCCCACCAGAGATGTTTTTCCATCTAATTGACTTGTTGGTTATAAAAGGTTGTGGGTGATGACGTAGTGATAACGGCAGCCTAGCATTAATGAGCATGTCAACAGAATAAGACCCTCAATATCTTTTGGAAAGGAGCATCAAGCTCATCACCTTGCACTTTCACCACCCTGTAAAGTTCGTAATTTATTTAAACTGTAGGCTAGTAAACTGCATGCTTTCCTGACGAGTTGTCGTCAGAGGACCACGCAACATGTCAGCGCCTGACTCCAAATTTACTTCGATATGATGGTTGTTACATCAATATTTGCACATAAAAGAGTTTCCACCGACATTTCTTGCACAATTAATTTTACCGACACAAAAAGATCCCACCTTGTCTAGCGTATTTTGTTTTGTCCACATATAGAAAGTTTACCAACAAATAGTTTTTTCTCCATCAAGCCTGTCATTACATTTTTTATCCAACATGTTCTTTACTGGCTTAGAAAGGTTGGATGGAAACCTGATTAGTGACTATGTTCTTTTCTACACAGAAGATAAAATTATTGACTAATGATCTTCTGAAATTCCAAATACATTTCTGATGCATTTCAGTCACTTCTAACGGTAATTCCTTTGTATTGAGGTACTGTCAGACTGATTTGTAATAGATTGTCATAGCCCCAATTTAAAAAAGTAAACATTGGCCGTTGATTACATCACTATTTTCTTTCCTGGAGGGGTCAAACTTTTTTTTGTTTAAAATGAGGTTGCAGGCCAAAACAGTTTAGGAACCCCCTAGTGTATACGGTTGTTTGAATATAAAGATTCTGCATTAGCATTGCTATCTATGGTGGTTGTAATCGATCTCTGTCTTATTCATTTCTTTGCACGCAACCATAAGCACTTAAAAACGTAAGTATCCTGTGTTAGTTTAATTCCAAGCTTTTGTAGGCATTCTTTGAAAATGTACAGTACCAGTCAAAAGATTGGACACACCTACACATTCAAGGTTGTTTTTTTTAGTTTCTTTTGTACATTGTATAATAATAGTGAATATATCAAAACTATCAAATAGCATATATGAAATCAGGTAGTAAACCAAAAAAGTGTTAAAGAAATGTTAATATATTTGGTTTAAGATAAAGATAAGATGTATTGGTGAGGGGGGAAAACAATTTAATACATTTTATAATAAGGCTGTAATCTAACAAAATGTGGAAAAAGTGAAGGTATCTGAATACTTTCCGAAGGCACTGTACATAGATGACTGCATCTGCTGTGTAGACAAACTACCCACACACCCACACACCTCTCCTGTCCCTGTGTGCCTGTCCCTGTGTGCCCACTGTAGTATGGCTTTGTGGGCCGTTGGCTGAGCCCGGGCAGACAGACGGTGGGGGCGCTGGACTTTGGTGGGGCGTCGACCCAGATCACCTTTGTGACCAAGGATGAGGTGGAAGATGAGAGTGACAGGGTGAAGCTACGTCTGTATGGACATGACTACTCCCTGTACACACACAGCTTCCTGTGCTACGGACGAGACCAGGTCCTCAAACGCCTACTGGCTCACCTGGTGACGGTAGGAAACATTCTGTTTGGCCAAAACAACATAACAACAACCGTATACAGTACAGCAAGGGCCCAGAGTCTTTCCCAGTCATGTCACATTTTCAGGAAAAGCTCTTGGTTCATGTTACAAGATACTATCATAGTGTAAACCAGGACCATTGAAATAAAGAAACTTTGTTATTAATCATTGGAAACCCACCCAACCATGACTAGTTTTATAGAATTGTTTTCTACCACATATTTAATTCACTGTGTGTATTTGAAAGTCATCCCAGCACAATTGCAACAATAGATGTTGGCACTCAGTACCATAGTACTCCATGCCTGTAGCTTGCTCTCTACTTGATGTGTCAAGTTACTGTAACAATTTCTCACACTCACTCAATCCCTCTCTCTCTCAGACTCAGGGTCACACAGGGACAGTGGCCCATCCGTGCTTCCCTGCAGGCTACATCGTCACCATGAAGCTGGGGACATTGTTTGACTCTCCCTGCACGGTGGCCCAGACACCCAGCTACAGTTACAATCCCCAGGCAGCCCTGTCTGTGAAGGGCACTGGCGATTATGATTACTGCCTGGGCAACATTACTGAGATATTTTCCTTCCACAGCTGCCCCTTCTCCCAGTGCTCCTTTGATAAGGTGTTCCAGCCCAATGTCAGTGGCAGCTTCATGGTGAGAGACAGTTTACAGTGGTTAAATCAACCCTAACCCTAGCTTCATGTCCACATCTGGGTTCAACCTTAATCCTACCTTCAACCACAAACCTAACCTTTACCCCAACCATAGCTTCATGCCCACATCCCGGTTTAACCCTAATCCTAGCCTCAACCACAAACCTAACCCTAGCTCTAATATTAGCTCCGGCCCCAACCCTAGCTCCAGCTCCAACCTTAACCCAACCCTATCTCCAGCTCCAACCTTGACCCCAACCCTAGCTCCAGCTCCAACCTTAACCCCAACCCTATCTCCAGCTCCAACCTTAACCCCAACCCTATCTCCAGCTCCAAACTTAACCCCAACCCTATCTCCAGCTCCAACCTTAACCCCAACCCTAGCTCCAGCTCCAACCTTAACCCCAACCCTAGCTCCAGCTCCAACCTTAACCCTAGCTCCAGCTCCAACCTTAACCCCAAACCTAGCTCCAGCATCAACCTTAACCCCAACCCTATCTCCAGCTCCAACTTTATCCCCAAAGCTAGCTCCAGCACCAACCTTAACCCCAACCCTATCTCCAGCTTCAACCTTAACCCCAACCCTATCTCCAGCTCCAACCTTAACCCCAAACCTAGCTCCAGCACCAACCTTAACCCCAACCCTATCTCCAGCTCCAACCTTAACCCCAACCCTAGCTCCAGCTCCAACCTTAACCCCACCCTATCTTCAGCTCCAACCTTAACCCCAACCCTATCTCCAGCTCCAACTTTATCCCCAAAGCTAGCTCCAGCACCAACCTTAACCCCAACCCTATCTCCAGCTTCAACCTTAACCCCAACCCTATCTCCAGCTCCAACCTTAACCCCAAACCTAGCTCCAGCACCAACCTTAACCCCAACCCTATCTCCAGCTCCAACCTTAACCCCAACCCTAGCTCCAGCTCCAACCTTAACTCCAACGCTAGTTTTAACCCTAACCCTAGCTCCAGCTCCAACCTTAACCCCAACCCTAGCTCCAGCACCAACTTTAACCCTAACCCTAGCTCCATCTCCAACCTTAACCCCAACCCTAGCTCCAGCACCAACTTTAACCCTAACCCTAGCTCCAGCTCCAACCTTAACCCCAACCCTATCTCCAGCTCCAACCTTAACCCCAACCCTAGCTCCAGCTCCAACCTTAACCCCAACCCTAGCTCCAGCACCAACTTTAACCCTAACCCTAGCTCCAGCTCCAACCTTAACCCCAACCCTATCACCAACACCAACTTTAACCCCAACCCTAGCTCCAGCTCCAACCTTAACCCCAACCCTAGCTCCAGCTCCAACCTTAACCCCAACCCTAGCTCCAGCACCAACTTTAACCCTAACCCTAGCTCCAGCTCCGACCTTAACCCCAACCCTAGCTCCAGCACCAACTTTAACCCTAGCTCCAGCTCCAATATTAACCCCAACCCTATCTCCAGCACCAACTTTAACCCCAACCCTAGCTCCAGCTCCAACCTTAACCTCAACCCTAGCTCCAGCCATAACCCTAACTCCAGCTCCGACCCTAATCATAACTCATCCTTTTTTCAATCTCTCTCTGTCCATTTGTCCATCAGGCGTTCTCTGCCTTCTTCTACATTCACCAGTTCCTACAGACTACTACAGGAATCCCTGTCACCACCCCTGCCCAACTGGAAGAGGCAGCCCATTCTATCTGTAACATGAGCATCAATGAGGTTAGCAGCCTTCTGTCTGTCTGTCTGTCTGTCTGTCTGTCTGTCTGTGAGCATCCATGCATGTGAGTGTCTCTGTTTGCATGTGTCTCAATGGATGATGGTTTTGTATGCGTGTCATGTATTTCATGGCTATGTCATCCCCATTTTTATATCCTGTTTCAGATGTTGGTGCTGGCCCCAGATCAGGAGCCTCGTCTGCAGGACTTCTGTGCTGCCTCTGTGTTCACCAAGGTGCTCTTCACGAGAGGCTATGGCTTTGATGAGATCTCATTTCCCCACATTTCCTTCCAGAAAAAGGTGAGCTTGCTTGTTGGGAATGTTTTTTTCTTCTCTATCTCCTTCTTTTACTCCAGATATCAGCATAATCCTTTACATTACACAAAGTCATATCAGTAAAGACATTTCCGTATGAAGATAGGCAGAAACTGCTTCTCCAATAGAAATGCCCGATCACACTTGTAGGCGATGTTGGCTAGCTAAGCTCATGCATAGGAACAGGTCTAACGGTTGTCTCCCACCAAACTGCGCATGTGCAGGCCGTCAAATCAAAGGCACTGCGTCAATATAAAGTTGTTTTTGACTAAAATTAAAATGTGTCAGTTTGTCACTTTCACAAGGTTGGAGTAATAAAATGTTAAACCACTTAAGACGGGGCGGCAGGTAGCCACTTAGGGACAGCAGGTAGCCTTGTTGTTAGAGCTTTGGGACAGTAACCGAAAGGTTGCTAGATCGAATCCCTGAGCTGACAAGGTAAATATCTGTCGTTCTACCCCGGAACAAGGCAGTTAACCGACTGTTCCTAGGCTGTCATTGTAAATAAGAATTTGTTATTAACTGATTTGCCTAGTTAAAAAAAAGGTAAAATAAAAAAAGACATTGGCTTGAATCTAGGTAGTGCGAAAATGTCAAGACATTTTCTTCTCTCATTGACTTCTCAAACACCAGACCCTCGACCGGGTCCACCTGGTCTGTTTCGCAAGAGTTCCCAGAAATCTCACAATGTTGCATCGTTTTTGAGGCTGCAGCCTCTCCATTGAAGCTTTAACCTCTGAATGTCCTTAACTAGTGCACCAGGTGCGTATCAGAATGCTCTGAGTGTACCCAAGCTGACTGAGATGTGTGTTTGTGGTGTCATCAGGCAGGGGATGCCTCTGTGGGCTGGGCCCTGGGCTACATGCTCAGTCTGAGCAGTCTGCTGCCGGGGGAGAGTGTGGGCCTGAGGAAGGCCCTGAAACCTGGAGCCTGGGCTGCCCTGCTCTTCCTCTTAGTCCTTCTCCCCGCCACCGCCCTGATGTATGTTTCCCTCCAAGCCTGCCGCAGGAAGAAGAAAGGAAGCAGTGACACTGCCAGCTAATCATCATAAGGGACTTCCATTGACACCTGCTTTCACTTTGTTTGGAGGAAAGATGGCAAACTCTTTGTAAGGGTGCTGGTGGTACAATCCTGGACCCAAGAGTGCGTAGATAACTGTATCATGAAGAAGATATAATGTTGTATAAAGTGTTGATCATCTTTACACTGAGATATAACAAGTGAGTTCTCCCCGGCTGTCAACACATTTAATATATCCTTTTTTTTATGTATACTTTAACAAACAGGTTTGTTTATGTACAAGTATGCATTGTAGGCTATAATTAATGTTCAACATCACTCTCACAACATTTAAGTATAATTTGTTTGTGCTTTATATTCATTCTGTATTTTGTATTCTGATAACAAAAAATCAACTATGTTTTGTACATGGAGTGGCCTTTTCAGAAGATATGTTAGTATTCATGTGTTTCATACGTCATATTGACTACAACTGACTAAAACTATAAGTACCATCATACCATCCCCCTTTTTATTCCCGGAAGTGTGTTACAGACCATTTACCATAACTGTCCACATTGATCATCGCAGAAAGAATTATCTACTATTTCAAATTGAAGAATTATCAGCTGTGCGAGATAGAACTCTACGTTCCATTTCGTGAAAGTATTTTCGTGAAAAAATGTGTACTCTAACGAAGGCTGCTGCTCTCATTGCGAACATTCCAGAGGCAGAAATCGACCCGACTGGTGTGTTCAAATACGTTCTCATTCGAGTACACAGTAAAGAAGACGGAGACGACTCGAGCGTAGATATTGTACGTGGATATGCCTGGGCCGAATATCATGGTAAGAGTCCAATATTGTCATGTTTTTGTCTTTCAGAGTTGGCTAGCTAACTGCTGCATGATTCATGTCCATGTTACTGTCCAATTCTACATAGCCTAGCAGCTACTCATACTGTACTGATACCTACGAGCCAGTAGGTGGGGCCTTTGTCATTGAAAAATGCCAGAGCAGTCGGTCAGTATTGGTTTGGCCTCCACTGTACAGCAAAAATATTACACCATGTGACTAGTTTTCTATGCACGTCACAGTGCTTTTGAAATATGTTCTATTTTGAGAGTATTTTCAAGAGCCTTGTTCTTAAACTTTGAGTACAGTACCGATCTTGTGTTTTTGTCACTGCAGCTGATATCTATGACAAGGTAGCAGAGGAGCTTGAGAAAGGAGGGCACCTAGATTGTGAATGTATTGGAGGAGGAAGGATTAAGCATGACTGCCAGTCAAAGAAGATCCACGTCTATGGCTACTCCATGGTAAGAGAATGCAAAATTATGCTATTTCAGTGGAACTCATGTACACCCATTGATTGGGTCTTCTAGTACATTTGTGACCATAATAATTCATCCACATATTATATACCAACGTTTTGATACATTTTCTAATATTGTAAGACTGATATTGCATCTCTTAAGTTTTGTTATTTACTAGCAGCCAAGTTATCATCTCAATTCCCTTCTTGTTCTTTGCAGGGCTTCGGAAAAGCAAATCACGCTGTTTCCACAGAGAAACTGAAGGTGCGCTACCCTAAATACGAGATCACCTGGGCTGATGAGGGATATTGACCTACACTGGACCCGTCTTGGTTCAGGCCTAACTCCTTTCTGTGTCAATAAGTGTGGGCCAAAAGTACACAGCAGAACCTCAGTGGCATCACATTATGTGAGATCTGAAGACAAACCTGTCAGTACAAAGCTGAAACTGGGACTAAGAGTGTGGTTATCGAGTTGCTGACTAATATAGCCAGAACAGTGCTTGATTTTCTATTTTGTTTCAGTGAAACAATAGATGGAAAACATATTACTTAACAGAAGTCATTTTATGTTTAAACATAAAATGAATAAATGCTTGCGTTGATTTAATAAATGGTAATGTATGCTTTATTAACATGAAGTCATGTAGCTAAGGACATTTACATCATACAATACCGGTACCTGAAAAGGATAATGTATTAAATTCCATCTCCGGTCATGGAATCATAAAACTATTATCATGTTGAGCAATGTCGATTTCAAAACACAGGGGAAGTAACGCACTCCATCTTTCAAAATAATTTCCTCTGGTTTCAGAACAGAAAAACTCCTCTTGTCATTACTTTTGTCTACTTTATCGCACTGTGCGTCTGTCTAAATAAAGTTAATGGTGTTTTGTCAGCCAGTTAAGTTTAAACTGCTGATCAACCGCTAGGTGGGTAATGTGGGTATCAAATAAGGTCAGGTGATCTGAAATGCATTAACCTCCGATGTTGCCATACAACTACCATGCAGCTGTGCCAAACAATGTTAGGCATGTAAGAGCTGTCACACTACCACATAAGAGGTCGACCGATTATGATTTTAACGCCAATACCGATTATTGGAGGACCAAAAAAGGCCAATGCTGATTAATCGGCCAATTTGTGTGTATGTGTATATATATATATTTGTAATGAATGATAATTACGACAATACTGAATGAACAATGAACACTAATTTTAATATAATACATAAAATCCATTTAGTCTCAAATAAATAATGAAACATGTTCAATTCGGTTTAAATAATGCAAAAACAATGTTGGAGAAGAAAGTAAAAGTGCAATATGTTCCATGTAAAAAAGCTAACGTTTAAGTTCCTTGCTCAGAACATATGAAAGCTGGTGGTTCCTTTTAACATGACTCTTCAATATTCCCAGTTAAGAAGATTTAGGTTGTAGTTATTATAGGAATTATAGGACTATTTCTCTCTATACCATTTGTAATTCATATACCTTTGACTATTGGATGTTCTTATAGGCACTATAGTATTGCCAGCCTAATCTCAGGAGTTGATAGGCTTGAAGTTATAAACAGCGCAGTGCATCCCAGCATTGCGAAGAGCTGCTGTTTGAATGAATGCTTACTTGCTGCTGCCTACCACCGCTCAGTCAGACTGCTCTATCAAATATCAAATCATATACTTAATTATAATATAATAAACACACAGAAATACGCGCCTTTGGTCATTAATATGGTATAATCCGGAAACTCTCATTTCGAAAACAAAATGTTTATTCTTTCAGTGAAATACGGAACCGTTCTGTATTTTATCGAATGGGTGGTAACCCTGTCTAAATATTATGTTTACATTGCACAACCTTCAATGTTATGCCATCATTTTGTAAAATTCAGGCAAATTAATGACGGTCTTTGTTAGGAATAAATGGCCTTTCAACAGTTCGCAACGAGCCAGGCGGCCCAAACTGCATATACCCTGACTCTGCTTGCACTGAACGCAAGAGAAGTGACACAATTTCCCTAGTTAATATTGCTTGCTAACATTAATTTATTTTAACTACATATGTAGGTTTAAAAATATATACTTGTGTATTGATTTTAAGAAAGGCATTGATGTTTATGGTTAGGTACATTATTGCAACGATTTTGCTTTTTTCACGAATGCGCTTTTCTTAAATCAAGTTGAAGTAGGCTGTGATTCGATGATAAATTAAAAGGCACCGCATTGATTATATACAACGCAGAACAAGCTAGCTAACCTAGTAATATCATCAACCATGTGTAGTTAACTAGTGATTATGTGAAGATTGATAGCTAACAACTTACCTTGGCTCCTTGCAGCCACAGTGTCCTTTTGATGCTGCATTCGCGTAACAGGTGATCAGCCTGCCACTCAGTCTCTTCATGGATTGCAATGTAATCGGTATCCAAAAGGCTGATTACTGATTGTTATGACAACTTGAAATTGGCCATGATTAATCGGTCAACCTCTAGTATGTGTATATAAAAAAATATACAAAATATGGCAAGTCTACACTCAATCAAGGACCTAAAATATACACCCTTAATAAAGATGAGCAAAAATGACAGTGTAAAATAAATAATTAAAATACTGAGGTATATTGTATGCTAAAAAAAAAGTAGGAAAATGCTTAAATTTTATACTACTACAATTGCTCAGAGAAATAAATGTTTAACAAATCCTATATTTTTTTCTCAAAAAGAAAGGCATTAAAATTATTGACACTAGAAGTCTTCTGGGACCTGTACCCAAATACCCGAGACTTGATCCGGGACCTGAGTGGGTCCGGATCCAAAATTCTAAGGGTGCTTTCACATATCCCCTTATGATCTGGATCCTGGGGCATTTGGTACCCTGATCCGCACTATAAAGCATGTGAGAAATGCAAATTGACCCTGGCTGAAACGAATCTTGGACCTGCGTGAGTGGGTAATGGGTCCAAGACCAGAGTACCAGGTATTGTGATGCGGCAGCCCGAGTCACCTATAACTTTTTTGCCCGTTGTAAACAAGCTAGCTTGCTAATGTCATGTAGACTGTGTGTCTTGCTAATCACACCCTGAAAATGTTATTTTCAGATCTTGTGAAAACAAAATGTATTCTGTAGAATTCTCACAAACTCTACAGGAAACTTTAACCAGGGTATCGAATTTCATATGTGAAAACGCCCTAAATAATTTCATGGGTCTGATATGATTTGCACGGGTCTCTGGTATGTGTCATTTTAACTGACTTGTCCAGAAGGACCCGTACAGATACAAACACAACTGCCGCAGTAGAGCGAGAGAGAGGCATTTTTATAATTTATGCTGGTGCTCTTGCTTTTCACGAGAGTGGCGCATTTAGCTTGTTGTTGTTGGCCAGTCATAAGTAATCAAAGCGGCAATCAGAACTCCATGTTCATGTCATCTGACCAAAGCACCAGTTCCAATCCAAGTGCCAATGCCGTTTAGCAAACTCCAGGCGTTTACATTTACGATGTTGACTAGCTAAGCTCATGCGTAGGAACACGTCAGGTTGGTTCATGGTAGTGACTAAAGTGAAGGCAGACTCTCCCAGCAATGCTGTAATGGTGTCTAGGAAGCTCTAGGAAGAGTCTTGGTGGTTCCAATCTTCTTCCATTTAAGAATGATGGAGGCCACTGTGTTCTTGGGGACCTTCAATGCTGCAGGAATTGTTTGGTACCCTTCCCTAGATCTGTTCCTTGAGGAAATCCTGTCTCAGCGCTCTACGGACAATTCCTTCAACCTCATGGCTTGGTTTTTGCTCTGACATGCACTGTCTACTGTGGGATCTTATATCAATATGTACAGTGCCTTGCGAAAGTATTCGGCCCCCTTGAACTTTGCGACCTTTTGCCACATTTCAGGCTTCAAACATAAAGATATAAAACTGTATACTCCTGAAGTTTCACCATAATTTATTACCACTTTAGCAGACAGTTCCAGATACGGAAAACCTGGAGAGGCTCTCGCTGTCTTATTTGATTGCCACAGAGTTATAGTTGAGTCGGTTCAAATATAGGTTAATGATCCTTTTTGCTTACTTAAAACCCACAACCCATTCCTCCCCAACCGAGTTGGAATGGTGTTTATTATGTTTAATTACTCCTTGTTCATGCTACATAATCCCTTCCATATGAACTAACTTTATTAATCAGGTATAATAAAACAGGGTAGAGTTTAATTAGTTATAGTTCTATTTAAATGTAGATATTGTTTAGTCATTATTCATAAAATGACTATCAATAATATAATGTATAAATGTAAACCACGGTCATTCTTTGTCATGCCCCATCTTAGGAGGATGAGATGGTGACAGGAGTCTCAGCAGGATCAGGCAGGCAGGGAATTTTTGCAGGTACAACACTTTATTCCCCTCTCTGTGCAGGACTGGACAAGCCAGATGCTATTTTAAGGCAGTCTGAAAACCTCCAAAGTTGATTTCCAAACTGTATCAAGGGTTAAGAGGCTTTTCCCAATGACACAAAACATGTAAAACAAAAAATGTGAGGAAGACCTGGTAGAAGCTATTGATAATGATGAATGGATACAGATATGTTTGAATGCCCAGTCATGTTCATATAATCTCAGACATACGGTGCATTCGGAAAGTATTCAGATCCCTTGACTTTTCCACATTTTGTTACATTACAGCCTTCTTCTAAAATGGATTAAACAACATTTTTCCTCATCAATCTATAAACAATACCCAATAATAACAATTTATTAAAAATAAAAAACAGAAATTTACATACATAAGTATTCAGACCCTTTGCTATGAGACTCTAAATTGAGCTCAGGTGGATCCTGTTTCCATTGATCATACTTAAGATGTTTCTACAACTTGATTGGAGTCCACCTGTGGTAAATTCTATTGTTTGGACATGATTTGGGAAGGTACATACAGTGCCTTGCGAAAGTATTCGGCCCCCTTGAACTTTGCGACCTTTTGCCACATTTCAGACTTCAAACATAAAGACATAAAACTGTATTTTTTTGTGAAAAATCACCAACAAGTGGGACACAATCATGAAGTGGAACGACATTTATTGGATATTTCAAACTTTTTTAACAAATCAAAAACTGAAAAATTGGGCGTGCTAAATTATTCAGCCCCTTTACTTTCAGTGCAGCAAACTCTCTCCAGAATTTCAGTGAGGATCTCTGAATGATCCAATGTTGACCTAAATGACTAATGATGATAAATACAATCCACCTGTGTGTAATCAAGTCTCCGTATAAATGCACCTGCACTGTGATAGTCTCAGAGGTCCGTTAAAAGTGCAGAGAGCATCATGAAGAACAAGGAACACACCAGGCAGGTCCGAGATACTGTTGTGAAGAAGTTTAAAGCCGGATTTGGATACAAAAAGATTTCCCAAGCTTTAAACATCCCAAGGAGCACTGTGCAAGCGATAATATTTAAATGGAAGTAGTATCAGACCACTGAAAATCTACCAAGACCTGGCCGTCCCTCTAAACTTTCAGCTCATACAAGGAGAAGACTGATCAGAGATGCAGCCAAGAGGCCCATGATCACTCTGGATGAACTGCAGAGATCTACAGCTGAGGTGGGAGACTCTGTCCATAGGACAACAATCAGTCGTATATTGCACAAATCTGGCCTTTATGGAAGAGTGGCAAGAAGAAATCCATTTCTTAAAGATATCCATAAAAAGTGTCGTTTAAAGTTTGCCACAAGCCACCTGGGAGACACACCAAACGTGGAAGAAGGTGCTCTGGTCAGATGAAACCAAAATTGAACTTTTTGGCAACAATACAAAACGTTATGTTTGGCGTAGAAGCAACACAGCTGAACACACCATCCCCACTGTCAAACATGGTGGTGGCAGCATCATGGTTTGGGCCTGCTTTTCTTCAACAGGGACAGGGAAGATGGTTAAAATTGATGGGAAGATGGATGGAGCCAAATACAGGACCATTCTGGAAGAAAACCTGATGGAGTCTGCAAAAGACCTGAGACTGGGACGGAGATTTGTCTTCCAACAAGAAAATGATCCAAAACATAAAGCAAAATCTACAATGGAATGGTTCAAAAATAAACATATCCAGGTGTTAGAATGGCCAAGTCAAAGTCCAGACCTGAAACCAATCGAGAATCTGTGGAAAGACCTGAAAACTGCTGTTCACAAATGCTCTCCATCCATCCTCACTGAGCTCGAGCTGTTTTGCAAGGAGGAATGGGAAAAAATTCAAGTCTCTCGATGTGCAAAACTGATAGAGACATACCCCAAGCGACTTACAGCTGTAATCGCAGCAAAAGGTGGCGCTACAAAGTATTAACTTAAGGGGGCTGAATCATTTTGCACGCCCAATTTTTCAGTTTTTGATTTGTTAAAAAAGTTTGAAATATCCAATAAATGTCGTTCCACTTCATGATTGTGTCCCACTTGTTGTTGATTCTTCACAAAAAAATACAGTTTTATATCTTTATGTTTGAAGCCTGAAATGTGGCAAAAGGTCGCAAAGTTCAAGGGGGCCGAATACTTTCGCAAGGCACTGTACATATTGATATAAGATCCCACAGTAGACAGTGCATGTCAGAGCAAAAACCAAGCCATGAGGTTGAAGGAATTGTCCGTAGAGCGCTGAGACAGGATTTCCTCAAGGAACAGATCTAGGGAAGGGTACCAAACAATTCCTGCAGCATTGAAGGTCCCCAAGAACACAGTGGCCTCCATCATTCTTAAATGGAAGAAGATTGGAACCACCAAGACTCTTCCTAGAGCTTCCTAGACACCATTACAGCATTGCTGGGAGAGTCTGCCTTCACTTTAGTCACTACCATGAACCAACCTGACGTGTTCCTACGCATGAGCTTAGCTAGTCAACATTGTAAATGTAAACGCCTGGAGTTTGCTAAACGGCATTGGCACTTGGATTGGAACTGGTGCTTTGGTCAGATGACATGAACATGGAGTTCTGATTGCCGCTTTGATTACTTATGAGGGGGCCGAATACTTTCGCAAGGCACTGTACATTTACATAACAATAGGAGGTTATATAGAGGGGGTACTGTAACATGTATACTGTATCTATTTACCGTTACTCTGTCCCCTTCCCATCTTTCATCCAAATTTCCCCTAACCTCCTGTGCATCATTGCACTAACGATACCAGTAATATCTGTGACTTTCATGAAGACTGTGCAGATAAAGATGACGAGGCCAAGTGTGGTGAGTACTCTGGGTTTATGACATACACTGAGTGTACAAAGTATTAGGAACACCTTACTAATATTGAGTTGCACCTCCATCTTCTGCCCTCAGAACAACCTCAATTTGTTGAGGCATGGACCTTTACAAGGTGTCAAAAGCATTCCACAGGGATGCTGGCCCATGTTGACTCCAATGCTTCTTCCCAAAGTGGTCAAGTTGGCTCCATGTCCCTCTGAATGGCACAAATGCACAATTCATGTCTCAATTGTCTCAAGGCTTAAAAATCCAGTCTCCTCCCCTTCATCTACACCACGTGTCAAACTCATTCCTCGGAGGGCTGAGTGTCTGCGGGTTTTTGCTCCTCCCTTGTACTTAATTGATATATTAAGGTTACTGATTAGTAAGGAACTCCCAGAAAGTGAAAGTGCAACTTTCACTTTCTGAAATTGCATTTTTGTCTCCCCCCAGTTTTATCATTGGAATGTGATATAAAACGAGGCAACAGTCTGCTTTAGGACCATGCGTACACATCTGAGTGGTCGGGTAGGCTGTTTGGAGTGTTTATCCTTCCGATCAGTTATACGTGGATATGTAGTATCGGTGTTTGTTGCTGTCAAGTCATGCCTATGTTTGCTAATCTTGCCAATGAAAAAATCCTTAAAGTTATTGCAAATATCAGTCCGTTTTGTGATTGAATGAGCCATCTAATTCAATGAATGGAGCTGAGTTTGCCTTTTTGCCCAAAATGTCATAAGGTGCTCCAAAGCTTTTTACTATCAATCTTCTTTATATAATTCATATTTGATTCATAGTAGAGTTTCTTCTTTTTATTTAGTTTAGTCACAGGATTTCTCCATTTGCAGTACGTTTGTCATTCGGTTGTGCAGCCAGACTTATTTACCATTTATTTTGCCTCATCCATCTCCACCATGTAATTGCCCGTCAATCTCCGGGGATTTAACAGTTTTTACGGTCATTTTATTAATGGTGAATGCTTACTAGTAACTGGAATTTCATAAATGTGTCAAGCGCAGCGTCTGGTACACACCACAGACCAGAAAATATTTTTTACATCATCAACATAGGAATCACTACAAAACGTATTGTATGACATCTTATACACTATATTAGGCCCAGCCTTTGGAACTTTGGTTTTCCTAGATATGTCTACTAACCCTTTTTCAGGACCCTGTCTTTCAAATATAATTTGTAAAAATCCAAATAACTTCACAGATCTTCATTGTAAAGGGTTTAAACACAGTTTCCCATGCTTGTTCAATGAACCATAAACAATTAATGAACATGCACCTGTGGAACGGTCGTTAAGACACTAACAGCTTACAGACGGGAGGTAATTAAGGTCACAGTTATGAAAACTTAGGACACTAAAGAGGCCTTTCTACTGACTCTGAAAAACACCAAAAGAAAGATGCCACGGGTCCCTGCTCATCTGCGTGAACGTGCCTTAGGCATGCTGCAATAAGGACTGCAGATGTGGCCAGGGCAATAAATTGCAATGTCCGTACTGTGAGACAACACAAGGGATATTGCAGCTTCCATCATCATGGTAGTGCTGCTGCTGGCCTCTCTGGGAGCATTGCTGTACTACTACCTGCACATCCAGGACAAAACAAAGGCAATGACTGGCTGGGCTGTGGACCGAGGTTTCGGTAACAACACATATGACGTATGCCTCACAGTGAGTATTATGGTTCCACTATTTCTTGGTTGTTTCTGGGAGGTTTTCATCGCTTTCAAGAACAGTTCAAGAGACAGTTCAGGAAGGTGATTCTAATATTTGTAGTTTTCTTATCATTCTCCTTTTGTCAATTTTCAGCAGAGCGACCGTGCTTCCAGTCCCGGTACAACCAATAGCGTAGGTTTTCACTAACGAAGACTACGTCCCTGTAAGTACACTCTGAATTAATGAACTTCTATTCACTTATTTATTCTCAGCTATGCTGCTCTGTGATTAACCTATGAATATCTGCCTTTGTGTGTCTGCAGGACTCCACAGAATTAGTGAGGGAGGAGATGGTGTTGAAGGGGAGAGTCTGTAGCCTAGTGGTGGCTTTGTGAAATTTAGGCGATATCACAGCAGAAGAACTGTTTGTGTTGTCTTGCACCTGACACACACACACCTCGATATCAGGATAGCATTGACTTCCTAACTGTGAGTGAAGTGTCTATAACATCCACTGAACACGTTCACAAACCCCACACACACATACACTCATCCATGTACCATTGCAATCAATGGAGCAGCTGCAGATTCGGCTGCCTGAGTCCTGAAGTCTGGGCCTTCTCCAGGTGGACAGTCCGGATAGTTGGAGGTCAAAGGAGCAAGAGGTGAGATGGCTCACTGTATACATTTCTAATTGCCAGAGCAGGAAATTGCCCCTTCTGTCTTCAGAGACAAGACACTGCTCTGTTGTGGTAATCCTACTAGTAGAGTTGGGGTGTAGAAGAAATGGAGAACGTGTCTGCCGTCGAATCCTATCGGTTAGCTACAGTGCTGAATTAAATGTATAGGTTATTGATATGAGAGCCATGCTGTATAGCTGTTTGTCATAGAGTGCGGCTGGTCAAACTTCAATTAAGAGAGACGGGAGACAGGGAGAGGGATTGCATGCCCTATATTAGAATGTGATAGGTGCCTTGTTAAAATTGCCTTCCAAATAGTGTACAAATGTTCTGGGGCAAATAGAAGAAGACTATAAGAGGAAAATGAAGAGCATGTATTATCAAGCAAAATGTTATTGAAATTGTACCAAATTGTATGTTTTGAGATGATGACTATTATTCATTAAAACAGTAAATGCCATGCACCACATTGCTTCAGTTTAGTTTTACAATAAATATAAATTAATTTGCTTATGACACATTGTGACAAGTGACATCAATGGTGCATATTCATATTAAACTGTCAGACCAATTTGTAGGCTAATTATAAGTCTAATATATCATCATTTAAGTAAATTGCATCCTGTTATTTATCTTGGCTCCCTGGTCAAGAGTACAGGTGGTGTTGCCCTGGTCAAATGAGAAATTCACTTGGGAAAAAAGATGAACAAGGGAATGACGATATCGCCCCTAGCAACCCCTACGTCTCCACGGCAACATCCTCCCCTGTCCTCTTCTCTTCGGTGGCATCAATCACACAACCTGTTTTCGATCAGACTACCAACTCCTACAAAAATGGTTGGGTTACACACTGTATTGACAGGTGTAGTGGCATAAATTCGGCTGTAGCCTAGCCATAGTCTATAGTTAGATCAGACTATTGCACGGGCGGTTAGGCTACCTAATGACAGCGCACACATCCATATAGGTGGGTGGTTGTAAGGCGCAAATTAGGAGGGAGCTGGCCTCGAATGAAACTCGGATGCAATTCCATAAAAACTAATTATTTAATTGCTCTTGAAAATAAACAGAATATTCCACGCGCTTACACCGATCCTGGCTCCCGCTGCTCGGACAACCTCCATTCCAGGCTCGTGCCATCCGCCCTCTTCCAATACCTTAACAATGTGGTGCGCGGATAAGCTTTTTTTCACCTGCACCCGCCGCAATTGCTAAGAATCCACACGCAACCGCCCTGATATTATACACGACCCAACGTGCATAGAACTATCAGCTTTTATGATGCGTTTTTGATGAAGACAGCACCTCTACATATGGTATATAACGGTGAGCATTGCAATCTCTCAAGATGCAGAAATAAATAAATCATACTTCTCCACTTGTTCCCAAACCCAAATTATTCCTACATTTGGTGTATAATTTTATTGCAATAAATGCTTAATTCTGCAGAAGTTAAGGCTATGTGATAGATTATAGATCTACAGTTAGTGTCCAGATTTCAGTTACAGTGCAATTAGTGCAATCAATCACAGTAGTGAGGGATGTGTCATAATGATTAAGTTAATTAGAATAAATTGGGTGAAACTGTTAAAAAAAACAATAGTTTATGGCATATTAAATCAATTAGGCTATTGTTATCATATATAAATTATTGTACTGTTGTACATAATATTAGCATCAACATACATTATTGTTTAATTCAATTTCACATATTTAATTGTTTCGTGTTTCATTTCATATTTGTTACATGTAATCTTTTGGTTCAACCTTAATGTATAATAAGCATCATCAACACGGGGAACATATTAGGTGTACGCTAATAAGCTGTATAAAGAATATATCAATTTATAAGACGCAGGTTCTCTGCTAATTACCCTGCAGGTTTATTTTGTTGTTCTTTCCCCTGCATGGTGTAAGAGTATCGTGGCTTTCTAATACGTTGAGACATGAACTGGAGTTCCTTAACGGAGTTACTCCATCATATGGTGCTGTTTTTACTGCTTGGATATTAAACCGGCTAGGTAGTATTGCATTTCGCATAAAACAAATCAATCAAATCCATTACCTGGTTGCTGTTTTTTTTGTCTGCATGCTTTTCCCACAGGGGTCTTCCCCAATTTTTGCAGAGATACTGGGTAATTTATCCCTCACCGGGTTCCTATTCCTCCAAGCGGATCATGACATAAGCTCTCCCAGGGTGTCGAACCCTTGCTTCATGGCCTTGTTTGTTTGGCTGAGCTAATGGCTTCCCTTTGTGTGATGGTGGCTTCCCCCCTGGGGATCCGCATACTTCGTGTATGCACTGTCTGGGTTTGAGCCACATGGAGAGGGCGGTGGATCGCCCTACTGGATGCCTGTTTTGTCTGGTGTTCTCAGAACGCCTGCACCTGGTGCGATTGGAGGCCATGCGCAAGTGTGTCAGCCAGGCTTGGGCTCAGGCTGGGGACGAGCTCCCTCCCTCACGAGTGGTGCACCAGTGAGCTGTTAGTCCCTCTACTGGGCCCAATACCCCTCCCAGGAAGCGTGGTCGGCGCCACTACAGGCAGAGCCCATCTGCTGCCAGTCCTGGACGGGGGCAGCAGTCGGAACCGCTGGGACCACCTTGAACAGGGTGCATGCCCTGCATCAGGAGGTTGATAGCTTCGATGGCGCTGACAGCTGTTTCCTGTTGACCAGTGATAGGCTGTTCCTGGGGGATGATGCTGACACTGTTCATCACAGTGAGCGGGGCTACCAGGCTGACAGGCCATCAGAAGCCGTCAGCGGGGCTTCATCGCCCCCAGCGGCTCGAGAGGCTATGAGGAGCCTACTCACTCGGGTAGCCACTGCACTGGGAATCAAACTTGTGGACAGTGATGACTCTCCATCTGTCCCCATCTCTGCTGAGTTCTGTGAGGCCTTGCAGGAGAGCTGGGTCTCTGCCAGGGGGCGCTTCCGACCCAGCAGAGACTGGACCATGGAGTTATGTTGCGGGCGCAGAGTCACTCGGCCTCCGGGAGTATCCGACCATGGACACCATGATAGCTGACATGGTCCTCCCAGACCGGGAGATTATAGGGCGGAACCCACGACTGAAGCCAGCATGCCCCCAAGACTTTTTGATGCCGACATGAAAGCCACATATGGTCCGTCTGCTCTCTTGGCCGCCTTAGCAACGCGGCCATACTGCTGCAGGTCTACCTGCAGACTCTGTTGCCCTGGCTGCAGGAGGGCACACTTAACCATCATGGCTACCACAGAATTCTGCAGCAATATGTCATCCCATCTGGTTTGTGCTTAGTGGGAATATCATTTGTTTTTCAACAGGACAATGACTCAACACACCTCCAGGCTTTGTAAGGGCTATTTACCAAGAAGGAGAGTGATGGAGTGTTGCATCAGATAGCCTGGCCTCCACAATGACCCGACCTCAACCCAATTGAGATGGTTTGGACCGCAGAGTGAAGTAAAAGCAGCCAACAAGTGCTCAGCATATGTGGGATACACAGTTGAAGTCGGAAGTTTACATACACCTTAGCCAAATACATTTAAACTCAGTTTTTCACAATTCCTGATATTTAATCCTAGTAAAATGTTAGGATCATCACTTAATTTTAAGAATGTGAAATGTCAGAATAATAGTAGAGAGAATGGTTTATTTCAGCTTTTATTTCTTTCATCACATTTCCAGTGTGTCAGAAGTTTACATACACTCAATTAGTATTTGGTAATATTGCCTTTACATTGTTTAACTTGGGTCAAACATTTTGGGTAGCCTTCCACAAGCTTCCCACAAAAAGTTGGGTGAATTTTGGCCAATTCCTCGTAACTGAGTCAGGTTTATAGGTCTCCTTGCTCGCACATGCTTTTTCAGTTCTGCCCACACATTTTCTATTGGATTGAGGACAGGGCTTTGTGATGGCCACTCCAATACCTTTACTTTGTTGTCCTTAAGCCATTTTGCCACAACTTTGGAAGTATGCTTGGGGTCATTGTCCATTTGGAAGTCCCATTTGCGACCAAGCTGATGTCTTGAGATGTTGCTTCAATGTATCCACATATTTTTCCTGCCTCATGATGCCATCTGTTTCGTGAAGTGCACCAGTCCCTCCTGCAGCAAAGCACCCCCACAACATGATGCTGCCACCCCCATGCTTCACGGTTGGGATGGTGTTCTTCGGCTTGCAAGCCTTCCCCTTTTTCCTCCAAACATAACGATGGTCATTATGGCCAAACAGTTCTATTTTTGTTTCATCAGAACAGAGGACATTTCTCCAAAAAGTGCGATCTTTGTCCCCATGTGCAGTTACAAACCGTAGTCTGGCTTTTTAATGGCGATTTTATAGGACTCGTTTTACTGTGGATACAGATAATTTTGTACCTGTTTCCTCCAGCATCTTCACAAGGTCCTTTGCTATTGTTCTGTGATTGATTTGCACTTTTTGCACCAAAGTACGTTCATCTCTAGGAGACAGAACGCGTCTCCTTCCCGAGCAGTGTGACGGCTGCGTGGTCCCATGGTGTTTATACATGCGTACTATTGTTTGCACAGATGAACGCGGTACCTTCAGGCATTTGGAAATTGCTCTCAAGGATGAACCAGACTTGTGGAGGTCTACAAAAACAATTCTGAGGTCTTGGCTGATTTATTTTGATTTTTCCCCTGATGTCAAGCAAAGAGGCACTGAGTTTGAAGGTAGGCCTTGAAATACATCCAAAGGTACACCTTCAATTGACTCAAATGATGTCAATTAGCCTATCAGAAACTTCTAAGCCATGGCATACATTTTTTTAATTTCCCAAGCTGTTTAAAGGCACAGTCAAATTAGTGTATGTAAACTTCTGACCCACTGGAATTGTGATACAGTGAATTATAAGTGAAATAATCTGTCTGTAAACAATTGTTGGAAAAATTACTTGTGTCATGCACAAAGTAGATGTCCTAACCGACTTGCCAAAACTATAGTTTGTTAACAATAAATTTGTGTAGTTGTTGAAAAACGAGTTTTAATGAATCCAACCTAAGTGTATGTAAACTTTCGACTGTACTGTATTCCAGGTGAAGATGGTTGAGAGAAAAGCATTCCAGGTGAAGCTGGTTGAGAGAATGCCAAGAGTGTGCAAAGATGTCATCAAGGCAAAGGGTGGCTACTTTGAAGAATCTAAGATCTAAAATCTATTTGTTTAACGCTTTTGGTTAGTACATGATTATTGGGTTATGTGTTATTTCATAGTTTTGATGTTTTCACTATTATTCTAGAATGTAGAAAATAGTAAACATAAGGAAAAACCCTTGAATGAGTTGGTGTGTCCAAATGTTTGCCTGGTACTGTACCTTTCTGGATTTTTAAAGGTACTGTTGATCTTTATTCAATATGTCCGCCACCCACCTGCCCTTCAGCCACACAATATTTAATGACCCTAAACCTATCCACCCAGCGGATATAATAACGGGGACTGCGGGTTATTAGTCAACCTGGGAGAAAAAGGTAAGGTTTATGTGTCACGTATTATGGGATGCATAACAAAAGTGTGGGTGTTTGTTATCCTAGGCCAAATGAATCAATGGTTGGCTAAAGCTATATAATTAACCTATTTAGTATTTGAAAAACGACTATTTAACATTACAGGCTATTATGCCGTTATTAAATTACAGCATGGCAAATATTATATATTCATTCAGATGTTAATACCTCCTCTCTACCTTTCAGATACAGTGCCTTGCGAAAGTATTCGGCCCCCTTGAACTTTGCGACCTTTTGCCACATTTCAGGCTTCAAACATAAAGATATAAAACTGTATTTTTTTTGTGAAGAATCAACAACAAGTGGGACACAATCATGAAGTGGAACGACATTTATTGGATATTTCAAACTGTTTTAACAAATATAAAAACTGAGAAATTGGGCGTGCAAAATTATTCAGCCCCCTTAAGTTAATACTTTGTAGCGCCACCTTTTGCTGCGATTACAGCTGTAAGTCGCTTGGGATATGTCTCTATCAGTTTTGCACATCGAGAGACTGAAATCTTTTCCCATTCCTCCTTGCAAAACAGCTCGAGCTCAGTGAGGTTGGATGGAGAGCATTTGTGAACAGCAGTTTTCAGTTCTTTCCACAGATTCTCGATTGGATTCAGGTCTGGACTTTGACTTGGCCATTCTAACACCTGGATATGTTTATTTTTGAACCATTCCATTGTAGATTTTGCTTTATGTTTTGGATCATTGTCTTGTTGGAAGACAAATCTCCGTCCCAGTCTCAGGTCTTTTGCAGACTCCATCAGGTTTTCTTCCAGAATGGTCCTGTATTTGGCTCCATACATCTTCCCATCAATTTTAACCATCTTCCCTGTCCCTGCTGAAGAAAAGAAGGCCCAAACCATGATGCTGCCACCACCATGTTTGACAGTGGGGATGGTGTGTTCAGCTGTGTTGCTTTTACGCCAAACATAACGTTTTGCATTGTTGCCAAAAAGTTCAATTTTGGTTTCATCTGACCAGAGCACCTTCTTCCACATGTTTGGTGTGTCTCCCAGGTGGCTTGTGGCAAACTTTAAACAACACTTTTTATGGATATCTTTAATAAATGGCTTTCTTCTTGCCACTCTTCCATAAAGGCCAGATTTGTGCAATATACGACTGATTGTTGTCCTATGGACAGAGTCTCCCACCTCAGCTGTAGATCTCTGCAGTTCATCCAGAGTGATCATGGGCCTCTTGGCTGCATCTCTGATCAGTCTTCTCCTTGTATGAGCTGAAAGTTTAGAGGGACGGCCAGGTCTTGGTAGATTTGCAGTGGTCTGATACTCCTTCCATTTCAATATTATCGCTTGCACAGTGCTCCTTGGGATGTTTAAAGCTTGGGAAATCTTTTTGTATCCAAATCCGGCTTTAAACTTCTTCACAACAGTATCTCGGACCTGCTTGGTGTGTTCCGTGTTCTTCATGATGCTCTCTGCACTTTTAACGGACCTCTGAGACTATCACAGTGCAGGTGCATTTATACGGAGACTTGATTACACACAGGTGGATTGTATTTATCATCATAAGTCATTTAGGTCAACATTGGATCATTCAGAGATCCTCACTGAACTTCTGGAGAGAGTTTGCTGCACTGAAAGTAAAGGGGCTGAATAATTTTGCACACCCAATTTTTCAGTTTTTGATTTGTTAAAAAAGTTTGAAATATCCAATAAATGTCGTTCCACTTCATGATTGTGTCCCACTTGTTGTTGATTCTTCACAAAATAATACAGTTTTATATCTTTATGTTTGAATCCTGAAATGTGGCAAAAGGTTGCAAAGTTCAAGGGGGCCGAATACTTTCGCAAGGCACTATACCGAGTTTGCCCTAGCAGCTGGCAGATCAGCAGCCAGCCTTGCAGAACAGAGAGGACGAGACTGGAGGAGGGCTGCTGGGAAGAGTGGACGGATTGACAGAAAGGCCTGAGCTGAAGACTGCATCTGTTGAGCAGAACTTCAGACAATTCTCCAACCCCTAAGTGGATTGTTAGACTAAAATACCTCTTCTTGAACTTGGAACTTTGACATGTTTGAAGAGCTTGATCTGCTGAAGAATCTCTTTGCTGTGATTGAATGGCACATTGCCCATGGGGATTTGATCTGTCAGTACAGCAGTGGGAACTGGCTGGGCTGGGCTGGCTGACTGGCTGCAACCTGGTCTTAGAGGGTGGAGACCCAGGGCCTCTAGCTTAATGATGAGCTCGGAGGGTACAATGTTGTTGAATGCTGAGCTATAGTCAATGAACAGCATTCTTACATACTGCAGGTATTCCTCTTGTCCAGATGGGATAGGGCAGTGTGCAGTGTTATGGCGATGGCATCGTCTGTTGACATATTGAGGCGGCCTTCTTGGGTACAGGAACAATGGTGACCATCTTGAAGCATGTGGGGACTGCAGACTGGGATAGGGAGTGATTGAATATGTCCGTAAGCAAACCAGCCAGCTGGTATGCGCATGCTCTGAGAACGCGGCTAGGGATGCTGTCTGGTCCGGCAGCCTTAAGAGGGTTAACACGTTTAAATGTCTTACCCACGTCGGCCACGGAGAAGGATAACCCACAGTCCTTGGTGGCTCTGTATTATCCTCAAAGCTGGCTAAGAAGGTGTTTCATTTGTCTGGAAGCAAGACGTCGGTGTCTGTGACATGGCTGGTTTTCTTTTTGTAGTCCGTGATTGTCTGTAGACCCTGCCACATACGTCTCGTGTCTGAGCCGTTGAATTGCGACTCCACTTTGTCTCTATACTGACAACCCCCTTGGGTTGTGCCGTGGCGGAGATCTTTATGGACTATACTCGGCCTTGTCTCAGTAAATTTCGGTGTTCCTCAAGGTTCCGTTTTAGGACCACTATTGTTTTCACTATATATTTTACCTCTTGGGGATGTTATTCGAAAACATAATGTTAACTTTCACTGCTATGCGGATGACACACAGCTGTACATTTCAATGAAACATGGTGAAGCCCCAAAATTGCCCTTGCTAGAAGAATGTGTTTCAGACATAAGGAAGTGGATGGCTGCAAACTTTCTACTTTTAAACTCGGACAAAACAGAGATGCTTGTTCTAGGTCCCAAGAAACAAAGAGATCTTCTGTTGAATCTGACAATTAATCTTAATGGTTGTACAGTCGTCTCAAATAAAACTGTGAAGGACCTCGGCGTTACTCTGGACCCTGATCTCTCTTTTGAAGAACATATCAAGACCATTTCAAGGACAGCTTTTTTCCATCTACGTAACATTGCAAAAATCAGAAACTTTCTGTCCAAAAATGATGCAGAAAAATTAATCCATGCTTTTGACACTTCTAGGTTAGACTACTGCAATGCTCTACTTTCCGGCTACCCGGATAAAGCACTAAATAAACTTCAGTTAGTGCTAAATACGGCTGCTAGAATCCTGACTAGAACCAAAAAATTTGATCATATTATTCCAGTGCTAGCCTCTCTACACTGGCTTCCTGTCAAAGCAAGGGCTGATTTCAAGGTTTTACTGCTAACCTACAAAGCATTACATGGGCTTGCTACTATCTATCTCTCTGATTTGGTCCTGCCGTACATACCTACACGTACGCTACGGTCACAAGACGCAGGCCTCCTAATTGTCCCTAGAATTTCTAAGCAAACAGCTGGAGGCAGGGCTTTCTCCTATAGAGCTCTATTTTTATGGAACTGTCTGCCTACCCATGTCAGAGACGCAAACTCGGTCTCAACCTTTAAGTCTCTACTGAAGACTCATCTCTTCAGTGGGTCATATGATTGAGTGTAGTCTGGCCCAGGAGTGGGAGGGTGAACGGAAAGGCTCTGGAGCAACGAACCGCCCTTGCTGTCTCTGCCTGGCCGGTTCCCCTCTTTCCACTGGGATTCTCTGCCTCTAACCCTATTACAGGGGCTGAGTCACTGGCTTACTGGGGCTCTCTCATGCTGTCCCTGGAGGGGGTGCGTCACCTGAGTGGGTTGATTCACTGATGTGGTCATCCTGTCTGGGTTGGCGCCCCCCCTTGGGTTGTGCCGTAGCGGAGATCTTTGTGGGCTATACTCAGCCTTGTCTCAGGATGGTAAGTTGGTGGTTGAAGATATCCCTCTAGTGGTGTGGGGGCTGTGCTTTGGCAAAGTGGGTGGGGTTATATCCTTCCTGTTTGGCCCTGTCCAGGGGTGTCCTCGGATGGGGCCACAGTGTCTCCTGACCCCTCCTGTCTCAGCCTCCAGTATTTATGCTGCAGTAGTTTATGTGTCGGGGGGCTAGGGTCAGTTTGTTATATCTGGAGTACTTCTCCTGTCCAATTCGGTGTCCTGTGTGAATTTAAGTGTGCATTCTCTAATTCTCTCTTTCTCTCTCTCGGAGGACCTGAGCCCTAGGACCATGCCCCAGGACTACCTGACATGATGACTCCTTGCTGTCACCAGTCCACCTGGCCGTGCTGCTGCTCCAGTTTCTTTCAACTGTTCTGCCTTATTATTATTGGACCATGCTGGTCATTTATGAACATTTGAATATCTTGGCCATGTTCTGTTATAATCTCCACCCGGCACAGCCAGAAGAGGACTGGCCATCCCACATATGCTCTCTCTAATTCTCTCTTTCTTTCTTTCTCTCTCTCGGAGGACCTGAGCCCTAGGACCATGCCCCAGGAATACCTGACATGATGACTCCTTGCTGTCCCCAGTCCACCTGACTGTGCTGCTGCTCCAGTTTCAACTGTTCTGCCTTATTATTATTCGACCATGCTGGTCATTTATGAACATTTGAACATCTTGACCATGTTCTGTTATAATCTCCACCCGGCACAGCCAGAAGAGGACTGGCCACCCCACATAGCCTGGTTCCTCTCTAGGTTTCTTCCTAGGTTTTGGCCTTTCTAGGGAGTTTTTCCTAGCCACCGTGCTTCTACACCTGCATTGCTTGCTGTTTGGGGTTTTAGTCTGGGTTTCTGTACAGCACTTTGAGATATCAGCTGATGTACGAAGGGCTATATAAATAAATTTGATTTGATTTGATTTGATGGTAGGCTGGTGGTTGAAGATATCCCTCTAGTGGTGTGGGGGCTGTGCTTTGGCAAAGTGGGTGGGGTTATATCCTTCCTGTTTGGCCCTGTCCGGGGGTGTCCTCGGATGGGGCCACAGTGTCTCCTGACCCCTCCTGTCTCAGCCTCCAGTATTTATGCTGCAGTAGTTTGTGTCGGGGGGCTAGGGTCAGTTTGTTATATCTGGAGTACTTCTCCTGTCCTATTCGGTGTCCTGTGTGAATTTAAGTGTGCTCTCTCTAATTCTCTCTTTCTCTCTCTCAGAGGACCTGAGCCCTAGGACCATGCCCCAGGACTACCTGACATGATGACTCCTTGCTGTCCCCAGTCCACCTCGCCGTGCTGCTGCTCCAGTTTCAACTGTTCTGCCTTATTATTATTGGACCATGCTGGTCATTTATGAACATTTGAACATCTTGGCCATGTTCTGTTATAATCTCCACCCGGCACAGCCAGAAGAGGACTGGCCACCCCACATAGCCTGGTTCCTCTCTAGGTTTCTTCCTAGGTTTTGGCCTTTCTAGGGAGTTTTTCCTAGCCACCGTGCTTCTACACCTGCATTGCTTGCTGTTTGGGTTTTAGTCTGGGTTTCTGTACAGCACTTTGAGATATCAGTTGATGTACGAAGGGCTATATAAATACATTTGATTTGATTTGCTTGTTTGGGATTGTATGTGTCGTGGTAATTTCCTGTATTACTAAACATTGGGAGAGCAAACCACACACAAGTCAGAGTTATTTTATGAAGTCCATCTTTAATTATATGAGCTTCACCATAGCCCTGTGACTCTCAGATCAATTCAGTGTCTATAAATTCATTCTCTGAGAGTGATTACAAAACAGTTCTTAGTATAATTTATAGCCAAGACACACCCATCTCAACTCACATGACGAAACACAGATCTTAGGAACATTACAAAGGAAGACTTTACTTGATAGGAGTATCCTATAGCCAGACAGCATTAGCTATAAATTATCGTTCAGTTTGCTCTCTTAGACAAGGTTCTACTTCTCGTTCTTGGTACTTAATATTACCAAACCATTACCTCATCCAATGGCATATATCAATTGTCAATTCTAGATACTCCCATCTCAAATACACCCCCTCCTGGACAAGATCAGAAAAGACAGTGAGCCTCTTAGGTCATATAGTAGATCAAGATAAGGCTAACCTCAGAGGGGACATACAATAGTTACAGACACATTCCCATCAGAAGACAAGCCTCCATTCTGTCCTCCTCCCCTTCTGATATTATTCATAGCATCACATGGTTTAACAGATATATTGACATTTGAAGACAAGCCTGACCTCTCCCCTCTCTGGGCCCCTAGTGACTAAGCCCTGGGAGAAGAGAGGAAAATGCAACTGCCAACAGTATTATCCAAAAGAAAACATCCTAATGACAAATATCTCACATAAGCATTATTATGTAAATAAAACATCTTATTTATCAATGTTACCTAACTAATTCTGATTCATCCCCAACATATGTTACAATCCTTGATGTCTCTCTGGAAAGCAACCCTTGCCCTAATTTTGTCTACCTTGTTATCTAGAGACTGGACATTAGCGATTAATATACTCTGACGCTGTGGGTGGAGTGAGCGCCTCCGAAGTCTGACCTGAAGACCGCTCCGTCTACCTCTTCTCTAGTGGCGTGGTTTTGGGTCAGCCTCTGGAATCAGCTCAAATGTCCTGGGTACAGTCGTTCGGACAAAGGATCCACTTGGGAAAGTCGTATTCCTGGTCGTAGTGCTGGTAAGTTGACGCCGCTCTGATATCTAATAGTTCTTCCCGGCTGTATGTAATAACACTTACGATTTTCTGGGCTAACAATGTAAGAAAAAAAAACATTAAAAAAAATAAAAAATACTACAAAGTTTCCTAAGGACTAGAAGCGAGGCAGCCCTCTCTGTCGGCGCCATTTTGTCACATATACTATGTTACGTCTAGTCAATGAGACCAGGCTGGGACAACAGTACAGCATGAGGAAATGTCTGTGAAAGTGTGGAAAGGCTGAATATTACTTTATTTTCCACTGTTTGTGTATTTACGTATCTGTTCATCTAGATTTTGTTAGTCAGATTTGATCATGTTATTTTGTGTTTGTAGTATCTGTTTTTCAGACCACACCTCAAAAATAATGCTATAGAGTCTTTCAGATGCATCCAGGAATTTTAAGTGTCCTTTTTGTTTATACACTTCATTATTTTGCTCTGAGCACAGGTGGCAGCTGAGGGGAAAACGGCTTATAATAATGGCCGGAACAGAGTAAATGGAATGTATTTGATACCATTCCACCTATTCCACTCCAGTCATTACCATGAGCCAGTTTTTACCCCCAAGCCAGTTTTTACCCCCAAGTTATAAGACTCCTGAACAGGTAACCAAATGGTTACCCAGACTATTTGCATTGTGTTCCCCCCCCCCCCCACCCCTCTTTCACGCAGCTGCTACACTCTGTTTATCTTATATGCATACATACACTTTAACGATACATTCATGTACATAGTCCCTAAATGGCCCGACCAACCAGTGCTCCCGCACATTGGCTAACCGGGCTATCTGTATTGTGTCCCATCACCCACCAACCCCTCTTTTTATGCTTCTGCTATTCTCTATTTTCATCATATATGCATAGTCACTTCAACGATACCTACATGTACATACTACCTCAATAAGCCTGACAAACAGGTGTCTGTATATAGCCCTGTTACTCTTTTTTTCAAATGTCTTTTTACTGTTGTTTTATTTCTTTACTTACCTACACACACACAAACACACACCTTTTTTTCCCGCACCATTGGTTACAGCCTGTAAGTAAGCATTTCACTGTAAGGTCTACCTACACCTGTTGCATTCGGCGCATGTGACAAATAAACTTTGATTTGATCTGATTCTCCCCAATTAGGTGCCACTAACCTCCTATGTCTCAGAGAAAATGAAGAAATGTTTGTCATGGCCATGTTTTGGCCATGTTCACACTAATGTACAGTAAAGACCACCATGTGTGTCTACTGTGTATGTGGCTTTAATCAAATATAACTGAAAAAACAACCACAATGAACCACACCAGGTTTGTGGGCTCATGGTAATGACTGGGGCGGAATCAGTGAAATGGCTTGCAAAACAGCATTTCTTTGTGTGAAACACATTGCATTTATTCTGCATCTTTTTCTTATAAAATAAGATGTTTGAATTCAGTGGCTTCATACTTACCTTTCAAAAGATGATTCCTGCAGTTTAGGCTTACATAGTGTCTCTCCCAATCTCATTATGCCTGGAATATTATCTGATTATACACAAGAGACACCTGATCTCTCCCTTCAGTAGTTGTTGACTCTGTCAGCATACATGTGCTTTGGGCATTGTGCCTCATCAGCATGGAAACAGACTCCGAAATACCCACCCCTTCTGTCCTTTGGCCAGCCCCCAATGTCAGAACAGTAGTCAGTGTCATTAGAAGACTGTGTCCGTATTAGAAAAGCCAGCCTAGTGGAAAGTAGGTACGTTTAACAAGGAGCCATCCTTCTCCCTACTGGCCCGTGTTGTGTAATTGTGTGCTCCTGTGCACTGAGCTGCATACAAGGCCTGGATCAACAAACAGCCGTAGTCCTCTCTCAGCAGATGGCCTGCCTTTGATGGCACAGGTGGGTGCTCATGTTTATTTCTCGTGGGAGGGAAGATTTTGGCTGCCTCAGTTGTACTGGTCCAATGTCAATGTTTGTCTAAATCTGGTTGTATGTTTTATACGGGGTTTTCATGTTCATTTAGTGATTAATAATGTATAATCTCAAGAATTGAAACTGAATTTAAGAAGTGTATGATAGTGTTTGCACATAGAAACACATTGTGGAATTTGAAAAACTGTAAAACTGAACAGTATATTTACATCACAAGCAGTGATGGCAACTTTTACTTCACTACATTCCTAAAGAAAATAATGTACTTTTTACTCCGTACATTTTCCCTGACACCCAAAAGTACTCGTTACATTTTGACAGGAAAATTGTCCAATTCACACACTTATCAAGATAACATCCCTGCTCATCCTTACTGCCTCTGATCTGGAGGACTCACTAAACATAAATGCTTTGTTTGTAAATGATGTCTGAGTGTTGGAGTGTGCCCCTGGCTAACCGTCAATTTAAAAAAACAAGAAAATTGTGCTGTTTTGCTTAATATAAGACATTTTAAATAATTTATATTTTTACTTTTACTTTCGATACTTAAGTACATTTTAGCAATTCAATTTACTTTTGATACTTACGTATATTTAAAACCAAATACTTTTAGACTTTTACTCAACTAGTATTTTACAAAGTGACTTTCACTAGAGTCATTTTATGGTATCTTTACTTTTACTCAAGTATGACAATTTAGTACTTTTTCCACCACTGATCACAAGACACTATATTTACATTACAAGGCTTACAAAATTGAATCATGGTTAAATAAACTAGTCAAAGCCTGATGTAGATTAAAGAAACCTTTTTAGAGACAAGTTTAACAACATGTCATTATTTCTAGGAAAGACACTGAGCTTCAAAGAAGGTAAACTGGTTGATTGATAGGTCAGATGTCAGTGATGAGACTACGTCACAACAAGCTCATTTACATAACCTGTGAAAAACCCTAAACCGGTTTAACTGTCTCAGTCGACTTGGATGATCTAAGGCTGAGAGGAAAAGAGAGGAAGAGAGACCAGAGCACTGCTTCAGTATAATCAATTCTCCTTACTTCACCCATAAAACAGTAAGTAAAGATGTTTCTCTATGATAACTTTGGAAGTACAGATGATGTCATAGAAAGTGAAACTCCTACGACATACTGCAGTTAGTTTCACAATTGGTGGCAAGGAATAAATTAGTCCTAAATATTTCAAAAACTAAAAGCAATTGTATTTGGGACAAATCATTCACTAAACCTAAAACCTCAACTAAATCCTGTAATAAATAACTAAACTGCTTGTGAGTAACCCTGGATTGTAAACTGTCATGGTCAAAACATGTTGATACAACAGTAGCTAAATTGGGGAGAAGTCTGTCCATAATAAGCACTGTTCTGCCTTTTTAACAACACTATCAACAAGGCAGGTCCTACAGGCTCTAGTTTCGTCGCACCTGGACTACTGTTGAGTCATGTTGACCACATGCCACATAGAGGGACCTCTGAAAATTACAATTGGCTAACATTAATGATATGCATGTAAGTCGCTCATGGCTCAAAGTGGAGGAGAGATTGACTTCATCATTACTTGTTTTTGTAAGACATGCTTAATGCACCGAGGTGTCTGCATAAACTACTAGCACACAGCTTGGGACACCCATTCATTACCCCACAAGACATGCCAGCAAAGGTCTCTTCACAATCCCCAAGTTCTGGAGTTTTGTTTTTGCATCTTTTACGTTTGGTTTTGTACAGCTTCAAACAGCTGAATGTACAATATTTTTGGTTATTGAAAATATATTTCACAGGCCTCCCGGGTGGCGCAGTGGTTAAGGGCGCTGTACTGCAGCGCCAGCTGTGCCATCAGAGTCCCTGGGTTCGCGCCCAGGCTCTGTCGTAACCGGCCGCGACAGGGAGGTCCGTGGGGCGACGCACAATTGGCCTAGCGTCGTCCGGGTTAGGGAGGGATTGGTTGGTAGGGATCTCCTTGTCTCATCGCGCACCAGCGACTCCTGTGGCGGGCCGGGCGCAGTGCGCGCTAGCCAAGATTGCCAGGTGCACAGTGTAGCCTCCGACACATTGGTGCGGCTGGCTTCCAGGTTGGATGCGCGGCACCTGTCGATCCAGCTGAGGCGCGGGAGCATGGCGACCTAGAGGCCGGAGAGCATACGTGACTCCCCGGGGCGTTCGCCTCCAGCCGCAGGACACCAACAACAAGGACGATGCGGACCAGTCATCTCTGCTAGGGCGCAGAAACCTGATGAACCGGCTGAGGTGTGAGAGCCTGATGAGACCTCCCTGGTTGCCTACGTCGAGGCACGGGAACCTGTTCACCCTGCTGAGGCATGGGAGCCAATCGATCCCGCTGAGGCAGGGGAACCCCTCGAACCCACCGAGGCATGGGAATCCGACAAACTGGCTGAGACCTCCTAGGTAGCTCCGGTTCTGACACCCGAACCCGACATCACCTCCAAATCAAAAACAAAAAAACGCTCCCTGATGCTTCCCTTTGGTGAGGCGTCACTCTGTAATGTATGCATTGGGAGTCGGGTAGCAAGTTCAGGGAGTGAATCATTTAATAATAAATAAAAACAATACAAAACAAGAAACATGAACAACGCACAGACAAGAAACAGAAACAATGACGTCTGGGGAAGGAACCAAAGGGAGTGACAAACTCAGCAAAAAAAGAAACGTCCTCTCATTGTCAACTGCATTTTTTTTTCTTCAGCAAACTTAACATTCGTAAATATTTGTATGAACATAACAAGATTCAACAACTGAGACAAACTGAACAAGTTCCACAGACATATGACTAACAGAAATTGAATAATGTATCCCTGAACAAAGGGAGGGTCAAAATCAAAAAGTAACAATCAGTATCTGGTGTAGCCACCAGCTGCATTAAGTACTGCAGTGCATCTCCTCCTCATGGACTGCACCAGATTTTCCAGTTCTTGCTGTGAGACGTTACCCTACTCTTCCACCAAAGCACCTGCAAGTTCCTGGACATTTCTGGGGGGAACGGCCCTAGCCCTCATCCTCCGATCTGACAGGTCCCAGACGTGCTCAATGGGATTGAGATCCGGGCTCTTCGCTGGCCATGGCAGAACACTGACATTCCTGTCTTGCAGGAAATCACGCACAGAACGAGCAGTATGGCTGGTGGCATTGTCATGCTGGAGGGTCATGTCAGGATGAGCCTGCAGGAAGGGTAACGCACAGCGTTGAGATTGCCTGCAATGACAACAAGCCCAGTCCGATGATGCTGGACCCTCCACCTCCAAATCGATCCCGCTCGAGAGTACAGGCCTCGGTGTAGCGCTCATTCCTTCGACGATAAACGCGAATATGACCATCACCCCTGGTGAGACAAAACCGCGACCTGTCAGTGAAGAGCACTTTTTGCCAGTCCTGTCTGGTCCAGCGATGGTGGGTTTGTGCCCATAGGCGACGTTGTTGCCGGTGATGTCTGGTGAAGACCTGCCTTACAACAGGCCTACAAGCCCTCAGTCCAGCCTCTCTCAGCCTATTGCGTACAGTCTAAGCACTGATGGAGGCATTGTGTGTTCCTGGTGTAACTCGGGCAGTTGTTATTGCCATCCTGTACCTGTCCCGCAGGTGTGATGTTCAGATGTACCGATCCTGTGCAGGTGTTGTTACACGTGGTCTGCCACTGCGAGGACAATCAGCTGTCCGTCCTGTCTCCCTGTAGCACTGTCTTAGGTGTCTCACAGTACGGACAATGCAATGTATTGCCCTGACCACATCTGCAGTCCTTATGCCTCCTTGCAGCATGCCTAAGGCACATTCATGCAGATGAGCAGGGACCCTGGGTATCTTTCTTTTGGTGTTTTTTAGAGTCAGTAAAAAGGCCTCTTTAGTGTTCTAAGTTTTCATAACTGTGACCTTAATTACCTGTTAGTAAGCTGCTAGTGTCTTAATGACCGTTCCACAGGTGCATGTTCATGAATTGTTTATGGTTCATTGAACAAGCATGAGAAACAGCGTTTAAACCCTTTACAATGAAGGTCTGTGAAGTTAATTGGATTTTTACGGATTATCTTTGAAAGACAGAGTCCTGAAAAAGGGATGTTTCTTTTTTTGCTGAGTTGATATAGGGCAGGTAATCAAGGGGGTGATGGAGTCCAGGAGAGTGTCATAATGCGCTGATGCGCATAACGATGGTGACAGGTGTGTGCGATAATGAGCAGCCTGGTGACCTAGAGGCCGGAGAGGGAGCACACGTGACAGCTATAGGCTATATTAAGATTCATATCTACGAGCCCTCCAAACCATGTGCTTTTCATCATATATATTTAGACTAATTCAACAAACTGTTGTCGTTTTTGGTTCTTCATCAAATATTTGGCAGCCATCACATAAATATTTGTTTCTTTTCAAATAATGTGCATATATTCACATACCTTCAAATATTATTTAGTTTTCTGACAGGTATTCAAAATACTTAAAAATGTTATTTGTTTTTCTGAGACCTGTATTTGAATATCAAATAAAATAATTGCCTTTTAGTTTAAATTCTATATAAACTATATTCGACTACCTCTAGCATTTAAAAAGTTGCTATTTTCAAATAAACAAAATACAACTATCTTCTGACCAGGTCTGAATGTGTGCACATCCAGTGAAACTTACCAGGTGTCAGGTAGAGCCAATAGTTCAATGCAAGAAAAATAAACCCACAAATACGGTTGTGTGCTCCCAAATGATTTGTTAGAGTGACTTTTGATGAAGACCCATTGACAAAACATTATTGTTCTAATAAAACATTTAAATGTTTTATGCCTTTACCTTTTGTACTGTACTGGTATGTCTATCCATCATGGCACCCACCCAGGCTCTGGGTGGATCAAAGCATCGGTCAGGCTAAAGGATTGGAATGAAAATACATTTTGTAAAATAGAAATGTGTTCATGAGGACAAGTGAATGGAATGGTACATGAACAGCAAAACAAATCATGATCTTGTTCAACACTTCCTGATGACACCAGCTGATGAAAAACTATGAGGAATTACCTGTTGAACTATGTGTCACTATACAGCATGTGTTCTGAGTGTCTTTTTCTCTGTTTTTTTGACCCCCTCAGACTCTACACTTAGCCATGGCATCTGTGTCAGTCAGCTCTCGTCTAAACAAGGCCATCCATCAGCACTACATGTCCCTTCCACAGGGGGACCTGTGTCAGGTCACCTACATCTGGATCGATGGCTCCGGGGAGGGGCTGAGGAACAAGACTCGCACCCTGGACAGAGAGCCACAGGGAATAGAAGGTAACACATTGAATCAAATGTATTTGTCAAAATAATAACAAGAGGAATAAATACACAATGAGTATAGATAACTTGGCTATATAAATAGGGTAAGTACCAAGTCAATGTGCAGGGGTACAAGGTAATTGAGTTAGATATTTTTATTCATTTATCCCTTATTTTACCAGGTAAATTGACTGAGAAGACATTCTCATTTACAGCAACAACCTGGGGAATAGTTACAGGGGAGAGGAGGAATGAGCCAATTGTAAGCTGGGGATGATTGGATGACTGTGATGGTATGAAGGCCAGATTGGAAATTAGCCAGGACACCAGGTTTAACACCCCTACTCTTACAATAAGTGCCATGGGATCTTTAGTGACCACAGAGAGTCTGGACACCTGTTTAACATCCGATCTGAAAGACAGCACCCTACACAGGGCAATGTCCCCAATCACTGCCCTGGGGGTTTGGGATATTTTTTTAGACCAGAGGAAAGGGGGCCTCCTACTGGCCTTCCAACACCACTTCCAGTAGCATCCGGACTCCCATCCAGGGACCAACCCTGCTTAGCTTTAGAAGAATGCCAGTAGTGGGATGTGGGGTGGTATGCTGCTGGCAATGTATATATAGGTAGGAATAAAGTTAATAGGCAACAGGATAGAAGATAAACAGTAGCAACAGCGTACAGTATGTGACTAGTCAAAAGATTGCAAAAAGCGTCAATGCAGATAGTCCGGGAAGCCATTGACCATTTTTAAGGCCTTCCTCTGACACAGCCTGGTACAGTGCCTTGCGAAAGTATTCGGCCCCCTTGAACTTTGCGACCTTTTGCCACATTTCAGGCTTCAAACCTAAAGATATAAAACAATTTTGTGGTGAAGAATCAACAACAAGTGGGACACAATCATGAAGTGGAACGACATTTATTGGATATTTCAAACTTTTTTAACAAATCAAAAACTGAAAAATTGGGCGTGCAAAATTATTCAGCCCCCTTAAGTTAATACTTTGTAGCGCCACCTTTTGCTGCGATTACAGCTGTAAGTCGCTTGGGGTATGTCTCTATCAGTTTTGCACATCGAGAGACTGAACATTTTTCCCATTCCTCCTTGCAAAACAGCTCGAGCTCAGTGAGGTTGGATGGAGAGCATTTGTGAACAGCAGTTTTCAGGTCTTTCCACAGATTCTCGATTGGATTCAGGTCTGGACTTTGACTTGGCCATTCTAACACCTGGATATGTTTATTTTTGAACCATTCCATTGTAGATTTTGCTTTATGTTTTGGATCATTGTCTTGTTGGAAGACAAATCTCCGTCCCAGTCTCAGGTCTTTTGCAGACTCCATCAGGTTTTCTTCCAGAATGGTCCTGTATTTGGCTCCATACATCTTCCCATCAATTTGAACCATCTTCCCTGTCCCTGCTGAAGAAAAGCAGGCCCAAACCATGATGCTGCCACCACCATGTTTGACAGTGGAGATGATGTGTTCAGGGTGATGAGCTGTGTTGCTTTTACGCCAAACATAACGTTTTGCATTGTTGCCAAAAAGTTCCATTTTGGTTTCATCTGACCAGAGCACCTTCTTCCACATGTTTGGTGTGTCTCCCAGGTGGCTTGTGGCAAACTTTAAACAACACTTTTTATGGATATCTTTAAGAAATGGCTTTCTTCTTGCCACTCTTCCATAAAGGCCAGATTTGTGCAATATACGACTGATTGTTGTCCTATGGACAGAGTCTCCCACCTTAGCTGTAGATCTCTGCAGTTCATCCAGAGTGATCATGGGCCTCTTGGCTGCATCTCTGATCAGTCTTCTCCTTGTATGAGCTGAAAGTTTAGCGGGACGGCCAGGTCTTGGTAGATTTGCAGTGGTCTGATACTACTTCCATTTCAATATTATCGCTTGCACAGTGCTCCTTGGGATGTTTAAAGCTTGGGAAATCTTTTTGTATCCAAATCCGGCTTTAAACTTCTCCACAACAGTATCTCGGACCTGCCTGGTGTGTTCCTTGTTCTTCATGATGCTCTCTGCGCTTTTAACGGACCTCTGAGACTATCACAGTGCAGGTGCATTTATACGGAGACTTGATTACACACAGGTGGATTGTATTTATCATCATTAGTCATTTAGGTCAACATTGGATCATTCAGAGATCCTCACTGAACTTCTGGAGAGAGTTTGCTGCACTGAAAGTAAAGGGGCTGAATAATTTTGCACGCCCAATTTTTCAGTTTTTGATTTGTTAAAAAAGTTTGAAATATCCAATAAATGTCGTTCCACTTCATGATTGTGTCCCACTTGTTGTTAATTCTTCACAAAAAAATACAGTTTTATATCTTTATGTTTGAAGCCTGAAATGTGGCAAAAGGTCGCAAAGTTCAAGGGGGCCGAATACTTTCGCAAGGCACTGTACATGTACATACTACCCCAATCAGCCTGACTAACCGGTGTCTGTATGTAGCCTCGCTACTTTTTATAGCCTGTATTTTTACTGTTTTATTTCTTTACTTACCTATTGTTCACCTAATACCTTTTTTGCACTATTGGTTAGAGCCTGTAAGTAAGCATTTCACTGCAAAGTCTACACCTGTTGTATTCGGGCACGTGACAAATAAACTTTGATTTGGGGGGGTGGGGGGTGCTGTGGTCGTTTTAGACTATGAAAAATACAGAGAAGAGATTCAATTCAGCAATTAACGTTTCTATAGAACTGATCCCACACTGGTTCTCTAAAGGGATATTAACTCAAATCTGGAGCATGCCACATTAAACAACCTTATCTCACAGCCTGAATATGACTACCTTTGCTGCATATGTGCCATACATGCCTGTACATTTAGTTTGAATTACATAAAACACAACAAGGCAATTATCCAAGCAGCCCAGTGGTCGCAGGAATAGTGCAAACATTGCCATCAGCTACAGACTTTACAAACAAGATCTCACCAATAACGGGATTAACAGAAGACTGTATTTATCTCACATTAGATGTCGAGTCTGCACATCAGCATTCCCCACACGAGGGGATGGCAGCTCTAGCTCTAGTCGATCGCCAAAAATGTCTGTAAAAAACAACAACGATAAAGCCTTGTGTTCCTTTTTTTTATTCGTCTCGGGCTGTTGATGGTAGGTGCAGCCAATTCAGCTGCCCTGCGCGCCGGGTAGGCACTGTTGCCATTTCATGTGTCTGAAGGTACAAACTCTTGCTTCCGGTGGGCCTGGAGAGGAAATCAAGTGCACTACCACACCGCTGGCCAGTCAGATTACTCAAATGACCGAGTCTGCAGTAATGTAGCAGCCATAAAAGAAAGCTACGGCAAAATGTATACTGTGAGATTTCAAAACGTTTAAAACAATGACTAGAGGGAGACTGTCAACGAATACAGCAAAGAGCTGCTGTTTTTATGAGTGAGTTAATGTTTAAATTCTTACTCAGCACTGTCAACACTTTGTATTCAACACTTTTATAAGCCATAAAATGCGTGTTCTTTCTATTTCCACTCAGCACTACAACAAGCATTGCAGCAGTAATGAATGAGTAGGAATGTGTATCTATAGGCTTGCGTTGTTGTTATTATTACCGGCTTTCACTTTCTCTGTTCATAGGAGTAACAACATGAATTTTTGCACGAGGCAGAAATAATCCGGTGAGACTCGAGTTTCGCCATCAACTGGAAGACGGTGTCCCTTTTTTTTTGTTATCAGTGCCTGCATTTGAGACTGACGATCAGATGCAGACACCATCAGCCCAGTAAAATAAAAAGCAAATTATTTAAATGTGTGCTCACTCAGCTGTGCCTCACAAGTAATACAACAATGGTTCAATTGCCGGTGTGATCATATAGCCTACCTCAAATGTCCCGAACAACAATGCATTGGCTGGTAAATTCAAGCAAAGCCAGTATGCGTGATAATGTATTGGGCCTATAGTTTACTGCACAAACATCATTGCTACAGTACTGTTTTTAATTGGTTAATGTTGCATATGCTTACATTTTTAAAATCATGTTAATAAAAAAAATCATCGCGGTAGATCTCGGCATACATTTTGACTCAAAGTGATCTTGACTCAGAAAAGGTTGGTGACCACTGCTCCAGAGCTAAAGAACACTCAGTAATGTTCACCACCACATATACTTTGAGCTCCCGCAAAGTGGGCAACACTGGCATGATTAATCCTCGGACCCAGTTTTGTCAGCTGAATTTAAGAACTCACCACTTATTGTATCTAGGAGAGGTCGAAATTTACGTGACAAGTTGGTCTATGCCAACTGCCAGCCACAAAAGAAAATGAGCCAGGCTCTTTTACGCCCTCTTCTGAATGGTAGCTATAAATGCAGAGGCAGCACAGTGCAACAATATGATGATGTGTGAATATTTTTGCCACCCACATGCAGGAAAACGGTTCCAAATAAATGACATTATTACGTGCTCCTCCACCCATGTTATCTACATGATTAAATGTCCATGTGGGTTGTGTTAAATAGGAACAACCTGTCGTTCTCACAGAGAATTAGTGAACATAAGTTAAATCAGGAGAAACGACAGGGATTATTATCCTGTTGCAGTACATTTTAAATTAATGACCAAAAACATGACATTTCTACATTTAGATTTTATGGTATAGAGAAAGTCAAGATATCAGACAGAGGGGATATAAATAATACTCTGAGCAATACACCCTCTAGACATTATTCCCAAAATGTCTTAATGATGAAATTTCCATGAATGTTATGTCATAAATGTGAACATGAACTAATGCCTTGTAGTTAAAACCACTTCAGCCTACTCAGACGTTTTTACTTGATAGGTACTTGATAGGTTGATGTCCTCATTTTGGTTTTACAGACATGTTTAATATGTTTTATGTCAATAGTTTATTAGAATATTTCTGAAATGCACATTGTTATATTTGGTAACACATTCGATGCACTGAACACTCACAAAAGCTCTGACGAAGGCCTTCAGGCCTATGAGTAAAGCTTAAGGTTTCTGTTATTCAATGCTATTCAATTGTTACCATGCACCTTCAACAAAGATAGCTCAGATGTGCCTTTTGAATTTTGAATGCAGGGAAACTGAAATCCGTCTTACCCCATTTTTTCCAGCATGTCACCTGTGCACAGAAACACATACAAGCACTCCCTCGCCCACCATTTGGCAAATCTGACCATAACTCTAACCTCCTGATTCCTTCTTACAAACATCGACAACGTCGTCCCCACCGTGACCATATATGTACAGTGGCATGCAAAAGTATTCACCCCCTTGGCATTTTTCCTATTTTGTTGCCTTACAACCTGGAATTCAAGGCAAAACTGCTCCAGCTCCTTCAAGTTGGATGGGTTCCACTGGTGTACAGCAATCGTTACGTCATACCACAGATTCACAATTGGATTGACTTCTGGGCTTTGACAAGGCCATTCCAAGACATTTAAATGTTTCCCCTTAAACCATTCAAGTGTGGCTTCAGCAGAATGCTTAGGGTCATTGTCCTACTGGAAGGTGAACCTCCGTCCTAGTCTCAAATCTCTGGTAGACTGAAACCGTTTTCCCTCAAGAATATCCCTATATTTAGCCCCATCCATCATTCCTTCAATTGTGACCAGTTTCCCAGTCTCTGCCTATGAAAAACATCCCCACAGCCTGATGCTGCCACCACCATGCTTCACTGTGGGGATGGTGTTCTCGGGGTGATGAAAGAGCATTTTCCTTGATAGCCGAAAAGCTCAATTTTAGTCTCATCTGACCAGAGTACCTTCTTCCATATGTTTGGGGAGTCTCCCACATGCCTTTTGGCGAACACCAAACGTGTTTGCTTATTTTTTTATTTTAGCAATGGCTTTTTTTCTGGACACTCTTCCATAAAGCCCAGCTCTGTGGAGTGTACGACTTAAAGTGGTCCTATGGACAGATACTCCAATCTCCGCTGTGGAGCTTTGCAGCTCCTCCAGGGTTATCTTTGGTCTCTTTGTTGCTTCTCTGATTAATGCCCTCCTTGCCATGTCTGTAAGTTTTGGTGGGCGGCCCTCTTTTGGCAGGTTTGTTGTGGTGCCATGTTTTTTCCATTTTTTAATAATGGATTTAATGGTGCTCTGTGGGATGTTCAAAGTTTCTGATATTTTTTTATAACCCTACCCTGATCTGTACTTCTCCACAACTTTGTCCCTGACCTGTTTGGAGAGCTCCTTGGTCTTCATGATGCTGTTTGATTGGTGGTGCCTCTTTCTTAGTGGTGTTGCAGATTCTGGGGCCTTTCAGAACAGGTGTATATATACTGAGATCATGTGACACTTAGATTGCACACAGGTGGACTTTATTTAACTAATTATGTGACTTTTGAAGGTAATTGGTTGCACCAGATCTTATTTAGGGGCTTCATAGCAAAGGGGGTGAATACATATGCACCCACCCCTTTTCCATTTTTTTTTCCCCAAAAAACTTTTTTCAAAATATTTTTCTTTTTCATTTCACTCCACCAATTTGGACGATGTCCACTACATGAAATCCAAATAAAAAACTATTTAAATAACAGGTTGTAATGCAACAAAATAGGAAAAACGCCAAGGGGGATGAATACTTTTGCAAGGCACTGTATATCTAGGACATTGCATTATATTCCATGATGTTAATGTTGGTATTGCTAATGACAGATATTCCAGAGTGGAACTTTGATGGCTCCAGCACCTACCAGGCCGAGGGATCCAACAGTGACATGTTCCTGATCCCAGTGGCGATGTTTAGGGACCCTTTTACACTGGAATCCAACAAACTGGTTTTGTGTGAGGTCCTGAAGTACAACCGCTTGCCTGCAGGTAATTGTAAACAGCAAGAGATACTTTTCTTACTTCAGTTGACAGACACGGAGACCAACTGGTTTTGGTCTATGATCGAAGCTGCTGTCTATCTAATTGACTGCTTTGACTGTCTCATATTCCTATCAGTCAAACTAACCCTGCAATATACACCTTTTCCCTCCTGTACAGAGAGTAACCTGCGGTCAGGTTGTAAGAAAGTGATGGAGGAAGTGAAGCACTATATCCCCTGGTTTGGAATGGAGCAGGAGTATACTCTCCTGGGGATGGATGGTCGCCCCTATGGCTGGCCCCAAAATGGATTCCCAGGACCCCAAGGTGACTGACTCTACTATATTTTACCATGTGTCCTTTCGTAATGTAAATGGTCTTAAGCAATTTGAAAAGCACTATATATATGAAAGATATTTCTAGAAGTCCTACTATATAAGTCCTAATGTTATCGAATAGGCCTTTGATTTTGATCTCATCTAACTCTCTCTTTTTCTATTTCTCTCTCTCAGGTCCATACTACTGTGGGGTTGGTGCAGACAACGCCTATGGAAGGGACATTATGGAGTGTCACTACAAGGCATGTCTCTATTCTGGAGTCAAAATCTGTGGCACCAATGCTGAGGTCATGCCATCTCAGGTAAACATTGACCTTTTGCTACAATGCTGTATGACAAGTCTTTCCGGAAGGTTCTACAGATTGCTATATAATATTTCCTAACTCTCCTTTTATCTCCCTCTCTCAGTTTGAATTCCAGGTGGGTCTGTGTGAGGGGATAGAGATGGGAGACCACCTATGGATGGCACGTTTCCTGCTGCACCGTGTGTGTGAGGACTTTGGAGTTGTAGCCACTCTGGACCCCAAACCAATGAAGGGGAACTGGAACGGGGCGGGCTGCCATACCAACGTTAGCACAAAGGAGATGAGGGAAGAAGGGGGGCTGCAGTGAGTATGACTGCAAAAACATTATTGCACTGTAAGTAAGGTTCTGTGAGGCTGTGTAACTACAAAATTTAGTCCAACACCTAAACTCTCCCCTCTTCTAACAGACATATTGAGCAGGCCATTGAGAAGCTGAGCAAGCGCCATTCCCAGCACATATGTGTGTACGACCCTCACGGAGGCCAGGACAACATCAGACGCCTCACAGGCTTACATGAAACCTCCAGCATCCATGACTTCTGTTTTGGTGTGGCCAACCGCGGGGCCAGCATCCGGATCCCACGCCAGGTGGCCCAGGAGGGGAAGGGATACTTTGAAGACCGCCGGCCCTCCGCCAACTGTGACCCGTATGCCGTGACGGGTGCCATCGCAAGAACCTGCCTGCTCGGGATGGAGGAGGAAGAGGAGAGTACATGAGAGAGTGACCAGACTCATAGACACATATAATCCTGTGTAAACTGGCCCTTAGATTTGCCATGATTGTGCGATAGAACTATATTGTAACCAAATAAATCTATACTTGAGACTACTGGTTGGGGGCCTCCCGAGTGGCGCAGCGGACTAAGGCTCTGCATCGCAGTGCTAGAGGCATCACTACAGATCTGGGTTCGATCCCAGGCTGTATCACAACCGGCCGTGATCAGGAGTCCCATAGAGCGGCGCACAATTGCCCCAGCATTGTTAGGCTGGGGGGGCTTTACTTGGCACATTGCTTTATATTGAATACTACTCGTTGGATGCTTTAAAGATTCATTACTTGAATGCAGGTTGAATGTTTATGAAGGTTAATTATATTTTTCAGTCTTTTGTAATTGCAGCTGGTCCAATTGGCATATTATTCAGTTTGTTTAATGTTTATTGTTTGAAGTTGAGATTGAATAAAATGAAGCTGAATTGAATACAAACCACATGTTCTTTAAAATCACTACTAGATGGAATCATGATGCAAGTTTTAATTGTCCCCCTTCATACTGGACATGAATGACAATGAAATGAGTATTTCCCACGAGCTAACCTTTGACTGTAAATTATTTGAATATATTGACAACACATGACAACCAGTCAAATAAGACTGTAAATGCATTGAATTAAGTTAGCTAATTCATTACCAACAATTCAGCAAGAGGAGGCCTGCTCACTGTCATCTGCCATGTCTCTCCACACTTTCCTTCTGTCCTATGTTGACACCCTGGCTCAACCTTAGCACCCTAACCTCAACCGTAGTTTCATGTTCACTCCATTGCTCAGCCTTAACACTAGCTTCATGTCTACACCTTGTTTCAACCCTTACCATAGACATAACCCCAACTCTAACCCTGCTGTCTATATATTAGTGTAAACACTATGTCTGTGCTGAATAACAGTTGAATTTGGGACCAATTTAACAACCGTCATCATGCAGACCATGACGTAAAAAGAAAAACTGCATCATTATAAAACCAGGATGTAAAAACAAAAACTGCGTTATTATGAGACGATGATGTAAGAACAAAAACTGCGTTATTATGAGATGATGATGTAAAAACAAAAACTGCGTTATTATGAGACGATGATGTAAGAACAAAAACTGCGTTATTATGAGACGATGATGTAAGAACAAAAACTGCGTTATTATGAGACGATGATGTAAGAACAAAAACTGCCTTATTATGAGACGATGATGTAAGAACAAAAACTGCCTTATTATGAGATGATGATGTAAGAACAAAAACTGCCTTATTATGAGACGATGATGTAAGAACAAAAACTGCGTTATTATGAGACGATGATGTAAGAACAAAAACTGAACTGACTTCCATAAAACTGATATTTGATGGAAAACATTCTACTGCAGTTTTGTTACTGCAGTAAAAAGTGCAGTTATTATATTGCTGTAGTATTGCAGTCAAACTGCAATAAACAGTTATGTCACACCCTGATCTGTTTCACATGTCCTTGTGCTTGTCTCCACCCCCCTCCAGGTGTCGCCCATCTTCTCCATTATCCCCCGTGCACTTATACCTGTGTTTTCTGTCTGTTGCCAGTTTGTCTTGTTTGTTCAAGCTCACCAGCGGTTGTTCCTGACTTTTCCCAGACCCTCTTTTTCTTGTCCTCCTGGTTTTTGACCCTTGCCTGTCCTGACCCTGTACCCGCCTGCCTGCCGTCCTGTACCTTTGCTCCACCTCTGCCTGACCTGACCCTGAGCCTGCCTGTCGTCCTGTACCTTTGCTCCACCTCTGCCTGACCTGACCCTGAGCCTGCCTGTCGTCCTGTACCGTGGCCTCTGCTCTGGATTATTGACCCCTGCCTGCCTTGACCTGTCGTTTGCCTGACCCTGTGTTTACAATAAACATTGTTACTTCACACAGTCTGCACTTGTGTTTTACCTTGATTCTTGATTCCTGAAGTTATGTTACTACTGTATTGCTACTGTAGTACAACTGTACATTAAATGCATATAAAATGTCACTAATAAGGCTCAGAATCCAAACATGTAGTTTATTTTCTTAAATGCAATACACAAAATAAAAATGATCAGAAATGTGAAATTCAATAATGACTTTATTCAAAAAATTCCAAGGTCAATTGTAATGACATAAATTAATAAAACAAACTCTTTGCATTACTTGAAATAACTAATTAAGACTAAGCCAAGAGAAAAGCAGTGTGTGCGCGCGCATACATGAGAGAATTACGGCCTCTGCTTCAAATCCTTGATTTCATTAATGATAGGACACAGCAGGTCAAGGTGGTACAGTGGATTTCAGACACTAGCGTGGGATCTCCTCAAGGCTGTGCACTTTCTCGACTGTTGTACATATTGTACACTAATGACTTTAAAACCCAACCCTGGTAGATACCTGATCAAGTTTGCAGACGACACAGCACTGGTCAGTCTATTCCAGGGTAACGAGGAGGAGCATGTGCCAGTCTTGGAGGACTTTTTCATGTGGTGTGACGACTCTCACTTAGTGCTCAATACAACAACAACCAAAAAGATACACATCGATTTTAGGAAAAATGTAACACCTTCCCCACCGACTGTTAAGGGACAAGACAGATGTAGTAGAGCAGTATAAATACCTATGTGTTGTACTTGACCGCAAGCTACAATGGGAAAAGTGTACTAAGCAGATTTGTACTTCTAAGGAAACTCAGCTATTTTAATGTTGATCGTGTTCTATTGTCACTGTTTCACAAGCCATTTATTGAAAGTATCTTAACATATTAACATAATTTGCTGGTACGGAAATACCAGTGTCTCTCAGAGAAATATGTTAGCTCTGCTAGTAAGGTGCTAGGGGTCAAGCAGACAGGTCTGGATGTCATTTATGATATAAGAGCCTTCATGAAAGTCCTCTGATGGACCCCAGAAATCTCTTTACCAGGAGTTTGAGCTACTCCCCACTGGGCGATGTTACAGGGTACAAAAGAAATAGGGCCAAACAATCCTTTGTCCCAGCAGCAGGAAGGCTCCTGAACATTGTGGTTGATAGAGACCTACAGCTAACATTGTGGTTGATAGAGACCTACAGCTAACATTGTGGTTGATAGAGACCTACAGCTAACATTGTGGTTGATAGAGACCTACAGCTAACATTGTGGTTGATAGAGACCTACAGCTAACATTGTGGTTGATAGAGACCTACAGCTAACATTGTGGTTGATAGAGACCTACAGCTAACATTGTGGTTGATAGAGACCTACAGCTAACATTGTGGTTGATAGAGACCTACAGCTAACATTGTGGTTGATAGAGACCTACAGCTAACATTGTGGTTGATAGAGACCTACAGCTAACATTGTGGTTGATAGAGACCTACAGCTAACATTGTGGTTGATAGAGACCTACAGCTAACATTGTGGTTGATAGAGACCTACAGCTAACATTGTGGTTGATAGAGACCTACAGCTAACATTGTGGTTGATAGAGACCTACAGCTAACATTGTGGTTGATAGAGACCTACAGCTAACATTGTGGCCGCGAACCCCGGCGTCGCTGTCCTCCATTCTCTCCTAATGTCTCCCGCCATAGAAGGCAATCCTGTCCTGCCAGGATTTCCTCCCAAGTCCAGGATCCCTTCCCATCCAGAATCTCTTCCCATCCAGAATCACTTCCCAAGTCCAGGATACTTCCTCCTCCTGGGCACGCTGCTTGGTTGATGGAATATTCTGTCACGATCGTTGGAATGAATATCGGACCAAGGCTCAGCGTATATTGAGTTCCACATAATTTTAATGAATAAAGTGAAACTTAGCAAAGACAAAAACAAAGAAACAATAAACTAACAACGAACCGTGACTACAGCGCTGCTACGTGAAATAACTCATAACAATATCCCATAACACAGGTGGGAAAAATGCTACTTAAGTATGATCCTCAATTAGAGACAACGATAGCTAGCTGCCTCTAATTGGGAATCATACCAAAACACCAACATAGAAAAAACAAACTAGAACCCCACATAGAAAATATAAACTAGACTAAACCCCTAGTCACGCCCTGACCTACTCTACTATAGAAAATAAAGGCTTTCTATGGTCAGAACATGACACATAGTGTACAGATGAACCATTGTTCGCTCATGAATTAAACTTTTTCTACCTGTATTTATTGTCTGTATATGTCCTTTGTCTATGGTATTTCCGATTATGTGTTATGTATGCACAGAGCCGCAACCCAAATTACCCCATGGGGATAATAAAGTAATTATCTTATCTTTACACCCTGCCCTCATTATTCAGCTTCGTCCGGATCACTGCCTTCACTTGTCCGTAGTCCACTCAACATTTCTGATTGACGTGATCTGTAGTGAAACATAAAAACACGAAGAACCATATTAGTAAACAATAAAAACACTTCTGCTTGATTTTTCTGGTCCAAACTATATAGCACAATTAAGGCCAGCATCAAGCAAAATGCGATTAATTCATCTTGTGTGAGCTACTGCTATACTTCTAAACAGGTGTCAATAATCAGATCTCAGAAATCAAACAGGTCATCAGATAGGTTGGGATGGCTGATATGCTATAGATGCTGGGATTAGGTTTAGGTATAGAGCTGAGGTTGGGTTTGAGGTTAGGGTTCTGGATAGGAGGTAAGCAATTTGTTGATAGTTAGTTGAACATTTAGGCACAATCCAAATACTGTAAAGAACATTTTTCAGTGTTTAAGTTTTAATACGTCTACATGTAGCTAAGCCTTTGTCTGTGTACATACCGATTAATTGCTGCACTTCTCTTTTGGGTCTCCCTGACAACGTCCTGGTTGTGTTGGATGCCCTCCTCCCATTCAGCAAATGTGTTACCAACATTTGGACCAGTGGTTACATTATAAATGGGTTTACCTGATTTGGACCTAGTAGGTGTCTGGATGAGGACAGTCAGTGTAATGTGATGTGGGCTACTGATTTCAAGTCCTGATAGCTGAATGCCTCTACATGCTGGTGTTACAAGTACATCCATCTACAGTACACCTTCAGTTACCGTATCATGTGACTATGGACTGCTGCTGGCATCACGTTTACATGGATTGATTTATCCTATGTAGTTGAAAATGGCACACATTTTGTAAATTACTCATAAATTGAGTAATAGATGGGGAGTGACTGTCAAAGAAGAGGATTATTTCAGCGACTTACTTCTACAGGCGTCTGAATCAGCAACCTGGAGGATAAACAGTATACAGTACAACACACTGCTTCAAAATTGAACACTTATTCAGACAAGATCAGAGCCATTTCCATGGATACCGGTAGTAACTTGGCAACGAATGTGTCTGTCTGTTGTCGTGGAAGCATATGTCTCATTACATGGGATGTACTCTGCTTTTTCTGCACAAATAATGACTGGGATACAGCTCAGTCATCGTCTCTCTCTCTCGCTCTATCTCTATCGCCTCTCTCTCTTTTACACATACACATGCATGCACAAGCAAGCTTGTTCGTGTGTGTGCATGAACGTGTGCATGCATGTGTGTGTGTGAATGAACGTGTGCATGCATGTGTGTGTGTGTGCATGAACGTGTGCATGCATGTGTGTGTGTGAATGCAATAAATGTATGTTTCACCAACTTGCACTTTAATATATCACCTATTACAGTACATGCACTATTAAAGCAGTAAATGGTAGATGGCGTACCTTAGATTAATATGGCACAACCAGCTCTTCATTTGGGAACAAAGTACAAGTCCCATTTCAGCTTGGGAGCTCAATCTCTCCAGGACACTTTTACTATTTTCTCTAAGAGCTGAGAGCTATAAACATCACATTCCTCTGCTCAGAAGCATAATTGAATCTGGGCTGAGTAGGACAAACGGATGATGTCAGCAGCATGTAGCTACACTCTGGAGATGGGGATTTCCCTGCTGTGTCTCGTTTCTAGTGACGTGGGGGTGGGGATGGATGGATGGATGAATGGATGGAGAGAGGGGTATCCCACTACCCAGTGTTTGATGTATCCTTAGGGCTTAGGCTACTACTGAGTGGATGTGGTCTGGGAGCTCAACTCAATAAAGAGTTGTAGCAATATAGAATAATGCAAAGAAGGCCAATGTTTGTTAGCTAAAACTGGCTACTACTGTAGATACAGTGTTACTATAATATCTACACTGGGATGTGTACTGTGAACACTGTCAAGATGGCCTAAACACAAAGACCTAAATAAACAAATATTTACATTGTGTGGTCAGTTATGGAAGAGTACCAACCTTGAATAGATTCAATGTATCCGCATATAATTTTTAAATAATGGATCAAATATTGTCGTAATGACGTCACTGCTACTGGAAACTGGGTGTCGTGCGTGCTGCAGCTGGGCCTAGAAAGCTCTGTCTGCTCTGTCTGCTCAGCTTCCTTTCAGCGGTAGACCGTTGCCTCGCGCACCAACCACTAAGCGCTTTTTGTTGTGAGACGCAGAGGGTTGCGGAGTCATGGGTAAGCTTAAGGAATTCGATATTACTTTCACCAACAACAAAGTGGTCTACAGCCCTGGCGAATCCATAAGTGGGTCTGTGAAAATTACAACCGGTACCTCACTGCAATATAAGGGTAAGATTACATATATTTTTTGTATGTATCACTGGCTCAATGAAGCGCATCAGGGTTCGATTTCGGTGGACGAACTGAACGGGAGGAGAGGAACTTTTCCTCTCTTTACATGGCCTAAACAGAAGATAACGTCCTTAAAGTGTTCTATTGTTTGTTTTATTTGTATTTTGCCATGGAAAATAGGATTGAAGTAGCCTATATTTATGTTTGATACATATTGCGCATTGGTGCTGGGTTAAGTGGACATGCCTGTTCTTGACTGAGACAGCCGCTGATTTCAGATGTTTACGGCAGTTTTGGTAAGAGATCAAATCAGACAGTAGGCTACATACTGTAACGTTACCGCATCCTGTTTAGTTCTAGTTTAGTATGACCTGTAGCTTAGTGTTCACAGTTTCACATCTGTTGCTAGTTATAACGGTATGTCGTGAAGCAAAACCATGATCATAGAAAGTCAACAGGTGTGGTTGTGTAATGATTTTCTCATTTTAATCTGGTCAATTGTTAGTAAAATATACCGAATATTTTAGGACTTGCATAGATATGCTGTTTTTGATATGGTAGATTTGGACCAACAGTGGATGAACAGTTCTAGAGAAGGTAGGTTAGGCAAGGTGGAGTGCAGCTTGTAAGGTTTCCATGGTGTTACACAAAGAATCTATTGTTTATATTGTGTGTGTAGAAGTGATCTTAGACTGGATTCATGCCAGATAATAGGAGAATGCAATCAGTCTATAGCCAGAGACAACTTTCACATAATGTCTATGTACAGTTGAAGTCTGAAGTTTACATACATTTAGGTTGGAGTTATTAAAACTCGTTTTTTAACCACTCCACAAATTTCTTGTTAACAAACTATAGTTTTGGCAAGTGGGTTAGGACATCTACTTTGTGCATGTGTAATTTTTCCAACAATTGTTTACAGACAGATTATTTCACTTATAATTCACTGTATCACAATTCAGGTGGGTCAGAAGTTTACATACACTAAGTTGACTGTGCCTTTAAACAGCTTGGAAAATTCCAGAAAATTACGTCATGGTTTTAGAAGCTTCTGATAGGCTAATTGACATCATTTGAGTCAATTGGAGGTGTACCTGTGGATGTATTTCAAGGCCTACCTTCAAACTCGATGCCTCTTTGCTTGACATCATGGGAAAATCAAAAGAAACCAGCCAAGACCTCAGAAAATAAAGTGTAGACTTCCACAAGTCTGGTTTATCCTTGGGAGCAATTTCTAAACGCCTGAAGGTATCACGTTCATCTGTACAAACAATAGTACGCAAGTATAAACACCATGGGACCACGCAGCCGTCATACCGCTCAGGAAGGAGACGCGTTCTGTCTCCTAGAGATGAACATACTTTGGTGCGAAAAGTACAAATCAATCCCAGACCAACAGCAAAGGACCTTGTGAAGATGCTGGACGAAACAGGTACAAAATTATCTATATCTACAGTAAAACGAGTCCTATATCAACATAACCTGAAAGGCCGCTCAGCAAGGAAGAAGCCTATGCTCCAAATCCGCCATAAAAAAAGCCATACGGTTTGCAACTGCACATGGGGACAAATATCATACTTTTTGGAGAAATGTCCTCTGTTCTGATGAAAAAAAAATAGGACTGTTTGGCCATAATGACCATCGTTATGTTTGGAGGAAAAAGGGGAATGGCTTGCAAGCCAAAGAACACCATCCCAACAGTGAAGCACCTGGGTGGCAGCATCATGTTGTGGGGGTGCTTTGCTACAGGAGGGACTGATGCACTTCAAAAAATAGATGGCATCACAAGGAAGAAAAATTCTGTGGAAGTAACATCTCAAGACATCAGTCAGTAAGTTAAAGCTTGGTCGCAAATGGTTCTTCCAAATGGACAATGACCCCAAGCATACTTCCAAAGTTGTGGTACAAATGGCTTAAGGACAAGAAAGTCAAGGTATCGGAGTGGCCATCACAAAGCCCTGACCTCAATCCCATAGAGAATTTGTGGACAGAACTGAAAAAGCCTGTGTGAGCAAGGAGGCCTACAAACCTGACTGTTACACCAGCTCTGTCAGGAGGAATGGGCCAAAATTCACCCAACTTATTGTGGGAAGCTTGTGGAAGGCTACCCTAAACGTTTTACCCAAGTTACACAATTTAAAGGCAATGCTACCAAATACTAATTGAGTGTATGTAAACTTCTGACCCACTGGGAATGTGATGAAAGAAATAAAAGCTGAAATAAATTATTCGCTCTACTATTATTCTGACATTTCACATTCTTAAAATAAAGTGGTGATCCTAACTGACCTAAGACAGGGAATTTTTACTCTGATTAAATGTCAGGAATGTCAGGAATGTAAACTATGTAAACTTCCGACTTCAACTGTAAATGGAGAACCTGACGAATTACCCTTATTCAAAAAGTTATTGCACCTTCCTCTCTTTCACATGATATATGACCATTACACAACATTATTAAACAGTTCCTTGCTTGCAACCAAATTCTGTATACAGTACAGAGTTTTCAGATTTGTGAGGTCACAGACTGGCACACGAGGCTAGTGAGATATAAAGCATATATTAGGCTTTGAGACTTTGGCCCTCCACATTGGCAGGTATGGTTACTTGACATGGAAACCCTTCCCAGAATCTCCATTAATGTAGTCTGACTAATGCAAAGTATTCTGCAAGCATCCATTATATGACTTGCCAAGTTCCTCTTCAATCTATGTTTGCTTTCTTGGTGAACACTTGCAGATGGATCTGATAAAAATTTGAAATTACATTATACTACATGTGTTATTCAGGTATCTTATTAGTAAGTTTGAATACGAATGTTTTCCTGTCTGAATCATGTTGTGTGACATGGTGAATTCAATCCAACATTTCTTAGTGACTTGACTGTTTGAGTCTGACACACCTTGACATGTCTATGTATGTATTACTGGATTAAGGACCGTCCTATGTTTGCAAACCTGTGACAGATGGTATTACAAGAGTTGTACAATATTTACTGTGATATGTTATGTGAGGTCATATTAGACCTGACTGTGCACTTGACACCAGAGAGGCACTCATCAGGCTCCAGCCCGGCGAGCACACATCCCTATGATGACTGATGGGACTAATAAGGGCGAACTCTGATGACACAGACACTTGGGGGGTAGTGTTAGTAGGGAGGTGTTGTCATCAGCCTAGCACCCTAACACCCTCATGTCATCCAGCGTTGTTGGCCTAATGACCTACATACCAACAAGGTGAAGGTGTTTATTTATTTATTTTATTTCACTTTTATTTAACCAGGTAGGCAAGTGGAGGACAAGTTCTAATTTACAACTGCGACCTGGCCAAGATAAAGCAAAGCAGTTCGACAAAAACTACAACATAGAGTTATACATAAACAAACGTACAGTCAATAACACTATAGAAAAATCTATGTACAGTGTGTGAAAATGTAGAAGAGTAGGAAGGTAAGGCAATAAATAGGCCATAGAGGCAAAATAATTACAATTTAGCATTAACACTGGAGTGATAGCTGTGCAGATGATGATGTGCAAGTAGAGATACTGGGGTGCAAAAGAGCAAGAAGATAAATAACAATAAGGGGATGAGTTAGTTGGGTGTGCTATTTACAGATTGCATGTGTACAGGTACAGTGATCGGTAAGCTGCTCTGACAGCTGGTGCTTAAAGTTAAAGAGGGAGATATAAGACTGGATCCAGCTTCAGTGATTTTTGCAATTCATTCCAAGATACCTCATTGCTTCGGCAGTTTTAAGTAGATAGTCTATGAATACACACAAAGCACTCACATTAGACTTCTACTGTGAAACACGCGACCAGACCATGGTATCGCCTCAGTGTGATATATGGTATTTCCTTGCTGAATGAAGACTCTTTAGGTTAAGTAATTCTGGCTCCATTTCAGGCTCTTTCTCAGCCAACACACCATACTTTAATGTAAATGCTTAGTTATGTGATCAATGAAATCATCCTTTTAAATGCAATGGCTGCCCTATTTGATTTATGGCGTCATCATCCGTTAAATGCCTTGACTCTAAATCTGATCAATGACAGACTGTTTTAAATGCCCTGTCTGTGACCTGAGAAATTGTCTTAATGTAGTCATGATTTGCCAGTCATGTTTTTCTATACAGTGATTGGTGAAACATTACGACCTGATGAATAGGGTGCAGGAATACTCTGTGTTCCTATCAGAAGCTGTACATTCAGAAGAGTCCTATTCCAATCCCCTCACTATCCATCTCATAACACCAGACAGATAAACCTTTTTTTAATCCAACCAAAATCCATTTAGATTAGTGAGAGAAATACATGGTGTTTTTCTGTGTCCTATCCTTAACATTGAGATTCACATTAGGAATGCCAGTGTTAAAATGTATGACACATGTATCCCATCTTCTCCTGATATGGTTGCTGCTGCTCCACTCTAAAGCAATGATAATAACCCTACTGTCCATTGTGACAAATGTCAGCACTCAGTCTTAACTTTCCCTCTGAGTTTTTTTCCACCATGGATGTTGCCTATAGAAGCTCCACTCCTCAGAGCGAGAGGAGGCTAAATTGGGTGAAATTATTCTCTTTCTTCTTGCCGCACCATTGTCCGTGAGCTGCCTAGTTTCTACACAATCAGCCTAGTCTCCTCTCATTTAGTCAGTCTGCATGAAGTCTGTGAGGCCCTAGGAGACAGTCCTCAAGAGCTTTTTAAAATGATTCTGCTGAAGTGTAGCCAAATCTATTTCGCTAGCCAGCCCTAGCAAGCCCTGAATCGTGTTGAGGAACATCAGACACTGCTTCTTGTGTTTCATTATGCCATCGTCACTATAGGCAATAGGACTGCTGTGAGGATATGTTAGTAAAGGAGATCGATCTAATTGAAGTCACATGGGTGCGTCTTTTCTGTGGGTAAATATGTGTATCTGTGTGTATCAGGCACTACAGTGTATGCTAAATGTGTACCATTATTACATGCATTACTTCATCATATGAGCTAGATGGATTAGCTCCATAGCCGCCATGTATTGACATTGTGATCTGAGTGAGGTGTGTACAGTTACCCAATATTGTACTGCAATAAATAGATTAGTAAGTACTGTGACGTCTGCATCCCCCGATGTGTTTGCTATGGTTAGTATGTAGAGCTGTAAAATGGATGATGAGGGAGATTAAGTGGCCAACTGTATTATTGATGAAGAGTAGACCATTAGTCTGTATTTCCATTGATTAGTTAGCAGAGGAAGACAAACACAAACAAACACACACAAATAATGCACCTGTTATTACAATTTGTTATTATTTAGTCGTGCATTTCTAGCCATATCCCCCAAAAAACGTTAGGTCTGATTTTTTGCAATTAATTCAGCACAAGTACACATACAGGCTAGCACGGGTACACATACAGGCTAGCACGGGTACACATACAGGCTAGCACGGGTACACTACAGGCCAGCACGGGTACGCCAAGGCTTTACATTTTTTGGTGTATTAAACTTAGCATTCATTCAGTGACAGGGAAACCCGCGGAGTCAATAATAAGAGTGTAGCCTTCCCTTTATAGATCTGACGTGGTGGCTGTGAGAGTCAGGGTGTCTATTCTATTCATTGTGCTGTTCTGTGTTGACTGGAGCTTCCCCTGGGTGAGCAGCATAGTGGGCCCCAGTCTGAATATAGACATCTGATACAGTAAGGTAACACCACTGTATTGATACTCCTGCTTTTAACAGAAAACAGGTTGTTGTCAGAATATATCATTGGCTCTTGCAGCTGATCAATCTGACAAGGCCTGATTTCTGCACTTTCAATGTGATGTTAGTAGTGGGGCTCTAGCGGGAGTAATACTTAAAACACAGATACATAATAAGGAAAAGAAAGTGTCCAAAGGTGAGGCTTGAAGGAAATGAAACCTAACATTTCAGGTAAAAACGGCTCTACAGTCTATCTAATAACCTCTTGGAACTAGGCCGACATAGATAAACCAGAAACAAAACAGTGCAGGCCTATAGTAGTTACTAGCATCTGGAATGTTACTCTCCTGGAGTGAATAATAATGCCTATTTGGGTTAACTGTACAAGCCTAAGCATACTGCAAACAGCAAGGTGGGGAAATCAGGCTTGGACCTATTCAGCCTGTTTGTTTGTAGCTGGCTGATAATGGATCTCGGTTGAGCTTGTGCAAACAGAAACAGACAAACATTTACAGTAACCCAACACTCATTAACCGTACCAGAAACCACTGCCCTCACTAAAAACACTCTTTACCTTTCCATGTCATGTGGTCCCATGTGACTCAGTTGGTAGCGCATGGTGCTTGCAATGCCAGGGTTGTGGCTTTGATTTCCACAGGGGACCCGTATGAAAATGTATGGACTCACTCTGGAAGAGAGTGTCTGCTAAGTGATTAAAATGTAATGACTGACTTGCTTGTTTCAGTTTGCCCTGTAAGACCCACAAAACACAAGGCTTTCAAACACATGTTGTTGGGATGGTGAGGTCATGTAATCAGTTTTAACTTTTATTGTTCATTCCCTGGTGAAGATGAGTTGGCTAGGTAACTACTAACCAGCATTAACCTTGATGACTCCCGTCTCACACCCACTTCAGCAAACACTCCCTGTCCCTGCATTCCTGGCTGTAAATTGTTGTGAGTCACAAAGAAAGACTTCCCCAGGGTCTCAGTTTCTCCCTGGTCTGTCTAGACTGAGGAGTTGAACTAAATCATGATATAATCATAGCTAGGTCTGGCACAATTACTGTATAATCATGTAACCAAAGATTATGGATGAAGACCATCATGAAAATACAATAACCTCCAATAACTGTAAATAAATAAAAACAGCCTTGCTTTTGTGCTGAAACTTTGATGAAACTTTGTTGCAGCTGGCTGAAACAAGCAAGGTGTTGTAGCAATGCCCCCTCCCTGCAGCAGCAGCACATTCAGGGCCTATTCCTCTGCCCAGGCGTTGCTGACGCCTGCCAAATCTTACAACACCTGGATAGGTATTTTACCTATAAGCTAACCGCATCCTATGTTATAGCAATCTGGTTTCCAACGGCACAGTCGAAGATGTGGCACGCAACCATTGGTTGATGCATGCAACGGCTTGGCAGGGGAACGCAACCTATGTCATGAGCGGAGGCGAAAGGAAAATGTACGTATTTTAAAAAACAAATGCTATTCAAACTATTTTAACGGTGACCACGGTCATTTGTCTAACCAATAACCTATGATCATTCTATGATCGTCACAGCCCTAATCATAGCCCTGAAGGAGGGTGGAGGGAAGGTTGTTGATGATGAATTAGCTAGATGTGTCAGACTTATGAGGCAAAAGGTCCAAGCATTGCTTTGCCTCAGACGTTGATGGGATTACTTACAATGGTTAAAAAAGCTTCATACAATATTGTTTAATTGCTCAGTCCTGGCAGCATTAACAGCCACCACCCACTACCTCCCCTTTTGGCTCAGACATATGATTGGACCTTTTCTGACCTGCGTACCCCAACTCCCTCATAAACCTCTACTCTATCAGAAGCCCTCGGTGGAAGCCCACCACTTCCTCAACCCCCACGCTCCTTTCCTTTCTCCTCTTCCCTTAATCTCTTCCTCTAACAGACAGCCAACAGGACTTAGTTCCCTAAAGTTATATTTGCCTGGCTAGCCTACTTGGCTGCACTGGAGACAGGGGTTTGTAGTTTATTTCCTTTCTTGACAAGTGTAAGCAATAAGCTGATGCCCATCATTTGACTGGCTTTAACTTGTTCAATTGTTACAGATCAGTGCAGACAGGTAGCTAGTCTAAATATCAGACTCTTCCTGGGTGGGGATGGATGAGCCACCTACCACTGATGCATTGTGTAAGAGGCAGGAACATTGGTATCCTGCTTTGAGATACAGATTATATTTTTATTGTCATTATCTACCCACCAGCTAGAGTTTCCATTTAGCGTGTGCTGTTATCTGTTGTGACACAATGTCACAGGCGATTGGCTGTTTTATTGTTTACTGGTACTGTATAAGCTCACGAAACTAACTGATTTCCTCTAACTGACTAGTTTTCTTTAACCCTCATGATGACAAGGATGCAAACATTGATCAAGCATTGGAACGATTATCTTGAAAGGCCAGGGTTCAAGTGAACCCAGCCTGGAGACAGAAGTGGTGGGCTGGAGACTAGAGGTTTTGTTGTGGGTAGTTTTGGGCTGGAAGCCCCTCTGGAATGTCACACATTCCACAGTACCACTCTCTACTGCTGGAAACCAAATGGAAGGTTTGATGGGTCTGAGCTGACTACCCAACACACAAGTCTACTGAGTGTACAACTTCTATTACCTGAGACAGGTCAGAAAGCCTGTGTGTGTGTGTGTGTGTGTGTGTGTGTGTGTGTGTGTGTGTGTGTGTGTGTGTGTGTGTGTGTGTGTGTGTGTGTGTGTGTGTGTGTGTGTGTGTGTGTTGGTTACCATGCCAGCAACTCTTAAGATCAGTGGCCACTGGAGAGAGGGGGTTTCTACTCTCCTTCTTCGCCTCTCCACCTGTAATAGTCTAGGTTCCAGGTGCCCTTTCTCACTCTGCCCCTCCCCTCTCCTCTCAAAACAAAGGCTCCTCTGGCCACAGGAGTTTCTCCATCTCCCTCTAGTTTACGTCATCTCACACAACAGTTTATGCTACTCGTATTCAGTTGTTTGGTAATGGAATCATGTTGGAAATCCATTTATCAGGTCACTGATTTCTCTATTTGACCTAGTTTGCTGTGTCAGATCAAGTGGAAAAAGTATTTAAGAATTTATCACAAAATGACCCAAACTGATTAGGATTTCCTATTTGGCACAAGGGTCAGCAAGAGTAGCAACATTCATTTCACCCGTGTTTGAACTGCTCAGGATTCTATGAAATGCTCTGAAGTAGTTAAACAAATTACTTTAATGAGTCTTTAAAACCAGGCCATAATATAGAAACACATTGATGTGCATAGATTTCACAGATTTCCACAAATTACAATCTAATCCTTCCACACTAATTCAGCAGATCCTCCAGCTCAATAATGTGTACTATAAGTCATTTCCATGTAAAAGGACCCATGAGCACCAACATGTGAAGTTCATAGGAGCATGTACAATTCGGTGTCAAATGAAAGCTGAGAGTTCATATTTTTTGAGAAATGAAGGCAAATATACATTTTCCAACCATTACATCCTAAAAATCCCAAACATTTGGAATAAGCAAAGGCTCTTATTTGTGGTCAAACAGATGGAAAAGGGAACTTAGAAACCATCTAGCAGAAAAAGTCTTAAAAGGTATTAGAAATACATCAAAACACAATGCTGAAGTAAATACCCCGGCCAACTAATATCAACACTTATATTTAGTTTTGGAGACATTTGTCTGCCTTCTGTAAGTTTAAGAAACGTTGCCTTGTGCCTTCAAATTCAGTTACCAAAAACCCACATATCTTTAAGATATTTTCACATTTCTCTCCCTCATGAGGAGGGAGGATAACAAATGTTCACAGAAGTAACAAGTAAAGGTAGACCTATCAATTAGTTATAGTGTTTTTACTGGTGTCAATTTTGTTAATCAATTATTAAGTGATTAAAACTCGAAAACGGAACTTCTGCAATTGGTTTCTTTCTAGGTTTTGGCCTTTCTAGGGAGTTTTTCCTAGCCACCGTGCTTCTACACCTGCATTGCTTGCTGTTTGGGGTTTTAGGCTGGGTTTCTGTACAGCACTTTGAGATATCAGCTGATGTAAGAAGGGCTATCTATATAAATACATTTGATTTGATAGTAGTCACAAACCAAAGTTGGGTTCACAAGTTGGGACAGCACAGTACAGCATAGTAGAGTGCAGTTAAGAAAGGTAAAGTACACAGTAGTTCATTAGAGTAGAGTTCAGTACAGTACACAGTAGTTCAGTAGAGTAGAGTTCAGTACAGTACACAGTAGAGCACACTAGAGTTGAGTACACTATAATGTATTGTACTGTACTGAACTCTACTGTACTGTACTAAACTCGACTGTACTGTACTGAATTCTACTGTTCTGTACTGTACTTTGATGATTGGTTCAGATTTGGCCTGGTCTTGTTTGGGGGCAGAGCTCATTAAAATAATAGCCAGTGTGTAGAATAATACCTGAATATGCAAAGGTGACTATTACATACCTTTGTGTACCTATTTAGGATACAACATCATGAAGAGAATGACATTCATATCCATAATTATGCATTCCTGTGTAGTACAGATCAGGGACCCGTGATGAAATTTCATTAACGCAATTCTATTACTGGTGTAAATTAATTTCACTTACTGTAGTTCAGTAAGTCAATGTGCCATTTCATAGCTGACACCCCATTCTTTCTGTAGACATAGTTGAATCTTAATTCGGAGCAGATACAGTGGGGCAAAAAAGTATTTAGTCAGCCACCAATTGTGCAAGTTCTCCACTTAAAAAGATGAGAGAGGCCTGTAATTTTCATCATAGGTACACTTCAACTATGACAGACAAAATTAGAAAAAAAATCCAGAAAATCACATTGTAGGATTTTTAATGAATTTATTAGCAAATTATGGTGGAAAATAAGTATTTGGTCAATAACAAAAGTTTATCTCAATAGTTTGTTATATAACCTTTGTTGGCAATGACAGAGGTCAAACATTTTCTGTAAGTCTTCACAAGATTTTCACACACTGTTGCTGGTATTTTGTCCCATTCCTCCATGCAGATCTCCTCTAGAGCAGGGATGTTTTGGGGCTGTTGCTGGGCAACACGGACTTTCAACTCCCTCCAAAGATTTTCTATGGGGTTGAGATCTGGAGACTGGCTAGGCCACTCCAGGACCTTGAAATGCTTCTTACGAAGCCACTCTTTCGTTGCCCGGGCGGTGTGTTTGATCATTGTCATGCTGAAAGACCCAGCCACGTTTCATCTTCAATACCCTTGCTGATGGAAGGAGGTTTTCACTCAAAATCTCACGATACATGGCCCCATTCATTCTTTCCTTTACACTGATCAGTCGTCCTGGTCCCTTTGCAGAAAAACAGCCCCAAAGCATGATGTTTCCACCCCCATGCTTCACAGTAGGTATGGTGTTCTTTGGATGCAACTCAGCATTCTTTGTCCTCCAAACACGACGAGTTGAGTTTTTACCAAAAAGTTATATTTTGGTTTCATCTGACCATATGACATTCTCCCAATCTTCTTCTGGATCATCCAAATGCTCTCTAGCAAACTTCAGATGGGCCTGGACATGTACTGGCTTAAGCAGGGGGACACGTCTGGCACTGCAGGATTTTAGTCCCTGGCGGCGTAGTGTGTTACTGATGGTAGGCTTTGTTACTTTGTTCCCAGCTCTCTGCAGGTCATTCACTGTGTGGTTCTGGGATTTTTGCTCACCGTTCTTGTGATAATTTTGACCCCACGGGGTGAGATCTTGCGTGGAGCACCAGATCGAGGGAGATTATCAGTGTTCTTGTATGCCTTCCATTTCCTAATAATTGCTCCCACAGTTGATTTCTTCAAACCAAGCTGCTTACCTATTGCAGATTCAGTCTTCCCAGCCTGGTGCAGGTCTACAATTCTGTTTCTGGTGTCCTTTGACAGCTCTTTGGTCTTGGCCATAGTGGAGTTTGGAGTGTGACTGTTTGAGGTTGTGGACAGGTGTCTTTTATACTGATAACAAGTTCAAACAGGTGCCATTAATACAGGTAATGAGTGGAGGACAGAGGAGCCTCTTAAAGAAGAAGTTACAGGTCTGTGAGAGCCAGAAATCTTGCTTGTTTGTAGGTGACCAAATACTTATTTTCCACCATAATTTGCAAATAAATTCATAAAAAATCCTACAATGTGATTTTCTGGATTTTATTTTCTAATTTTGTCTGTCATAGTTGAAGTGTACCAATGATGAAAATTACAGGCCTATCTCATCCTTTTAAGTGGGAGAACCTGCACAATTGGTGGCTGACTAAATACTTTTTTGCCCCACTGTATTTACTTTATGGAAAATGTGGACAAATAAATCTGAGGGAGATTTTACAGATATTCTGTAACCAAACTTTGCATCTGCACAGTTCTTCCAGTAAATGTGTTTTTGTCAAATGTTCAGTGTAAATTGTTAGAAGTAGTCCTTGTGCATAGAGTTGTATGGTTTGTTAAATTTTGAAATGAATAGGTTTTGGTTAGCATGCATTTTAAGTCTCTAACTTCATTCATACTGGACACAGGGACATAAAAATGGTATCCACAAGTTCATCTGACTCTGGGGAAGTAGATAAAGGGCCTCATTGCCAAAAACCTGAAGTATCCCTTTAATGTTAATGAGATAAGCAGATAATGGGAATCAGTAAGGTGGCTGATTTTACATTAGGAATACTCAGGAGGAAAGAGATCTCAAGGCCATCACTGGGGCATATAGTCATCCTTCTGTTGGCTTATATTTATGTACACAATCAAAGCAGATACATGTATATTTCTTACAAATAGCCCCCATAAGCAGGTGTGAAAGTAAGCAGGAATAGTCGGGTACGGAGTACTGGCAAAATAAATAGTGGGGGTACGCCGTGCCGGTAAAACATGAGCCTGTAGGCTATTACACTATTTATCATTACCACATGTACTGTAAGTCGCATGACAAATATTCGAATAAACTTGAAAACTTGGGGAATACACTCCAAAATGCGGTGTGGTTCAATGATAACACTGACATTTTGCCAGAGATGAGGCGGAGACCCATGAGGACAGCTGTGTACACATCAATTCAATTTAAAAGACCTGTGTGGGCCTAATGAATGACAATCACCGAATGTCATTCATAACACTTTTGGGTGTTTTGTAAGTGATGTCTCTTTGCATTTATCAAATGGCACTGTATGAATGATGGAATTATTTTAGAGTGGAGTAGTCTAATAGTTGGAATAGTAACTGAAGTCTGGACACGGACTGTAGCCTGTTATAATATTAACTCCTGCAGAATTAAGTGTTCCTCACAGTAAAATTACAGATCAAATGTTATGTTTGTCTTGAAAACAGGAGTGGAGAAATATGATTTATTTCTTTCAGCATTTTGAGAGAATACAAATGCGAGCTTAGGGACCTGTTGTGTTGACTAAACGTGTAATTTCTTTCAGCGACATAAAAGCTGACAGTATTTCATTTTCAATCACATAAAATATGCATCCAAGACGTGCTGAAATACTATCAGAAATATGTTTGATCGTTGTCACAGCTTTCATTTCCTTAAAACTGGTCAAACTGATGTCATTTGTGGGCCTCCCGAGTGGCACAGCGGTCTAAGGCACTGCATTGCAGTGCTTTAGGCGTCACTACAGACCCATGTTTGATCCCAGGCTGTGTCACAACTGGCTGTGACCAGGAGTTCCATAGGGCGGTGCACAATTGGTCCAGCGCTGTCCGGGTTAGGGGGGGTTTGGCCGGGGGGTGGCTTTACTTGGCTCATCATGCTCTAGCGACTCTTTGTGGCAGGCCAGGCGCCTGCAGGCTGACTTCAGTAATCAGTTGAACGGTGTTTCCTCTGACACATTTGTCTGGCTGGCTTCCGGCTTAAGCGGTGGGTGTTAAGCGGTGCGGTTTGGTATGTCATGTTTCAGAGGACGCATGACTCGACCGTTGCCTCTACCGGGCCCGTTGTTGGAGTTGCAGCGACGAGACAAGATCGGAATGGGAAATTATGTCATTTGGAAATCCTTACTCTGTGAGAAAAGCAGAAATGAAAGGGAAAACTTTACCGATGTCAACTAGATTGTTGATGATGCATTGATCATTCTATAAATGTATGACATTATTCTGGTGATCAAGGCTTTATTTATACTGAACAAAAATATAAAAGCAAATTGAAACAGTTTAAAAGATTTGACTGAGTTACAGTTCATATAAGGAAATCAGTCAATTTAAATCAATTCATAAGGCCCTAATCAATGGATTTCACATAACTGGCCAGGAGTGCAGCCATGGGTGGGCCTTGGAGGGCATAGGCCCACCCACTTGGGAGCCAGACCCAGCCAATTATAATTATTTTTTTCCCCACAAAAGAGCTTTATTTAACGACAGAAATAGTCCTCAGTGTCATCAGCTGTCCGGGTGGCTGGTCTCAGACGATCCCGCAGGTGAAGAAGCCGGATATGGAGGTCCTTGGCAGGCATGGTTATACGTGGTCATTGGAGGCAGTTTATGGTAGAGAAATTAACATTCAATTATCTGGCAACAGCTCTGGTGGACATTCCTTCCGGCAACATGCCAATTGCAGGCTCTGTCAACTTGAGACATCTGTGGCAATGTGTTGTGTGACAAAATTTGACATTTTAAAGTGGTGTATTATTTTCCCCAGCACAAGGTGCACCTGTTTAATGATCATGCTGTTTAATCAGCTTCTTGATATGCCACACATGTTAGGTGGATGGATTATTTTGGCAAAGGAGAAATGCTCACTAATAGGGATGTAAACAAATTTGTGCACAAAATTTGAGAGATGTAAGCTTTTTGTGAGAATGGAACATTTCTGGGATTTTTTATTTCAGCTCATGAAACATGGGACCAACACTTTACATGTTGCGTTTGTATTTTTGTTCAGTGTAGTATTTTAGGCACATAGAGATCTACTTAGGCACATAAACCTACTTTCACCCCTGCCCATAAGTACAGTGCCTTGCGAAAGTATTCGGCCCCCTTGAACTTTGCGACCTTTTGCCACATTTCAGGCTTCAAACATAAAGATATAAATCTGTATGTTTTTGTGAAGAATCAACAACAAGTGGGACACAATCATGAAGTGGAACGACATTTATTGGATATTTAAAACTTTTTTAACAAATCAAAAACTGAAAAATTGGGCGTGCAAAATTATTCAGCCCCCTTAAGTTAATACTTTGTAGCGCCACCTTTTGCTGCAATTACATCTGTAAGTCGCTTGGGGTATGTCTCTATCAGTTTTGCACATCGAGAGACTGAAATGTTTTCCCATTCCTCCTTGCAAAACAGCTCGAGCTCAGTGAGGTTGGATGGAGAGCATTTGTGAACAGCAGTTTTCAGTTCTTTCCACAGATTCTCGATTGGATTCAGGTCTGGACTTTGACTTGGCCATTCTAACACCTGGATATGTTTATTTTTGAACCATTCCATTGTAGATTTTGCTTTATGTTTTGGATCATTGTCTTGTTGGAAGACAAATCTCCGTCCCAGTCTCAGGTCTTTTGCAGACTCCATCAGGTTTTCTTCCAGAATGGTCCTGTATTTGGCTCCATCCATCTTCCCATCAATTTGAACCATCTTCCCTGTCCCTGCTGAAGAAAAGCAGGCCCAAACCATGATGCTGCCACCACCATGTTTGACAGTGGGGATGGTGTGTTCAGGGTGATGAGATGTGTTGCTTTTACGCCAAACATAACGTTTTGCATTGTTGCCAAAAAGTTCAATTTTGGTTTCATCTGACCAGAGCACCTTCTTCCACATGTTTGGTGTGTCTCCCAGGTGGCTTGTGGCAAACTTTAAACAACACTTTTTATGGATATCTTTAAGAAATGGCTTTCTTCTTGCCACTCTTTCATAAAGGCCAGATTTGTGCAATATACGACTGATTGTTGTCCTATGGACAGAGTCTCCCACCTCAGCTGTAGATCTCTGCAGTTCATCCAGAGTGATCATGGGCCTCTTGGCTGCATCTCTGATCAGTCTTCTCCTTGTATGAGCTGAAAGTTTAGAGGGACGGCCAGGTCTTGGTAGATTTGCAGTGGTCTGATACTCCTTCCATTTCAATATTATCGCTTGCACAGTGCTCCTTGGCATGTTTAAAGCTTGGGAAATCTTTTTGTATCCAAATCCGGCTTTAAACTTCTTCACAACAGTATCTCGGACCTGCCTGGTGTGTTCCTTGTTCTTCATGATGCTCTCTGCGCTTTTAACGGACCTCTGAGACTATCACAGTGCAGGTGCATTTATACGGAGACTTGATTACACACAGGTGGATTGTATTTATCATCATTAGTCATTTAGGTTAACATTGGATCATTCAGAGATCCTCACTGAACTTCTGGAGAGAGTTTGCTGCACTGAAAGTAAAGGGGCTGAATAATTTTGCACCCCCAATTTTTCAGTTTTTGATTTGTTAAAAAAGGCTTGAAATATCCAATAAATGTAGTTCCACTTCATGATTGTGTCCCACTTGTTGTTGATTCTTCACAAAAAAATACAGTTTTATATCTTTATGTTTGAAGCCTGAAATGTGGCAAAAGGTCGCAAAGTTCAAGGGGGCCGAATACTTTCGCAAGGCACTGTATTTATCCAGTGGTGTCTTTGCTAATAATCTCATTGATCACTGTCCAATTAGGGATACCAAACAGATTAACACTGATTCTCATATAATTATGAAGAAACATTTTCCCCCCACAAGCTTTTCTTCATGATATGTATTACTCTGACTTCTCTATCAGCTGCATGCCTGACCCTGAATTAGCATCTATTTTTATCTCTCTGGCAAACACGCTCCCTTTAAGCGCCTTAGAGTATAAAATAGAACAAATCCTTGGTTCTCTATAGAACTTTCAGATGTTGTTATGATGAGTAATCAGGCCTGGGCCAATGCTAGAAAAACTGACTCTGTAGCTGATTGGCAGCTTTTCCAGATATTGAGAAATAGATGCACTTCCTCAACCAAGAAAATTAATCTAGCTACTTTCTAAGTTCTTTCTCAGACTCGGCTGATGTTAAACAGTTAATGCACTGAAGCGTGGAAATTCCTCTCCTTCTCTGGCTAAGCAAGTTGTGTCAGACTCTGGCATCATTACTGAGAAAAATGTGATAAGTGATTATTTTAATAAACATTTTATCTCAGCTTTTTATTTGAAAGAAATTATGGTTTAATTGACCCTGGTCAGCCAGTCGCCTGCTTGCCCCTCTCCCATTTCAACAACTTTGTACTGATGTGTTAGACGCCTTGCCCAAGATTGAAAAGAAAATCCACTGATTTGCTTCATAATTTCTTGCAGCAGCTTTCTGCTCCTCTGATTGCAGAATCTTTAAGAAATATTTTTTATCTTACAATTCTTTCTGGCACCATTCCCAGGGTCAGGAAAGAGGCCCATATACTCCCCCTTTACAAAGGAGCTGGCCCGTGTGACCTAAATAATGATCGTCCCATTTCCAAACTCTTTTGCAAAAATTGTAGAATCCTTGGTAAATATCAAATAAAATTATGGACGTAATAAATTACAAACAATGCAAAACAAAAAACACAAAAGACCACAGGTGGTATGGTGCCCTTAAAACGGCAGTCGTCCCCTCCAGCGCCATTGTCTACTAAAGCTTTGAAATGCTTTAACTTCGAAATGTATATGGGGCAGCAGGGTAGCCTAGTGGTTAGAGCGTTGGACTAGTAACCAGAAGGTTGCCAATTCAAATCCCTGAGCTGACAAGGTACAAATCTGTCGTTCTGCCCCTGAACAGGCAGTTAACCCACTGTTCCTAGGCCGTCATTGAAAATAAGAATTTGTTCTTAACTGACTTGCCTAGTAAAATAAATAAAATTCCTTTTAATTGACCTGTCTGAAGTCTTCGACACTGTGGATCACCCATTACTTATTCAGAGGCTTTCATCAACTGGCCTGGACCAGGCTGTGTGTAGCTGGTTTGAAAATGATTTAAAGGACAGAACACAGTATGTATTTACTGATGGTGTTAAATCAGGTTTTCTGGACATAACAAAGGGTGTCCCACAGGGATCAATTGTTGGTCCAGTTCTCTTCTGTAACGTACAGTGCATTCAGAAATTATTCAGACCCATTCCCTTTTCCCACATTTTGTTACGTTGCAGCCTTATTCTAAAACTGATTCAATAAATGTTTTTCCTCGTCGATCTACACACAATACACCATAATGACAAAGTGAAAACTGTTTTTTTGAAAACCGAAATACGTTATTTACTTAACTATTTATACCCTTGCTATTAGACTCGAAATTGAGCTCAGGTACATCCTGTTTTCATTGATCATCCTTGAGATGTTTCTAAAACTTTATTGGAGTCCACCTGTGGTATATTCAATTGATTGGACATGATTTGGAAAAGCACACACCTGTCTATAGAAGGTCCCACAGTTGACAGTGCATGTCAGAGCAAAAACCAAGCCATGAAGTCGAAGGAATTGTCTGTAGAGCGTCGAGGCACAGAGCTAGGGAAAGATACCAAAACATTTCTGCAGCGTTGAAGGTCCCCCAGAACACAGTAGCCTCCATCATTCTTAAAAGGAAGAAGTTTTGAACCACCAAGACTCTTCCTAAAGCTGGCCACCCAGCCAAACTGAGCAATCGGGGGAGAAGGGCCTTGGTCAGGAAGGTGAACAAGAACCCAATGGTCACTCTAACAGAGCTCCAGAGCTCCTCTGTGGAGAACCTTCCAGAAGGACAGACATCTCTGCAACAATCCACCAATCAGGCCTTAATGGCGTTCCCACCACCGCAGTGGACGAGCGTCGTAACCACTCGTCCACTGCAGGGGCCCGTCTGGCTCAGAGTCCATGGAAGCAGGGCCTGCTGATATCCCAGGACACCCTTGAAGGAAGTCCGGTGGAGGAGTGACGAAGTGATTTCTGGGCATAATCGGCCCAGGGAAGGAACATGGCCCACTCCCCCTGCCTGACCTGGCAGTGACTCCTTGGGAACCTCCCAAGCTCATGGTTGGTCATCTCCACCTGTTCGTTGGAGAGGGATTGTATGGTGCGGGTGATACCTGGTTGTCCAGCGGCGAGGGGTGTGTGCCCAGATCAACAGCTAATCTCTCACCCCCGTGGGGACGTAGATGCGCTCTGGAGGGAAGGTAGCAGGAGCGGGTTCCCTCTCCAGAGCCTGGCAAATATTCACATATATACGTCCCAACACACAGGGCCAACAATTCGGGAGGACAGATTGATAGACTGGAGGGGACTCAGAGGACCCTCCACAAACGTGGGTGTGGGAAAGCAGATCAGGTCCTCCGGGAATTCTGGTCCCCAGGCGGTAAGTTCAGGGAAGAGGCAAGGGCCTGGTCGATGAAGTTCCCAGCGGAACCGGAGTCCACTAGAGCTGTAGAGACAACACTTGAGGGACAGCCACCCAGGGAACCAGAAAGGGTTTGGTGGAAAACGATGATAATAGAATACTCATGCCTACCATGGGAGATTGATGGTCATGGGGCCACCTCTCTGCTCTAGAGGACCCCGGGTTGGGACACACTGGACACCGCTGAAGCTGGTGCCCCTCCTGGCCGAAATAGGGACAGAGCCCCAGCTGTCTCCGGTGATGCCGCTCTGCTGCGGAGAAGTTTGGCCCCTACCTCCATGGGTTCAGGCTCTGCCTCAGGACAGTCAAAGGAGGGAGACGAGTGACGCGGTGGACACTGGCGCTCCCGAAGAAGGCTATCCAGACGGATGTCCATCGCGATTAGAGTTTCCAAGGATATGTTGTCTTCCCGACATGCCAACTCCATCTGGACCTCCTCACGCAGTCCACTGTGGAATAGAGTGCAGAGCGCCGGCACATTCCATCCACTGCCACAGTCCGAAAGGTGAGGTTGTACTCCGCAGCGGTCTGGGCACCGTGCTGGTCGCTCACCTCCCTCTCTGCCCTCTGGAGGATGGTTGAAGGCCCACTGAACAGAGCCATGAACCTCTCATAGGAACCCAGCTCCTCCTCTCCTCTGTCCCAGATGACCGTATCCCACTCCAATGCCCGTCTGGTCAGCAAGGAAATGACTGTGGCAACCTTGGACATCTCAGTGGTGGAGGCTCCTGTCTGATAGGCAAAATAGAGGGAGCACTGGAGTAGGAAGCAACGGCATTTCGATGGAGTACCAGCATACTTCTCTAGAAGGGACAGTCGGGCATGGTTAACCTGGGCAGATGGCTGGGTAGGCTGGGTGACTGGCTCACTGTGACGACGTGTGGTAGGAGGCCCTCCATCATAGGTATGGAGAACCTCGCTGGTGGTCTCGAGGCGGTGGAGAACATGGAGGAATTATTTCATGGTTGTACCCAGTAGAGCCAGCTGGTCGTGATGTTGGTGTAGATGACAGGCAGTATTCTGTATCGTATACACAGGGAGTCAAAAAGCAGATGCAGAAGGTGAGTTTAATAATAAGAAGCATGAAGATAAACAAAACAGAAGTAGCGTACTGAACGTAAACAAAACCAATACTGCCTGAAGACTGAGGCTACTGAAGGCTAAATAAAGGGGAAATAATCAAGTTAATGATTAAGTCCAGGTGTGCATAACGATGGGGAGCAGATGTGCGTAATGTGGGCTGCCAGGTCCGGTGGTGAGTAGACCGTCGAGCGCCAGAGAAAGGGAACACGAGTAGGCGGGACATCTTCACTATTTACATTAACAATATTGGTTCAACTGTAAAAAAAGAAATACCTGTATGCAGATGACACTGTAGTGTATTCTATTGCCCCCACAGCTGAAAAGGCTCTGTCAGAGCTTCAATCTTCCTTTATTGCCCTGTAGAAAACCTTTGTTTAGTTGAAATTGGTACTTAAAGCAGTTAAAACCAAGTATATGTGTCACGGGATACTAGGAGTGGTGGGTTGGAATCAGGCGCAGAGAGCAGGGTTCAGTAAATCGTGATTTATTCTCCGGCCAAAAAACGGTCACGCCAACATACAAGGCGCATAAAACAGACCAGCCCAAACACAGGACCAAACAGTCCGGAGAATACAAACATGAAAACCACAACCAACAGAGTAACAAAAAACAATCCCGCACAAAACAAGGGTGGGTCAAACTACTACATATAGGGAAGCTAATTAAACTAAAATAAAAAAAAAAAAAGACAAAACCAACAGACAAACGATAAAGGTATCGGTAGCAGCTAGTAGGACGGTGACGACGACAGGCAGCGGAGCCAACTTCGGCGGAAGTCGTGACAGTACCCTCTTCCTGACGTGCGGCTCCCGCAGCGCGCCGCCACCGGCATCGAGGACGACCCGGAGGACGAGGCGCCGGGCGATCCGGGTGGAGGCGGTGGAAATCTCTCAGGAGAGAAGGGTCCAAAATGTCCCCCACCGGAACCCAGCATCTCTCCTCCGGACCGTACCCCTCCCAGTCCACGAGGTACTGTAGGCCCCCCACCCGGCGTCTCGAATCCAGAATGCCACGAACCGTGTACGCCGGGACTCCTCGATGTCCAGAGGGGGCGGAGGGACCTCAGGCACCTCACCTTCTTGCAGGGGACAAGCCACCACCAGCCTGAGGAGAGACACATGAAACGTGGGGTTAATACGGTAATACCTAGGAAGTTGTAACCTGTAACACACCTTGTTTATTCTCCTCAGGACTTTGAATGGCCCCACACACTGCGGCCCCAGCTTCCGACAGGGCAGGCAGAGGGGCAGGTTTCGGGTCGAGAGCCAGACCCTGTCCCCCGGTGCAAACACGGGGGCCTCACTGCGGTGCTGGTCTGCGCTCCTCTTCTGCCGTTCTCCCACTAACCTTAGCGAGTCCTGGACGGCTTTCCAGGTGTCCTTGGAGCGCTGTACCCATTCCTCAATAACCTAACACACACTCAAAAGGGGACAAGTTAGTTGAGGAGTGGCGTAGGGAGTTCTGATCGAGTTCAGCCCAAGGAACATACCGTGCCCACTCACCAGGCCGGTCCCGGCAATAGGACCGCAGAAACCTGCCCACATCCTGGTTTACGCGCTCCACCTGCCCATTACTCTCGGGGTGAAAACCTGAGGTTAAGCTGACCGAGACCCCCAGTCTCTCCATAAACGCCCTCCACACTCTGGACGTGAATTGGGGACCCTGATCAGAAACGATGTCCTCAGGCACCCCATAGTGCCGGAAGATATGGGTAAACAAGGCCTCCGCAGTCTGCAGGGCCGTAGGGAGACCGGGCAACGGGATGAGACAACAGGACTTAGAAAACCGATCCACAACGACCAGGATTGTAGTACTTCCCTGGGACGGGGGAAGGTCGGTAAGAAAGTCCACCGATAAATGTGTCCACAGCCGTTGTGGAACGGGGAGGGGTTGAAGGGGGGGGGGGGGGGGGGCTCTAACCGTGAGGCCCTCTCTATCTCCGCATCCACCTCCCATACCACCGGTGCCACGAGACATGAAGGTGGAATGATGGGAGTTGGCTCAACGGACTGCTCCTCGGTATCATAGAGGCGGGTCAGCGCGTCGGCTTTGGTGTTTTGGGAGCCTGGCCGGTATGAGATGATAAACCGAAACCTGGTGAAAAACATGGCCCATCTAGCCTGACGTGGATTTAGTCATACTCGAGATTACGATGGTCAGTCCAGATGAGAAAAGGGTGTTTCGCCCCATCAAGCCAATGTCTCCACACCTTCAGAGCCTTGACTACAGCTAACAACTCCCGGTCCCTCACGTCATAGTTTCGCTCCGCTGGACCAAGCTTTCTCGAAAAGAAGGCACAAGGGCGGAGCTTGGGTGGCACGCCCGAGCGCTGGGACAGCACGGCCCCGACCCCCGCCTCGGACGCGTCCACCTCCACTATGAACGCTAAAGAGGGGTCCGGATGCGCCAACACTGGCACATTGGTGAACAGCTCCTTCAAACGACTGAAAGCTCTGTCCGCCTCTGCAGACCAACGCAAGCTTCACCGGTTTGAGGAGACAGGTGATGCGGAGGGCCAAATGTACCCCTGTCCCGGTGATTCAGCAACATATGTTTCCATCGCTACTGTCTCCTCCTGGGACAATGGATACAGAATGTTTATCACGCAGTCCTCTCGACGATGGGGTGGTAATTGGGTCGCCCTCTTTTTACTGAAGGCCAAATCGGTATATTCAGAGGGAATGCGCACGGTGGAAACCTGGTCTGGACTCTCCACCGTAGTCGCACCAACGGCAACTCCTATACACCTGCCTGAACACTCCTCTGACCACCCCTTAAGAGCCCCTGTCGCCAGGAAATCACCGGGTTGTGTTGAGCTAGCCAGGGAATGCCCAACACCACTGGAAATGCAGGTGAATCTATAAGGAACAGACTAATCTGCTCCTTATGAACCCCCTGCGTTACCATGTCCAGCGGCACCGTAGCCTCCTTAACTACTCCTGACCCTAATGGTCGGCTATCTAAGGAGTGCACGGCGAAAGGTAGGTCTAACAACACCAGGGGAATCCCTAGCCTTAACGCGAGCCCACGATCCATGAAATTCCCAGATGCGACTGAATCTCTACAGCCTTATGCTGTAGAGAGGGAAGAAACCCAGGGAAAGAAGTTAACACATACATATGACCGACAGGAAGCTCTGGGTGAGTCTGGTACTTACTCACCTGGGGTGATCGAGTAGTGCTCCGCATGCCCTCCCGACTCCCAGACGAGTTCCTCCAGCACCGGTCGGCCATGTGCCCTCGCCGACCACAACTGGTGCATGAAGACACTCCTCCTCCGGTCCCCCTCGAAGCTGCCCCTACTAACTCCATAGGGATAGGGGCAGGAGGGCTGGGAAGTGGAAACGACAGGACCTGATCCGAACGCCCGCGGGCAGCCAGCATGTTGTCGAGACGGATAGCCAAGTCAATGAGTTCATCCAGTGTGAGGGTGGTGTCCCGACATGCTAGCTCCCTGCGGACGTCCTCCCTGAGACTGCATCGGAAATGATCTATCAGGGCCCTGTCGTTCCACCCTGCTCCTGCGGCCAAGGTCCTGAATTCCAGGGCAAAGTCCTGCACGCTCCTCGTCTCCTGACGCAGGTGGAACAGCGGGTGAACTCGGGGTAATAATCCCTCGCCGAGTCCGGACCATTCCACACTGCGTTGGCCCACTCGAGGGCTCGCCCAGTCAAACAGGAGACGAGGGCGCTCACGCTCTCCTCTCCGAAGGGAGCAGGACGCACGGTAGCCAGGTACAGTTCCAGTTGTAGAAGGAAACCCTGGCACCCAGCCGCCGTTCCATCACACTCCCGTGGGAGCGTCAGCCGAAGAGCCCCGGAGCCAGATGTGGTAGCAGGAACAGGAGGTGCTGGAGGAGGGCGTGCTGGAGATGAGGTGGGAAGGCCACTCCTCTCCCATCGATCCATCCTCTCCATCATTTGGTCCATGGCCGAACCAATCCTATGAAGAACGCTGGTATGATGGAGGACCCTTTCCTCCATCGATGGGAAAGGAGATGCGGATGCTCCTGCTGATTCCATGTGTTTTGGGTGCGGGATTCTGTCACGGGATTCTAGGAGTGTTGGGTTGGAATCAGGCGCAGAGAGCAGGGTTCAGTAAATCGTGATTTATTCTCCGGCCAAAAAACAGTCACGCCAACATACAAGGCGCATAAAACAGACCAGCCCAAACACAGGACCAAACAGTCCGGAGAATACCAACATGAAAACCACAACCAACAGAGTAACAAAAAACAATCGCGCACAAAACAAGGGTGGGTCAAACTACTACATATAGGGAAGCTAATTAAACTAAAATACACACAGGTGAAACTAATAAGACAAAACCAACAGACAAACGAAAAAGGGATCGGTAGCGGCTAGTAGGACGGTGACAACGACCACCGAGCACCGCCCAAACAGGCAGGGGAGCCAACTTCGGCGGAAGTCGTGACAATATGTTATTTTCCAAATCACGTAAAAATGTGTAACGGTTTTCTTGAGAAATATATGTAAATGTAAATGTATCTCATGATTTATGCATACGTACTATGGATGGTGCCCTCATTGATCATGTCCCATAAATATTTGTGCATCTGGATTGATGAAACTATCTTTCAAAAGGCATGTTGATGAGTTGGTTAAGAAATTAAGAATTAAAATAGGCTTCTTCTATAGGGACAGGTCCTGTCTTTAGTTAAATAGCAGAAAACAAATCATTCAGTCAACATTCATTCTAGATATTGACTATGGCGATATAGTCTATATGAATGCAGCTGCCACTATATTGAAGCCTTTGAACAGAGTTTATCATAGCGAATTTGGGTAATTACAGGTTCAGTACACATCATTTCATTTTGTACCAGAAAGTAGGCCAGCCCTCTTTAAAATCTTGTAGATCGATGCATTGCATCTCTTTTTGTCTATAAAGCCCTCTTGCATAAACGTCCGCCATACCTTAGGTCTTTGTTAACCTTCAGACATATAAGTTACCAGACCCGGACTCAGGGGTGGCTAACCCTGGAGATCCCTTCAATCGCCACCGAGTCAGGTAAATCTGCATTTTGTTTCTTTGCGCCTTGGTGGAGTTGGTGCCTCTAGGGAAATTTAGGGGGATGTTAGAGGGCCTTTTACTGAAGAATGTGTTTGTTTCATGTGATTGTGTTTTGCTTTTTGTGTTTTGTGTTTGCTTTTCATGTATTTTCTAATAGATATGTATAGCATAATAGTTGTTTACTGATGTGTATGGTGGGCTCATCTGCAAAAGAGAACGTGGTCTCAGAATGACTCCCTGCTTAAATAAAGGTTCAATAAAATACAAATTATTTGAACACTGCAAGATAGTTGGAGGAAATGTACAAGACACATGGTCTAAATGTACATGGTCTAAAAGGGAGGTCAAGAGTTTATGGTACATGGTATGTGCTGGCAGTAGTGGTGACTTGGTGAGATGCTCTGTGGGCTAGACTGTGGTTCAGGCAGAGGATGTATGTTAGGGGAACTTCAGGCTAAACTCCTATGGTAATGTACTTTATCTGTCTGTCCTGCACTAGTGGATGTGAGACTGACTGGACAAAGGAGAAGACAGACAAAGCAGCTTTTCATAATGACTAAGCATAAACAGCCCTCTGTTGAGATTATAGTGGTCAGTAAGTGCTCTCTCTTTTGCTTCACTCCTAACTCTGACTCCTGGTCTGGGTCTGGGGCTAGGTCTGGGGCTAGGTCTGAGTCTAGGTCTGGGGCTAGGTCTGGGGCTAGGTCTAGGTCTGGGTCTAGGTCTGCGGCCAGGTCTGGGTCTAGGTCTGGGGCTAGGTCTGGGGCTAGGTCTTGGTCTAGGTCTGGGTCTAGGTCTGGGGCTAGGTCTGGGGCTAGGTCTGGGTCTAGGTCTGGGTCTAGGTCTAGGTCTGGGTCTGGGTCTGGGTATGGTGCTACAGCGGGAGAACGTAGAGAGAAAACGATAAACCTGTAGCATTATATAACCTCCCCCAGGCTAAGCCTCTTATGCACACTAAACATGCACACACACACGCATTCACACACATACACACTCTTTGAATGCAAACATAATGATTTGTCACCCTACTATACTAGCAGAAAATGGTGTATGCGAAATACCTTAAGACACAATCAACCATCTGGTAGTACCTATTACGCTGAATAAAGATGCTCTTGGTTACTCTAACCAAAGGCTTATCCAGGAGGAATTTAACTTTAAATGCAAATCCTAACGATTGGACTTGTCTTTTGAGAGAAACTACCCCAAGTCTTGTGGAACCTTAGCTGTAACAACAGTTCTGCAGTCCTGTCGGTGCAGAACTCGCTTACAGGCATTTTAACTTCTAGATAATTAGATCAACTGTCTGTGTGCTCTTTGAGTGTTACTGAGAGACAGTGAAAGGGAGTAGGAGGGAGAGCACTAAGTGGAAAGCCAGATTCTCTACTTGTTTGCAGCGCTTTAAGATTTGATGGGGATAGTGAGTGTGGCATTGTATTACTGGAGTGTCTGGATGAGATGTGTTGAGAATGCCTACAGTAAGTAGTGTCTGGATGAGATGTGTTGAGAATGCCTACAGTAAGTAGTGTCTGGATGAGATGTGTTGAGAATACCTACAGTAAGTAGTGGCTGGATGAGATGTGTTGAGAATGCCTACAGTAAGTATGGGTGGTCTCTGCACTGCTAATAGGCCTAATTTAAAACTGGAGATTACCAAGGTTTTCTTTGTGGTACCTTTACATGTGACATATGCTGTGCATACAAACATTCAAGTCATCTCACCAGGGCTTCAGAAGCTGTCCTGTAGTATGTTAAACTGTTATGAGCACAGCAAACACCACTATGAGTGTGGTAAACACCACTGTAGCTAAGGGGAGTTCTATTGATTTGGCTCCGTGAAAGGTTCCACCCTTTTTATCTAAGGGTGCTTTATCTTAGAGGAATTTATGTGCTGGTGTGTAATGCTACTGTTGACGTCAGGTTCCTCTGAGACCATCCATGGAATGTTCTTCCTGGTTTTCCAACAGATTCAGCAGACCTTCTTAATATGCTCATTAATACTCCTGACCTAGTTGTGATGAAACCCCAGCCTCTGGACAGGCACAATCTTCCCCTTGTCTTAGCCAATGTGTCCGGCTGTCTGCCTGCTCCTTCTTTTGGCTGGGGGATAAAGAGCTACCTCTGTCTGTATTGTTCTCTTAAAAGCCGGACATTAAACAAACCCGCTGTAGCTCCTATGTTTTCAGCCCCACCAGTTAGAACCCTACTCAGGGTGCACGTAAACAAGGAAATATCGTTATCAGAGGGTTAGTCTGTCATTCTGCCTCCCTGCCAGTTCCTCCTGCCTGGCTCACATGCTGACTCATTGCTGCCATGCAGTGATGTCACTAGGAGTCATGTTCTGTAAATGCATTTCTTTATATCATGGCCCTGATTGGTTACACAGTAAAGGCTAGGACAACCCTCTATCTGTTACCAAGGAGTTTTTTCCCCCATTAAAGATGTTTGGATTGCCCTCCTAGGCATGTAACAAAAGATGAACTAGGCCTATAACATGAAGCACATGTTTAAACAGCCATGTCCATTCACAGGGGCTATAGTATCTTAAGTTAGAAATAACACACACACATTATAAACAGTAATGCAAAATTGCATAACAGTTTCCGTGAAAGTGTCTGCTAAAGATAGACAATCCTGTGGGAAGAGAAGAAAGCTTGGAATGTCAGGTATAAATAAGCCCTTCATACATAGACAAAAAAGGTATTTCAAACCTACAGGAAGAAGTGTGAGAAAAAGAAAGAGTGACAATGCGAACTATTTGAAGCTCTTGTCTGAGTGGATATAGTAAAACTGTGTGTCAAAGGTCCTGATCATATTAATAGTCCCAGTATTGTAGATATGGAGTAGCCTATGCTGTCTGATCCTTCTGGGATCAGCTGTAATAAAAGAAGCTGGTGTTCTCCACGCCTACAGCCATGTTTCTCTGACACACTTATTGAACCGTGGAAGGCTGAAGAGGCCTTGGAAAGACTCCAGTGTATTTGAGTGAACACAGACACTCAACAAAGACACAACTCAACAAAGACACAATGCATTCAATGATCATTCTTCGTGGTTGTTTGACATGTAGAGTTTGTAATACTTCATGGGTAGTCTGGTGAGAGATGACTTAAAGCTGCTAAAGTCTTGTTCACATTACAATGTGTGAGTGATCCCTGTGGGCACTGCTTGTAGGTGTGTGAAGGAATATAGTTCTGTGGACAATAGACATGCTGTCACTCACTGTAATTTGATGACAGGAAGTCATATGATGCCTAGTATGCCACGTAGCTAGCTGCCTTATCTGAGTTACTGTTCATTAGACACGTGTAACTTCCTGACATTTCAAACCTTTGAGGGCAAAAGCTTGACTTGCTCTAATGCTTGAAATGCTACTGTAAATTCCCCCAAAACTTTGGTTTAACAGCACTTTACTGTAACAGTAATGTACTGTTTAACCAAAGTTTCTCAGGGATTTACAGTAACATATCGTACCTTTTTACAGTAACTTACAGGTAACTAACTGGCTTCTAGTAAGTTACCGTAAAAACAACACTTTTACAGTGTAGGTTAGTGATGTGGAAAACATTTTATACAGTTACATATCGTGATATTATTTTTGACAATATATCATATCATTTTGACAATATCACAATATTATTTTTGCGCTTGTTGGCTGTACCTGCACTAAGTATTTTTCCTTCATAGCTTGATCTCCACTTTCTTTTTAAGTAGGGAACCAATTTGTTTTCAGTACTTTTATTTCCGTGACTGATCAAAACTTGTTTTCTCGTGCATCTCTCTTGTCCCTCTGCAGCAGACATATGGTGAGCAATATGTTTGTAACATGGAATCGCAATACAATTACTGTATTGAATCGCAATACATATAGGATCGTGATAATATCATATTGTGAGGTCCCTGGCAATTCCCAGCCCTAGTGTAGGTCCGAATACAGTAGCTGGCTTTTGTAGTTTGTATTGAAGATGAAGATGAACAAAGAGGAGTTGGAAGCTTTATTACTCTTGAATGATCCAGAAGGAAATCAAACCATGCTTTTTAAGAGCTTGGGCCTGTCTTAGGTACCCTTGACTTGGTGTTGGAATAGTGTTAGGAAGGCTTCAACACTGCCTGATGTGAATTTAGGCAGCAGGCATCTGCTACATATTAACACATATTGTGGTCTCTGCCTTTAATGCCTTGTTCTCCTGTGTCATGATGCCATCAGACAGACTCACACAACAGCTCCATCTGTTTCAGAGTGGCACTGGAGATACCGATCCATTGCAGCCATCCAGCTTCTCTGCCAATCTGCCCCTTCTCTTACCACAGGGTTATTCACCATTCAACCCAACTGCTGCCTGCCAGTCTTTCTGCTGTGGTGATGGGGATAGCAGATTAGAGAAGCTAGCTAGCTAACTCTACTGTCAAGAGTGATTACCCAACCTTTTACTGCCATTTACTATATTTGTCTCTACAAGGGTTTGTAAATACTGGCCAGCTGCTGCTGCTAGTTATGTTTGTGTACAGTGTACACATATTTAATGCCCCTCCCCTTCACAAATGTGACCGACCGGCTCAATTCGGTCCTATGTAGCAACATTTTTTATTATATTTTTTACATAGGATAAAAGTATAGACTCAAAGCTAGAAAACTGTATATCATACACTGCAGTTGAGGAACAATGGAAAAGTAATTCTGCTTTGAAAGTTGATAAACTTGTAACCCCACTTTTGAGAAAATGGACCTCAAATGTTTTGGTAAACCTACTGGAGAGATCTTCTTTGTCTACACCAATTCAGCATTATTCACACGTTCTTAAGCCTTAGCACCACCCATCTTTTTAAGGATTCACATGTGTGGCCATGTGCTAAACTGAGTAAGGTAGTGTAGTAAATAACCTAAGATTTCAAGACTAAAAGTGATGAAAGTAGTAACAAAAATACACTTTATCTAGTCCTTGGCCTACATCCTAATCTGACTTTGGTGCAGGTCATGTTGTCCTTCACATTACCGGTAAACACACACCATATCAAATAAAATCTAAGTTGCACATGCACAGGATTTCATATTTAACCAGGCAAATCAGTTAAGAATAAACTCTTATTTAGAATGACGGCCTACCAGGCTGCCTTGTTCAGGGACAGAACAACAGATTTCTACAGTTTCAGAGCAGGGATTTGATCCAGCAACCTTTCAGTTACTAGCCCAACACTCTAACTACTAGGCCACCTGCTGGCCCAGAAAGTGTAAACAGTACAGTGGAATGGTTATTTGCATATTTGCATAGTAGCAATATCAAAAATAGACAGTGTCCAGAAAAATATTGTATAAATATTTTATAATTATTAGATGATTCTTACCCAGACACACTTGTCAAAATGAATGGTTCATGTGAAAGAAATGCTATAACAACCCCCCAGCCACATCTAGCTAAGTGGAGAGGTCAGTATTGTCTAGACATGTACACATGTACACTTGAAATACAATAGATTACCGTAGTCACCCACAGACACACATGGCTAACTTGATGGATCATGTAATCACCTGGCAAAGCAGAGTATTTTGTTTAGACATGTAGCTTGCTAGCTAGCTAGCTAAACAATGAACCTAATGGTGCTTTCAAGACAACTGGAGAAATACGAGGTCAAATCATGACGTCAGTGATTTTCAGGTCGGAAAGTTGGGGCTCTAGAAAGAGGCCTGAGTTCCCGAGTTTGAATTCCGAGTTAGATGACTATTCAAAATGATTTTTCCCAGTAGGAGCTTATTTTTTTCCAAGTTCCCAGTTGTCTTGAACGCACTGAAGTCGGAGGTCAGAGATTTCCAAGTTCCAGAGTTCCCAGTTGTTTTGAATGTGCCAATAATCCCAACCCATGCTACTAGCAATACAAACTGATTGTCATAGCTAGCCACCATGCATGAATCTGCAGGTAGCTAAAGCTAACCAACTAGGTTCAATGTTAGCTAGCTAGCTAACATTAGGCTATAATTAGCAATGCAAATGATTTTCATCCATCTCCTTAGCTATCACACTCTGCTTCCACTGGGCATTCCAGTGATTTCAAAACTCAGTCAAGTTATTCCGTGACAACCACACTGTTGATCGCCGTTTCAGAAGACTACGATGTACAATGCCAATTTCTGGTTCAATGAAAATGTTTTGACCTATATCAGGGATTTCTTCATCGCCTGATTCATTTTCAGTCAGAGAGAGTCAGCATAGCAGGATCGTCCTCCAGATGCTGGAGAGCTTTTGCAGTTCTTCATGATATCTTTCAAAAAAGACGCGGTAGAAACGATTACCTACACATTCTGAGCAGCTCATGCTATAGACAGAAGCGGGCTACATGGCAGACCAATCGGAACTCATCTCTCGGCATGTCCAGCCCATCCATTATCTCAGGCAATCATGGCTAGCGAGAAGGTTACTGTCTTTTCTGTGGCTAAACCAACCAGGCTCTTAATTTAACAATGTTAAATGTATTTACAAGTTTGTTATTAAGGCACATGAAAGTTCACATGTTCTAGAAAGCATTTCTGCCCAAGAATGCATTTTGATAAAAAAATATATGTTTTGTTCGAATGCCTTTCCTGTGAAGTAGTGACATGCTCCCGATTGGCACAGTGGTCTAGGGCACAGCATCTCAAAGCTGGAGGCATCACTACAGACCCTGGTTCAATTCCAGGCTGTATCACAGCCATCTGTGATTGGGAGTTCTATAGGGTGGTGCCCAGCGTTGGCTGGGGTAGGCCATCTTTGTAAGTAAGAACTTGTTCTTAACTGACTTGCCTAGTTACAGTTTTTCTCAGTCGCTTTGGTGCATTTTTCACATCATCCCTAACATGTGCAAAATAATAAGTGCATTTCTCAGAACAATTTGTACAAACTGCAATATACAATATATATGTTTCTAAAGCTAGTCAGTCACTAAAAATCCTTAGCACATCTCTCAAAAGTAAATATTCATGCCAATGTCAGTGTCATCAGAATGATAAGTCATTGAGTCATTGTTCACGAACAAGGTCGTCAAAATGTTTAGGCATGTTGTCAATGTAACTGTGTACTTTGACAGTATTACCTGATGTAAACTTAGGCTACAGTTTGGATGACAGTTACTGTATTGAAAATGCACAAGGCTGCACTTCTATGGCATATATCAATTTCAACAGTACTATTTACATATTACTGTATGTGGGGTATGGATTGAAAGAGACTGGACAACCCAAGGGGCACAAAGGAAAAAAAACTAAATTAGAAAGAAACACAGGAAACCACCCCTAAGGCACAACTTTGCCCGCAGCACTGTTGTGCTGTCTCTACACATCCAGACGTTCCTGTCTGTCGGCCCACATATTCTCATCCACATCACACCGGATATTTTCCCTTCCAATGCAACGTGGAAAGAATCTTTTGGAATGCCTTATCCATCCTCTGCAGGAGTCTACTGTGATGTCCTCACCTTCTGCATCCATTGCAGCCAGCAGGGTCATCTGTGTGTGTGGCTGACGATCGTACACCTTCCACCTCCATGCTGAAAAGAACTCCTCAATTGGGTTAAGGAATGGTGAATAAGGTGGGAGGAATTCTATGAGCATCCTCGGGTGGGTCACAAACCATTGCCTTATGATGTTTGATCGATGGAAACTCACATTATCACAAATGACCACATACTTTGGCAAATCCTCTCTAAACAGACCAGTCTCATCATCAGGGATGAGAGCCCTGTAGAGAGTCTCTAAAAAGTTGAGTAGATGCTGGGTGTTGTATTGCCCTATAAGGGGGATATGGGTTAGGACACCATGCTCCAAAATAGCAGCACACATGGTGATATTTCCTCCCCGTTGGCCTGGCAAATCCACAGTAGCTCTGTGACCGATGATAGTCCGACCGCGCCTTCTGCATTTGGTCAGGTTGAAGCCAGCCTCATCCACGTATACAAAGTTGTGAGAGGGTTCACTTGATTCCAACTCCATTATACGCTATATCCCAGAACACACAGTTGAATTTGTTTTGGTAAGGAAGTGTGACATAAAATGTACATATATTGCATGTTCCTTCCACAGTTCCTTCCACTGCTGTAAAGTAGTTACATAGATATATGTTTTACCTGTACATACTGGTACCGTAGCTCCTTAACTCTGTCCTCAATCCTTTGGAATGGTACACGGTACAGCTGTTTCATACTCATCTGGTTTCTATGCAGCAACCTGTCGATGGTTGAGATGCTAACCGTATGGATGTTTTCAAAGACATCGTTGTCTTCTATAATGGTCCTTTGTATTTCCCTGAGTCTTATGGCATTGTTTGCTAGGACCATGGTGCAAATAGCCTTTCACATAGACAAAAACTATGCGAACACACATTTTACTGTAAAACATACAGGTGGGTGCATGTAAGGTGCAGTATGTATCTGTATAGAGTATATTTCTGTATGCTGTGAAATACAAGTGGACTACTGTAATATGAAGCATTGTAGGAAGTATACAGTATACTGCTTATATACAGTAACAGTGCACTGTACATTGGTGGACATACCTGTTCTCTCTTCGAAACGTTTGAACTATTGAGTACACGGTTGATCTCCCAATATTTGGTTGCACCCTTCGACCCGCCTCAGCCATTGTAAGGCCATGATTGACAACATGGTCTACAATAGTGGCCCTTATGTCATCAGATATGCGGTTATGTCCTCTTCTGCCTCTTCCTCTGTTTTGCCTTCCACCACGCATCCTTGCTCCTCTTCTTCCTCCTCTTGGCTGTTGACCCTGTTCGTTTCCTGAACCGTCCATTATTGGAAAATTGCAACTCTGTATTGTAGTCTGTCTACATATGCTTGCCAATTGATTCTTCATGAGATGCACCTTTGAGCAATTTAGACAACTGGTTGATTGTTGGTTGAACTAACACTTTACATTCCTTCATGAGTGAGGGTCAATTTCACCTGCACGATTCATCAATTCACGTTTTTGTACAAAAGGTCTAAAAGAAATGTGTAAAACTATGCTTGATAGTTTATGACAAATAGTTCAATAATTTTGCATGTAATGGCTTATGCAAGGAACTAATGCCTAGATGTTTTGAGGGGTAAGACTATTCAACAGAGAACCATATTTTGATCAACATGACATGAGCAATTGATAATGTGGAAAAAAGCTGACACTTGTACATTATCAATTGCAATTTGTTCAAAGGAATAAGAAATTGCTTTAATGATGTGCACAAGTGACTAGATTATTTAGAATTTGTACAAGTAGTATCAAGAATTGCACTTTTGATCTAAGAAAAGCACCAAAGCGAGAAAAACTGTAAATAAAATAAATAAGAATGCCTAGTTTCTTAAACAAATGTGTTGATATCAAATGGGGTGAGGGTGAAGAGAGAAGTGTGTAAATGCATTATGCTAAACGGGGCAGATAGCTTGAGAAACAGATTGCATGTTTTTTTTAATGCCCACATGATGGGTTAGTTTGAAGGGCGCTGGTCTTTTCTGTGCACTGTGAATTTTGCTGTTGTTCTCCCAGAGTAGAACAGAAAAGCTCTGCCGGTGGAGGGGAGCCATCTGCTACTTGTGTGTGTCTCTGGTGCCAACACGGGCTTCTGCATGGGTGTGGGTGTGAGCCTGTGGTCGCTCTGTCACACAGTCCATAACTGCACAGTGTCATATGCCACCACTTCCGTCCCCTGCACAGATCGCTCTTCTCTAAATCTGACCTCTTTCTCCCTCCCTCAATTTCTGACAATGTGATGTCATGAGGGAACATGATGCTATGGCGATGCATGTTTCTGTAAGAGATGAGGAACGTGACCTTGTGTGAACATTGTGTTCAACTGCACATTATCAAAAGGTTTCAGTTCCTCCTTAGAGAGAGGAAGGGGGGAGGAGAGACAGATGATATATAGATAGATAGATAGATAGATAGATAGATAGATAGATAGATAGATAGATAGATAGATAGATAGATAGATAGATAGATAGATAGATAGATAGATAGATAGATAGATAGATAGATGGATGGATAGATAGATAGATGTGTTTGGTGAATTGGGCTTCAGAAAATCTCCCAGGCTTACCCAACTTGTTACATAATCATCTCAACACTCAAACATGGCTGAACACAGCAGGCTGATGATGGGTTTAACAGCAGTTAAACAATACATTTTGTTTTCCAATATGTTTTTTTCTAACCATCATTGAACACAAAATGGCGGCCATTCGACACCGGTTTCACATGAATATTGGCAGCACTGATACTGTTTCTCCTATTTCCTCCTCCCTCTCCATCTGTTGATAACTACACAACACAATCAAGTGTCTGTTTTGTAAGATTATTTATGACCAAGAGAGAATAGAGCCCCTTTGCCCAACTGCAGCAGCCGCCACTAATGACCAAAGTAAGGCATCATGCTTTGTGAGGGTCTGTGGTGTGCCTCGGGTAAGGTCATTATGATGCTAATAAGTCTGCGGCATTCGCTGTGTTTTTCTCTCCAACGGTATGGAACTCAACACAAAGGCCTTTAAACCACACAGACCCTCTCCATACGTCACCCCACTGAGCACTGAGCACAGACATCAATTCAACGTCTTTTTCACATTGGTTCTATGTCATTTCAATGAAATTACATGGAAACAACGTTGATTTAACCAGTGTGTGCCCAGTGGGACGTCGTATGTGTTGTGACCGCTGTGTGCAGTCTGATCAAAATAACCCTCTGGTTCATTCTCAAAGAAGGAGATAGGAGCTTATCACAGGACATCATATTAGTAGTGGCTGCATGTATGCTGCATCATGAAACATGATCTAATCTCCTGGTACATATCTAGGTTGACCTGTACTTATATAATGATAATATTACCCAGAAAACATCTGGTTCATCTGAAGTTTGACGTAGTTGTAGAGTCTGCCTGTCCCGATGGGGCAAGGCTGGCTGGCTCACCCCATGAAGGCTAGCTATTGGATTTGACTTGCATTAGCTTCTCAGCAACATAATCGATAGCCCCATCGAACAGGTGAGCGGCGAGGCTAATACAGTCTGTGATTCAAATAACTCTACCAACCCATCACTATTGAATGTTGAGTGCTGCTGTTTTTATACAACACAGTGAACACACCAGGACTCAGGGTATTCTCTCTAAAGGGAATACTCTCTGAACACTGGGCTTCTAGTCAACAGAAAAACATATTTATAGACACCATTAATTGAAAACTCTGGTATTCGGTGTTTGTAGCATCCATACCATTTATGGGCTCTGTTTTTTTATACCAGCTCATTACTTAGATTTAAAAAAAAACATTGTGAGAACTACCATTTTAGAGAGTTATGGATGATAGACTAAGTTAGTAAACTGTATACGGTTGATTGACTCTTTTCTTTCTTTCCATTCCAGCCATTAAGGTGAACTGCCTGGGATCATGTGGGGTCTCCAACAAAATGAACGACATGTCATGGACACTGGAAGAGCAATACTTCAGCAGCACACTGTCTGCAGCTGACAAAGGTGAGGACTATGGAAGCCATTTTGGGGCTACTGATTCAACATGTATAGAGTATAAGGTATAGAATGAGAATCTAAATAGAGGCTCTTCAGTGGCCGTGTTGCAGCCCTCTTCATCTCTGTTGATTATAAAATGTATGATAATGTAGCTTTCTGCCTCTCAATTGTGTTTTTGTCCGCAAGAGTGGTTTTGCATTTATATTGGTGATCACTCTAAGGGATAATTAACATTTTCCACAGCTCTTGTGACAAAACTAGTGAAACTGCCATCAGCTAAAGTAGTAGTTCCCTGCATATGGGTGTTCCTGCACTAAATGTTCTGTCTGCCCTCTCAATTACTGATCAAGAGAAGAGATGTGCTGTGCTCCACAGATCCCATCTGTTTAACTGTCTGGTGGTGCTCTGTCCTAGTACTGGTCAGGGAGTTCAGTATGTGATCTGTGAAGAACGTAATTTATGCTGGTTAGATTAACGTACCACCAATATGTTGCTTAATATTTAACTCTACCACCTCTCTCACCTATAGACCCAGTGTTTTTACCAGAGAGCAGAGAGCAGGCTGTTCAACTCTGTTTTCTTTCTTCCTGTCTACATATATAGTATAATCCATATTCTTTCCTTGTTATTTTTATATATTCTATATCCATACTGATTCATTAACCCATAACTTTGGTGTTGAAAGCACTTTGCTCCAACAACCCACTAAGCCGTCTGAACCGCACAATTACAGTCAAGAGAGCTGATTTAATCTTTTTGATGTAATTTAATAATAAAATCAGGAAGGTAGAACTTCTAGACAGAATTCCTCTGTCCAGTGTCTGTGTTATTTTGCCCATCTTAATCTTTTCATTTTATTGGCCAGTCTGAGATATTACTTTTTCTTTGCAACTCTGCCTAGAAGGCCAGCAACCCGGAGTTGCCTCTTCACTGTTGACGTTGAGACTGGTGTTTTGCTGGTACTATTTAATGAAGCTGCCAGTTGAGGACTTGTGAGGCTTCTGTTTCAAGACACTAATGTACTTGTCCTCTTGCTCAGTTGTGCACCGGGGCCTCCCACTTCTCTTTCTATTCTGGTTAGGGCCAGTTTGCGCTGTTCTGTGAAAGGAGTAGTACGCAGCGTTGAATGAGATCTTCAGTTTCTTGGCAATTTCTCACCTGGAATAGCCTTAATTTCTCAGAACAAGAATAGACTGACGAGTTTCAAAAGAAAGGTCTTTGTTTCTGGCCCAAAAATTTGCTTTTCTTAAAAAACAAGGACATTTCTATGTGACCCTAACTTTTGAATGGCAATACTGTATATATATATATATATATACAGTACCAGTCAAAAGTTTAGACACACCTACACATTCAAGGGTTTTTCTTTATTTTTACTATTTTCTACATTGTAAGACATCAAAACTATGAAATAACACATATGGAATCATGTAGTAAGCAAAAAAGTGTATATATAAAAATATAAATATATTTTAGATTCTTCAAAGTAGCCACGCTTTGCCATGATGACAGCTTTGCACAGTCTTGGCATTCTCTCAACCAGCTTCACCTGGAATGCTTTTCCAACAGTTTTGAAGGAGTTCCCACATGTGCTGAGCACTTGTTGGCTGCTTTTGCTTCACTCTGCGGTCCAACTCATCCCACACCATCTCAATTGGGTTGAGGTCGGGTGATTGTGGAGGCCAGGTCATCTGATGCAGCACTCCATCACTCTCCTTCTTGGTCAAATAGCCCTTACACAGCCTGGGGGTGTGTTTGGTGATTGTCCTGTTGAAAAAACAAATGATAGTCCCATTAAGCGGAAGCCAGATGGGATGGCGTATCGCTGCAGAATGTAGTGGTAGCCATGCTGGTTGTGTGAAAACTTACACTGGCTACTAGTCAGTCTGTCTTGCATTCTTTGTCTGTGTGTGTCTGTCTGTCTAAATGTGATTTTGCTTGTCTATCTGACCAAGTGAAATCTCTCTTACAGGTACGCTGGCAGCTGGCGAGCACAGCTTCCCTTTTCAATTTCTCATTCCAGGTATGTTTGGAAATAGTCTGGAAAACCTGTTGAACTGCATTCCACCATGTCAACAATACTGAGGTCAATTTAAAAAAAAAACATCTTTACAGTATACCAGAACTGTTGTTAGTGACGTTGAAGGAAACTGGTAAAACAGCTGATAAAATTTCTTAACAGGCAAAGTGTTTGTTGCCTTTGTAGTATTGCCTAATGCCCTTGGCTCTTTGTCTAACAACGAAAGAACATTCAGTACAGTTTGTACAGGTAAATAAAGAGATGTCTTTTCATATCACAGGTAGGGCACTCTATTGACTCTGTCTCTGCCCTTGTGCTTTATGCACTTCACCTTAAAGAGGGGCTGAACTTCCTGATTTAGCCTCGGTTTCAATTCCCCTCATTAGGAAATGCGACTGAGAATGAGATTTGGGTTTTGGAGGTGTGCTTGGATGTGGGTGTCTTGTGTGTACGGTCAAACATGGGAATTGTTTGTACTGTCACTGACAAAACAGTACACAGTTACAGTCACTCACCCTTCTCAATAACTTGAAACAGTTTAAGGTCTTGTGTCTGGAAGGAGCCTAGGCAAGCTAGCCAACTTCTTTCCCCAATTAGCTTCAGTCAGCCGGTGTGCGACTGTGGCAAAGTTGGTTTGACTTTGGATAGCCTATCTCTGGGGATAGTTAGAGACCATCAATAAATTACACAATGTAAATGAGGCAAAATTTTCATGTTGCCCAGATTTTAGTTGTCTCATTAAATGCTTTAAATATTTGTATATGAATTTCTACAATTTATAGGTGGTTTGAGGTTAAGTCATTGAGCTATTGATTTAAAAAAAATATTGTCCCATGTACATTGTGTAATTTATTGGTGGTCCCTAACTAGCTCCCATAGGGATATCGAATGTCATACCAAGTTTACCATGGGCATTATGTTCGGTGCGCTCCGAATTGATGATTGCTTGGGTGCTGCCAGCTGTAAGCATGTGGGCAGGATTGAAATCAACCCAACTCAAGAAAGACTTTTACGGTACCCGTCATTCCATGACATATATTTTATTCCTAATTATCTCACAAATTGCCATTTTTGACGAGACTGACTTTATAAGAACATTTATCCAAATACACTTTGTCGTCAATTTTGACTCTAGAATGTTTTTGACTCATATTGACGCCACTTTCAAAAGGAGAAGTTGTCCCGTTCGTCATAGTGATGAGACCAAGGCGCAGCGTGATAGGCGTACATACTACTTTAATAAAGAACGAACACTGAACAAAACAACAACACGAATGTGAAGCTATATAACAAGAGTGCTGACAGGTACAAACCAAAAAAAACTAAATGGAAAATGGCAACCTAAATAGGATCCTCAAGCAGAGACAACGATAAACAGCTGTCTCTGATTGGGAACCAATTCAGGACACCATAGACCTACATATACCTAGACATATTAAAACCCCTTAGATATACAAAAACCCTAGAATGGGGAAAACACCAAGACAATACAAAAACTAAACCAACCACCCTTGTCACACCCTGACCTAGCCAAAATAATAAAGAAAACAAAGATAACTAAGGTCAGGGCGTGACAGTAACCCCCCCAAAGGTGCGGACTCCAGGCCGCAAACCTAAACCTATATGGGAGGGTCTGGGTGGGCATCTAACCTCGGTGGCGGCTCTGGTTCTGGACGCCGCCGCTTTTCTTTACACTGAGTCTGTTCTTGTATCACTGACCCGTGGATCATCGTCGGAGACACTGGACTGCGGATCCTCGCCGGATGTTCTGGACTGGGGACCGTCGCTGGAGACCCCGGACTGGGGCCCGGCGCTGGAGGCCCCGGACTGGGGCCCGTCGCTGGAGGCCCCGGACTGTGGCCCGTCGCTGGAGGCCCCGGACTGTGGCCCGTCGCTGGAGGCCCCGGACTGTGGCCCGTCGCTGGAGGCCCCGGACTGTGGCCCGTCGCTGGAGGCCCCGGACTGTGGCCCGTCGCTGGAGGCTCCGGACTGTGGCCCGTCGCGGGAGGCTCCGGACTGTGGCCCGTCGCGGGAGGCTCCGGACTGTGGCACGTCGTTGGAGGTTGGGCCGGACTGGGTACTGTCGCCGGACGCTCTGGACTGGGTACGGTCGCCGGACGCTCTGGACTGCCGAGGCGCACTGTAGGCCTGGTGGTACCAGGCTGGGGACACGCACCTCGGGCGAGGAGTAGGAACAGGGCGTACTGGACTGCCGAGGCGCACTATAGGCCTTGTGCCGGCACTGGTGGTACCGGGCTGGGGACACTCACTTCAGGGCGAGTGCGAGGAGCAGGAACAGGGCATACTGGACCCTGGAGGCGCACTGTAGGCCTGGTGCGTGGTGCCGGCACTGGTGGTACCGGGCTGGTGACACGCACCTCAGGGCGAGTGCAGGGAGGAGGCACAGGATACACTGGACCGTGGAGACACATTGAAGGTCCAGAACATAGAGCTGGCTCAATACGTCCTGGCTGGATGCCCATTCTAGCCCGACAAATGCGAGGAGCTGGAATAGAGCGCACCGGGCTAGAATAGTGCACTGGAGACACCGTGCGCATCTCTGCATAACACGGTGCCTGACCAGTTACACACTCCCCACGGTAAGCATGAGGAGTTGGCTCAGGTCTCCTACCTGACTCTGCCAATCTCCTCGTGTGCCCCCCCAATCTTGGGGCTGCCTCTCGGACTTCCGTGCTAGCCGTGTACCTTCATATCTTCGCTGTTCCTTTATTCTCCTGTATTTCTCCTCATAGTATCGCCGTTCCGCTTTCGCTGCCTCTAACTCCTCCTTAGGACGGCGATACTCCCCCGGCTGTGTCCAGTGTCCTGCTCCATCTAATATCTCCTCCCAGGTCCATCTCCCCTTTAAGCGCTGCTCCTCCTTTTCACACTGTTTGGTCCTGGTTTGGTGGGTTATTCTGTCACATTCGTCATAGTGATGAGACCAAGGCGCAGCGTGATAGGCGTACATACTATTTTAATAAAGAACGAACACTGAACAAAACTATACAAACGAACACCGTGACACTATATAACTAGAGTGCTGACAGGCAACTACACGTAGACAATAACCTACAAAACCAAAATGGCAACCTAAATAGGATCCCCAATCAGAGACAACGATAAACAGCTGTCTCTGATTGGGAACCAATTCAGGACACCATAGACCTCAAATACCTAGACATACTAAAACCCCATATATATACAAAAACCCTAGACAGGCCAGAAACACATAGACAATATAAAAACTAAACCAACCACCCTTGTCACACCCTGACCTAACCAAACTAATAAAGAAAACAAAGATAACTAGGTCAGGGCGTGACAGAGGTTGCTTATTACGTTCATTTATCAATATCTATCACTCCAGTGTTTAATTGCTATATCATAATTACCTCGCCACTGTGGCCTATTTATTGCCTTACCTCCCTTATGTTATCTCATTTTCACACTGTATCTCATTTTCACACTGTATATAGACTTTTCTCTACTGTATTATTGACTGTATGTTTGTTTATTCCATGTGTAACTCTGTGTTGTTGCATGTGTCGAACTGCTTTGCTTTATCTTGACCAGGTCGCAGTTCTAAATAAAAACTTGTTCTCAACTAGCCTACCTGGTTAAGGTGAAAAAAAGGTGAAATAAATAAAAAATTAAATAAATAAATAAAATACTAAATTTGCTCTTTAATCCTAAATGCTTCAGTCAGCCAATATCTCCTGTCTAAGTGGGTGATATATGTCAAAGTCATCCCTGACCAAGTACTAACACAAAGGCAGAGTTAACAAGTGCCAGTAGCCGAGAGAGAGTCATATTGTGTCCCCACAGACACACCCCTGTGTAATAACACATGACATTTAGAATGCTTCTTTTGACTGGACTGTGAACTCGAGTACATGCAGGTGTGAGGTCACAGACAGTTCAGTGTCTGTCCATTAGGCTCCACTCTGTCTGGGCTCGGTGGGGTGGGATGGATGTCTATATATAGTCCTTTAGTCCTGTCAGTGTTTAATTGCGCCTTGTGGGCCCCCTGCCCCCCCGCTGTTCCTCCCACCCTCGTCTACAGAACAGGCAGAAGACATGATAATTCCAGAGCTGATGACGGGATCATCCAGGCAGTGACCCAGTGACAGTGCCCCCTGCTTGTTGTCAGGTCAGGGGCTGACAGGGGAGGCTTTAACATCTAGGCTCGAGAGCTCCTCCAAATAGGATGCTACATTAATACTGCTGTTCATGCTGTGAGGATTGCTGGATGTACTTAAACACTGACAAGTAAAGACTTAAAAACAGGAGCCCTTGGTTCTGTGGAGGATGCTGGAGAAGAGATAGTGGAAGAGCTTTTTGTCAGCCCATAGACTCAGTCAGACAAGTGCCCCTGGTGCTGGGTTCCTTCTGGCCAGGAGCCTGTCTGTGTCTGTTCTGCCAAGCCTTTTACACCCAGCCTGCTGCTCCTCACTAATCCTTATTGACAGCAGGAAATTCCCCTGTGCAGCACCCACTACTGACATTATCATTTAAATGAGTAGGAGTGCAGAATTATAATGGATCATCTCTACCATATTGAATCAATCTATTTATTCCAATGATTTATAGGAATGTACAATAATGTGTTTGGTTAAAGGCCAATGGGTAAATCAGTGGACACCACGCATTCTAATTTGAATGTATCAGCACCTGTCATGCTTTAAGGCATGAGCTGAAAACAATAGATGGACATTTCTATTACACAGTATGACCTTTGTAAATGTATTCGGATTGAGGATATACTGTAGACGTATCTCTGTTTGTCCTTCTTCTCCATTCCTTCTCTCCATCCAACCTCTCAGAATTGTTATTTTTGTCTTTCCCTTCTTCAGTTTTCTTTCCTCATTCCCCTCCCCTCCTCCTTTATCATCTGTCCTTTCTGGACTGTGTAAATCAACAGTGTCCTCCTCCTGTCCTCTTAGGAGGGGATTTGTACAGCTCAGACAGATGAGCACAGACACTTGGTGACAGCGCTGCTAGGAGCACTGAGTATCTGTCCCCCTGATCTGATCTATCTGCCTCCCACTGCTCAGACCAAGCACTGACTGGCATTTCTCTGATAAAGCACACACAATGACAGACATAATTTTAGACTGCCAGTCTGTTTTAGTTAGAATCTCATATTCTTGTTTATAGGATTCATCTGCAGACAGCACAGGCTTTATGAAATAAATGAAACAGCTTTGGTTAATGTCGATGCAGTAGCTGTAGCACTTGATGTCGTGAATTATTTATCCCCATGAGTACATTTTTGTATACAACCTTAAACTTTCTGTGGTCAATCTTGCACTGTCTAATAGCTGTATTTCTCTCTGCCCAACCAAGTGGCTGCCCCGACCTCCTTTGAAGGGCCCTTTGGGAAGATTGTTTACCGTGTGAGAGCCGTCATAGACACACCTCGCTTCTCCAAGGACTACAAGGCCCAGAGGCCCTTCTACCTACTTAACCTGCTCAACCTCAACCAAGTGCCCAACATTGAGGTAAAGACCAGTCAACACTGTCTCAACAATATAATTCAATTGTTTTGTAATGCAGTCATTTCAATGGAATTACCTAAAAAAATAACTAGATATAGTACTTGGCTAGAGACCGTCTACTGGAACAGTAGATAATGTCTGAAGAGGACAATGAACTACCCGTAGAGTGCCCACTTATTTGATCATGCCTTATTTAGTTGGATAGTTATGGGATTTGATTTCAGCACAATGAGCGCAGCACAACCACTATCTTGTCTTTTATTAAAGATTACGGGAGGACTCCTCCTTACCCCCAGCTCTAATTTCTCTGTTTCTATGCTCTGTTCACCTGTCCGTTGGAACGGCTTTTTTTTTTTTTTTTTTAAGTAATTTTTTTACCCCTTTTTTTCTCCCCAATTTTGTGGTATCCAATTGTTGTAGTAGCTACTATCTTGTCTCATTGCTACAACTCCCGTACGGGCTCGGGAGAGACGAAGGTTGAATGTCATGCGTCCTCCGATACACAACCCAGCCAGCCGTACTGCTTCTTAACACAGCGTGCATCCAACCCGGAAGCCAGCCGCACCAATGTGTCGGAGGCTACACCGTGCACCTGGCAACCTTGGCTAGCGCACACTGCGCCCGGCTCGCCACAGGAGTGGCTGGTGCGCGATGAGACAAGGAGATCCCTACCGACCAATCCCTCCCTAACCCGGACGACGCTAGGCCAATTGTGCGTCGCCCCATGGACCTCCCGGTCGCGGCCGGTTACGACAGAGCCTGGGCGCGAACCCAGGGACTCTGATGGCACAGCTGGCGCTGCAGTACAGCCCCCTTAACCACTGTGCCACCCGGAAGGCCCGGAACGGCTTGTTTTATCCTTCCTATGACTGCTTCTCCCCAGCAACCCAGTTATGCTGTGACCACTAAGAGGTTCAGCTACCTCCTGGTGAAGACGGGCACCCTCATGATGAAGGCTTGCAGTGACCAGAGGGGATACACACCAGGCCAGATCATCAGACTAGCCACTGAGATCCACAACAAGTCAGGCAAGGACACGGGCTGTGTGCTGGCCAGCCTCATACAGGTACCCAAGACCTATTTAATGTCTCATGTGCTCTTGTTCCTTTACCTATTTTGTCCTGCAAAACAGATCGTCTGACTGGTTTATGGGCAAATGCTGATATACCATATATATTGATGTGAAGTGATGCTTTGCTCTGTATTGTCTCATCTGTATGTTGGTCTGATGGGCTTCACTCTGATGAATCTCTCCTGATCAGAAAGTGACTTATAAGACCAAACGGGCTGTTTTCGACCTGCGGACCATAGCAGAGGTAGAGGGGGCGGGAGTGAAGGCGGGGAAACACGCTGAGTGGCGGGAGCAAATCATCGTACCGCCCCTCCCCCAGTCTGGCCTGGCCGGCTGTAGCCTTATAGAGATCGATTACTTCATCCAGGTTAGTAACACCCTCAATGAAGTGCACTTGTTGGGATCCCCTCAATGAATAGTGTTGTTCACAAGTGGTGCTTTAGACTTGTAGCAGTTGTACAGTGTTCTTTCTATAGTTGTAGTTAAATAAAGTTGTAATATAAACCAGACACTGTTCCTCATACTGTATCATGGTGCTGTAATCCTCTCATTAACCCAATGCACCTGTGATGTAGTATGCTGTAAATCATTCATGCTCAGTCTCAGATGTCTCTTTAGTGAGTTCAGGGATTATAACTATGGTAATCTCTTGTTCCTAATACAGTATGGCAAAGCAATTTTTGTCAGTACAGTCCTTAAAGGCCCAGTGCAGTCAAAAATGCGATTGTCCTGTGTTTTATATCTATTTCCACACTATGAGGTTGGAAAAGTACTGTGAAATTGGGGAAATGATGTAGGGCTGACCCCATTTAGTCGACTGTTCGATTGTTTGGTCAATAGGCTGTTGGTCGACTGAGATTTTTGTAGTCGAGCAGTTGCAAAAAAACTAAAAACATGGTGTACAAGAAACCTGTCTGAGTGGACTGATCCATTCTGGAGGCTGTGGGGATGGCTCAGTCCATCAGTCTTAAGACATGTGCTACTGAAATTGTATATGGTTATAATATGTAAGAACAATGGTACAACAGAAATAAAGATTTGATTATTTTATAACACACGCGCTTTCTCATGTTGAATAGAGGTCGCTGTCCGCGGTTCTGGAACACATCAACATTGGTGTTGAAAACAATGTGGCGGAGGCAACAGCAGAGTTAGGAGATGAGAAAACAGCCCCTGTTGTAATTGTCTAAGAAAAGTGAGGAGAGAGGAAACGCCAAATTAATTAGGTCTATAATCAATCGCCTTAACTGTTAAACGTGCCTGGCTTTATAAATCATCCATACATATCTACAGAAATAAGACAGATCCTGCTTCTGTTGCCTGTTTAAGTGTTTGGTCGATAGCCTACCGATTCCGTGAGCATCAAGCCTCACGCAACAATTTAACAAATTGGGCTGTTTTTAGTCTTTGCTATGCTCTAATACATTTTGTTAGACCAGCCTATCTGGTGTTATTTGTAATTTATTTAGTGTTGTTTACACTGTTCCAAATGTCAGAAATGATTATTTATAATAATAATAATAACCCTCCTTTTCCCTTGAGCTCCTTATTGTTATTATTATAATTATAATTATTATTATAATAATAAGTAATGTCATTATCATTAGTAGGCTTAGTATAGCAGCCTTGTATAACCACCGTAGGTCTAAGAGCACATCCTGTTTAGTCTTAATATCGTAACTTACTTAGGCCTATATTTCAATAGTTATATAGGCTACTGTATCAATCATCCGTTCATTCGTTCATGTCATCACACAGCATACGAGTCATTCCTGATGTGAAATGCAATCAAGCATTTTAGTTTTCAAATAAAATAAAGCGATAATTTGACTAATTAGTGTAAACAATAAATAGGCCTAAACCGTTCCATTTCAGAAATTGCATTCACGAATGAATGCGACTGTTTTTAGTCTTTGCTGTAATAAAGGCTTTACCAAAAATAATAAAGAATTACACCAGACTCTCTGGTACGTTAATCATTTATTTAGTGTTGTTTACAATGTTACAAACGGTCAGAAAAAGTATATTGTAAACTAACAGCGCCTGTTTGGCACACACAGGCCTAATATGCACACAGTGCTTGCTTCTTATCTTATTTTTCTTGATCTCCAGTATTTTCCACAACTAGTCAAATTTATTCCACACATCTTCCCCTTTACCTCCTGCGCAACCAGCAACCTGCTTCGAGTTAATTTGTCACTTCCTCTGCATCCATTATGCTGTCACGTGTTACGGTGTTCAGAGTTTGTTATAACCAATTTATTGACCTGATTATGATATGCTATAGGTCAGGCCCTATTGGTCACGTGCATTCGAAGCATACATGTGTCACCTAAAGAGAGCAATGAGGGATTTCGGTAACAGAACTTTTCAGTCAGAAATGGGTGTAATTATGTTGCAGCTTCAGCAACATGGACAGTGCAATACACACTGATGTTCTGTGGTGGTCGCTGCAGCAGGGAAGAGAGAGAGACAACGGGTGCTAGTCACACAGCCACTGCTGTCTTCTCTTTTTCTTTACACAGCGCAGCAAGTCTGAGCCAGATGGCACAATCAAATCAATTGCCGTCGGATTCCCTCTAGTCATTTGTGTCTCTTAATTATTTCATCAAACAGTTCGCTTAAAGCATTAGACAAGCTCAGTGTATATAGTTGATTTGATTAAAACACAGGATGTGTCTATATATGGAAAAATGCATGTTTAAAAATGTTGTCCAATCGATTGGTCGAAAGAACAGACAACTCTTGGTCGACCAAGATTTTGTTGTTGTTGGGAACAGCCCAAACATTATGACAATGCCCTTTTACTGTAAAAGACGGTAAATTAGTTAGTAGACCAATAAGAAAGAGCGTTCCAAACTGCTCTGCCAATAACAGCTAGTTTTCAGTTTTCCCCTCCCCCTCAGACCAATCCCAGACAGTCCTAGCCAAATTCTTGCTTGAGAAATTACTCTTTACTAAGAAGCTATTTTTGTTTCTTTTTTACAATTTTAATTGAAAACAATCACATTAAGGTACTTAATTGTTACCCATAAATGGTTTGATATTGAGATGAGAATAGCTGCATTGCAGTGTTAAAGGAGCATCTTGGAATGATAGGATGTTTAAACACATTTACATTGTATCTTGTGACCGCTGCAGGTATCACTAAAGTCCCCCGAGACAGTTGTCACTTTACCCATCTACATCGGGAACATCGCTGTCAACTTGATCCCGTCACGACCTATGCCCTCAACTCCAGCCCCAACAACCATCAGCCCCAACCCAGAAGGGGTTACCCCGAGCGCGCCCCCGGCTGAGGAGGACTTGGAGGAGGTGTTGGGTGCAGGGGGTTCAGTCAGCGAGGAGATCCCCACAAAGAGTCACTCCCAGCAGGACCAATCCGGTCAGCCCCCCACCATGTCCGCCAGTGCATTCAGCTACACTCCCGGTGTAGATTTCCCCCCCAGCCAGCGACGTGCCAATGACACCTCAACGCCTCTGTTCTGTGTGTCTACTGGGGCCACCATCCCCTTCTTCACAGAAGGAAACGCCACCCCAGTACCCACGTCCTGTCCTCTCATACTCCCCCCTGAGTACAGCACCTGGGACTTCACACATGGTGAGTCACCCCCCCCCCCAAAACTGTGTCAGTAGGATGATCAATGATTAGTGAACAATGGCCTACTATATAGTCTGACTGTTTCTCTGGTTTGTCTGTGTATCTTACAGAACCCCCTCCCACATATGAGGAGAGCTGCAGCAGTAACAACTCCAGCTTCAACAACAGCAGACCGCAGGAGTGAGGACTGAGCATAATGCAGCTCACAACCACAATTACACTCCCTAAAGGACCAATAGGATACTGCAACCCTTTCTCCAAGTGCACAGAACTTGCTCTCCTCCTAAATATTACTTTAAAATATATTTTTTAAAGGGATCATATCAGATTTTGTATTATAGTTTATACCCCCTTCTCCCTGGCTTAAAGGACCTGCTGTTATATAGATGGAATGAGAGTGCAAATTCCCTGTGCATAACAGGAGGACTTCAGAGGTAACTTATAGAAGGTAGGATATTCCATAATTGGAGTCTATTGGAGACTAAACGTAGTGGGTAATACAAATTGTGAATATTCTTGCATTGTTGACTTGAAATTGTTGTAGGCCTGCTACTATATCTCCTTTTTCATCCTTCAAACACAACCAAAATCTGGTCTTTATTGTAGTTTCTTTCCAAATGTGCACACTACTGTAATTCCGATCCACTTCCACCGCAGTGGCTCCCTCTTTTGATGAGTGGAGTAGGGGTGGCCTAGCTGGACATGAGGTTCTTAGCATGTCTACCCCCTGGTGGCCATCAACGGAAGAGAATGGAGCCTATTGGAAAAGCTTCAGATCTTCACTTAAGTTCAATGATGCCTGCTGACGAAGAACATACTCCATCAACCTGTGATCTACTGACAAGGAGCTTCTGGAATGTGCATCTTGTCTTGTCACACCTCGTCATCCTGAAACAGACAAGCGGGACATTGTACTCTTGGGTATGCAGGGGAACTGACGTAGCAAGGGTTGATATGCATTTATGACATCTGATGCAAACACCAACTTTTCTTTCACCTTCTTTACCCTGAATTAATGGAGATGATCTGTTGATTATCCCCATGTGGCCTTAACTCATTCTGTTCTAACTACATTACTATGTGCTGATGAAGACAGTTGTCTTCAGGGTTGCTGTTGCTTTTGAAATAGCAGTCCATGCTGATCAAATGTGTTGGTGTGACAACCAACAGTGTTAAATGTTCAAGCACAAGACAGCACTTTTTGACAGTTTGAAAACTGTGCATGTATCTGTTTTTGTGTGTGAATGAGTATATAGTGTACCAGTTTGTGTGTGAATGGGTATATAGTGTACCAGTTTGTGTGTGAATGGGTATATAGTGTACCAGTTTGTGTGTGAATGGGTATATAGTGTACCAGTTTGTGTGTGAATGGGTATATAGTGTACCAGTTTGTGTGTGAATGTGTATAAAGTGTACCAGTTTGTGTGTGGCTGATCGCCCCTCCTGTCTTTGATAGTTGATAGCGTTGGACCTCTCAATTTGAAAGCCAAACATCAGGCAACATCATCCACTCTGTTTGTATGAGTGTTTGTTTTGTATGTCTGTCTTGTTTCTGTCTCAATTACAGCATCCTTTTTTATTTATAAGCCAACCTCATTGTGGCTTATGTATTCACAGAGTTGTATGAAACAACCTTTAGCACCTGCTGTGGGAATACATGTACCACCATCCCTCCTCAAAAGGTAGCCTATATAGTACAGTCCCAGCCTTTAATACCAGAAAATAGATTGCAGATGGTATTGGGAATTGATCTGTGGTTCAGACCACCGCTCTATACTCATGTTTTATTTGTATTTTACCATTATTTAACTAGGCAAGTCAGTTAAGAACAAATTCTTATTTTTAATAAGGTATCAGCTCTGGAAGAACCATAGAAATTACACCTGTATTTACCATGTGCTATTCCGTTATCGCCAAGATTTCTACGGCAGCTTGGTTCTCGAGTCATTTCAGGCTGCCTTTATCAATCCTGCCCCATTGTTTGTATTTCTCTTCACGAAAGTACTATAGCTTTATAAACTCCGACATGTTTTTCATTGTCCATTCTTTTCCCCTCACAAATGGGTGTGTGGTTTTGTATTTTTCTATTTGTAAACAGTTTTCTGGTGCATATGGTAGCCATTTGAGAGAGAGAAAATATTCTGGAAAATAGTAGCATCCTGGTTAATCAATGTAATATTTCAATTTGTTGTAAATCCAAATTGTACAGTGTACCAATAAAATTATCTGTCATATCATTTGTACTGGCTTTGTAATGTAAAGTGGTTTGTTGGGCCCTATATTTAAGAAACCTGTCCCGAAGTACATAGATTGTTAGATTATGAAGCTATAAAAGTGGTTGGCTAAGGAGAATAAAAAGGTGACCTCAGGTGCCGTCAAAATAAATGGGTTTATCAACCGTGTGCGCTCTGCCAGGGATTTTTTTCCATCCTATATGCCTCATGCTACAGAAACAGGAGACAGGCTCTTGGTCCTATGAGCCATTCCGGCTTGTGCAAGGCTACTTACTCACATATCTTGGTGTGACTATTATACACTATACTGCCTTCCTTATAATGCTTTGACAATGGAATGATAGCCAAGATAATGTCCAGTAGCCAAGATAATGGGCGCAACAGGGGAGAGTGTGAGAGGAGCAAGGAGGAACCAGCCTGATCGTCTCAGGGCTCACCACTTCACTGTTTACTGCAGCACCGCTCTTCCTCTGTTGCCATAGAAACTGCTTAGCCCGACTCCATCATCCTCCCTGTGTTACACAAGGACATGGACCACAGAGCTTATGTCTGTTTGCATACATGCCTTCGGATGGAGGGACTATAATCTGCAAGGGCTACATAATATCACATAATTTCCCATAATCTGTGCTCTATCACTGCATAATATTCTATGCTGGAATGAGTATCCCATGCTGATTTTGTTCAGGTGTCATGATACAAAAGCTACACTGTTGGATCTTTTCTAAGGGAGGAAAATATTAGGGCCAACTTCTATACTCTGTATTGCATTGTCTTGAGTGCCACCATCTGCTGTGATGATGACACCGACCAGGTGTGTGGACTGTAGGCCTTTATCATTATAAGGGGATAGCCAGCATGAGGGTTTGCACTCAGGCTAGAATGGAAGGCTGCCGGTGCGTAGGAGAAAAAATATATGTAGTTCAAAAGGTACTCATAGTCAAAACCATAAAAAACAAACCAGGGAGGCAGAAATGCAAAAAAAAGTATTCATTTAATCCAGTCGGGAAAGAAATTGAAAGTGCAAGTGGCTATAAATAAATTACAATTGTCTGCATAGGTTTTGGCCTTTTGCCTTCATCTGCGCTGTACAAACAAATTAAGGAGACACACCTGCTGAGTATTAAATGCAACAAGTGCAAACAATTTATTAGATACTGTTGAATCTATATATCATTAACCACAGGAGGGAGATAGAGAGCCAATAGTGGTGCATTAAAGCGTTTCTCTTGTTTACTGCTAAACTGTTCACTACTTTAATTCACAACATACTAATTTAATTGTATTTTAAAAAATAAATGTACATCAGTTTGTTAAACAAACAGAAATGACTGTAACAGGCTTTAAAAACATGTTTACTTGGTTTTTGACATAATGCAATAACTATAATGTTTAGGCCGACAACAAATATATTTGTAGATGTGTTTAAAATATTTTTGCATTAATGTAGTTTATTAAATCCAAAATTATTGTGCAACGGGCTTTAAAAATATATATTATTTAGTGTCAAGTCCTCCCTCAAATCGGCAGACCTGAAAAGATGGGTTGGAGCCAACATCTCTGTCAATAAGGCCCAAAATGATACCAGTCCTCCTCAGGTTGAGGCTGTGAAAGAAGGCAAGGGGAGGTTCAAATTCCTCCCTAGAAAGTTAAGGATTAAACTCAAGGTACACCATCAATGTTTCTATTTTCAAGCTAGAATCCTTAGTTGTTACATCGTTTTTTTTTAAACTTATGAATGAATTATATGTGTTTATAAATTCCTCATGAGCTTAGTTCAACTGCTGTACCCCATCAGAACCCAATATATAAGCTTGTTTTAATCCAATGTTGGTAAACCATGCAGATCAGCTTGTCTAGTTGTCCGGTCCTCTGAGGCAGATCAGGACCAGGGTCCTCATGAGGATGAATATGTGCAAAATACAGATAAGCGTTGATGTTTCATGTGTTAGGTTCTTATTTTTCAGAGTCAATAACTCACGGACACTAGAGAAGCTTTAGCCAAGTTTAATTCTGCCCAAAGGTTCTGTACAGCTGTAATTCAGACAGCAAAACATTTCTCACCATCACAGTTATATACATGCCACTTAAGACACTCCTCCTTCTCGCCAATCCTTATATTTTATGGTTCAACAGGAAAAGGTTAACAGGATACCTAACCCTTATTACTCCCTTAAGGGGATCTGACCTCACCTCCTGATCTCAACCTAATCCACAGATGTCCATCTGTCTATCCCCCAACACATTTCAAAGCCACGCCATTTATATAAACTTGGAAATTACTAATAAATTGATAAAAAATGATAATAAAACATTAATTTAAAAAAACTACAATGATTATAAAACATTAATTAAACAAACAAATGGAACAAACAATGAACAAACATTCACCGCAAGGTTTACAAGTTCAGAGACTTATGGCCTCTTATTTCCATCTTTCGCACATAACAAAATTCCATTCCAGCTGAATCTGCGGTCTTGTTATATGTCATATGGAGCAGCTTTTAGATTCTCTACTTCCCCCTTCTGGTTCCTAAGAGAGTCAGAGCACAAGACTTGGAAAGCAACAAAAAGACACACAAAACATAACAGTATTAACAATGTGATAAGCTATGCATAATTATATATGCATGAAAACCAAAGTCTGAGACCCTGACAATTCCCACTCTCTCTTCACCTGACTCTATGCCTCCCAGATACTTTCCTGCCGAGTTCCACAAAAATTAAAGCTCTAAAAAGCTTCCTCATGCTTACGCCCAGTCTACCCCTTTCGGCCCCAGGTTCCGAGAGGTGTTCCCAAGTCATGTCATTTTCACTTTGTTCCCCATCTCCTCCATTTCACCTGATAGACAAGTCACCTGATATGCAAGTGTGTATCCCTAATCAACATTACATCCTCTTGAGGTAACTCAGCACTGTATCTGCTTTCACATCAATGCCTTCAACATTTTGTTCAGAGTACAATTACCCCTCTATCATATGATGCATTAACCAATAAAACATCTAACCCAACCCAACTATGATGTGTAAAGTAGCTCCCAGACTCAACCCATCTGTATGTCCTACAGTGGAATCGTGTCTCTCTCACTCCGCTTCCTCTGTCATGGTATTTTCACACACCCATTATGCAATTGAACCTCACTTCACATGAGAACTATGCAGCCTCCCCAGGGAGAGACATGACGATCTTTACCACTGCAGGTACTGTACGGAGTAGTGTGTGTCCAAAACCAACGCTGTCCCAACTCCCCCGCCTGGTGTCTCTTGATGTACACTCATTCTCCAGTATTCGGCCCGTGCCATTGGTTATATCTCTGCTTTCACCTGAGGATATACACACTGCAACACATGGGTCATTTCCTGACAACATAATTTGTGATATTTGAATAACCGCATCCCCTGTCCTCCCATCGGTCCCCCAGTTACGAGTCCATGTGACATGAGTCGTCATAAACTGATATCCCAACAATGCTACTAAAGTAACCATTGCTACTTCCAACATGGCCCTTGACTATAGTCTCATAATACCCCTCATTTGCGCAGTAGCCCAATTCCATGCTGTCAATATAGCATCCTTCGCTACTAATACTGCTCCTTCCATTACTGTCCCTACAGCTCCATCAGTTGCTGTCCCTACTGCTCCTTCCGTTACTGTCCCTACAGCTCCTTCCGTTACTGTCCCTACCTCTTGCATGTAATCTGTCAAATGTTCACCGGCTTTTAGAAATTGGAATTAATTAATTAATATCCAACCTAACAAAACTCTGAGTCACAGGTGTCCTGAAAGGTTACCATCGTGTCTGAAATGCCACCACTATCTCTTCTACTCTTACCATAATGTTAAACTAAATCCCCATATTGTGCACAGCTAGCTGCTATCCCTCTTCTATGAGCTTCTCCTATATCAATATTCAGTCTCTGGGAATGATACTCCTCTATCATTACATCTAAACCACAACACATTATACTTCTAATGCATTTTCTACAGTTATATACATACTAACACGTTCTCAAATCAGTTAGTCAATATACATCATTCCCTCCTCTGGAACAATGAACACTCATGTTCCACCAAACCTAAAAACATATTGACTTGAAAAGAAAAGAGAAACAAAGTACATGTTTAATAACATAGCACCATTCATTGATGCGATGTAACATAACAATTCTGAATACAGGGTAAAACAAAAAAAACTTTCATGGTTGTCCCAAGCTATGATCCATGATGCATTTTTAGTCTAAATAGTTTGCAGGGCGTATAATCCCCACCCCCCTTTCCTTCACCTGGCACTTATCGTTCTAGTGTGTCTTCTTTAGATATCGTTTACAGTTCATTTTCCCAACGGCACATGTAACTTTTTCCTGTCACATTTCATGGCCCTTGATAATGTCCCGATTTTAATATCCAAGTAGACACCTCCCTTTCTCCCACGTGCAGGATTCTCTCACCTGAGCTTGTTCTCTCTCTCCAAGCTCACTCCACACGCGCTCTCAGCACCCTGGCTCTGGTTTATGGCTCGGACTCAGATAGGAGTGGTAAGAGTCACTGTCTCTGATTGCACGCCTATGTCGCTCTTTCTTCAGCCGGTTAGGGAGGGTTTTGAGGTCTACACACACTGTCTATGGTCAAATTATCCTACCATGCATTAAGACACGATCTGACGTCACCTTCCATGATAACCTCAAAAAAAGCACAGATCACAACAGTTAAGTTCAGTACATTTCTGTTTCAGGAAACCAGACAAACATTGATTATATGACGAATTATGAAATTAACCTTTTCTTAATAACATCTCTAAAAAAGCATAACATAATGTTACTGCTAAAACTATTTTCTAAATTACTCCATACTCCCTTATTCTACTGGTGACCTCTAAAAAGAGTTACCAGATCATGAAGTCAGCACCCTAACCCCTCACAGAATTCCCATTCCAGGATCCCAATCTGGTGATATTTGTATCAAAACAAAAACACAACATGAAATCAGCAATACCTATATCACAATCCATTTGATGTAACTGCCATCCCTTATTAACATATATTTTTATTTCTATATGCAGCCTGAACACAGTACCACTGTATAAGTACCCAAAGACCAGGACCTCACGGAAGAGGTCATTTTCCCTTTTCAAACATGTGATTAAAAAAAACATGTTAAATCAAAAATAAAACAATTCGAATAACCAATCAACTTAGAACAATATCCTAAAGTAATGGTACAACTTGGATAGAGAATGGTGTTTCTCATTAATTTTATAATGAAATCCCCCTGTTCTGTCAATTTCTAATGAGGGTGATCATTTCTCATTAGGATTTTTTAGTATACAGGGCTTTCTACACCATTAAAATGCTTCCTATCCCTTTCCTTCGGAAACCCTTTAAATACCCCCTAATTTCCATCCTCCTGCATACCCAATTTAACTGAATTGAAAAGACTCCATCCAATAAATCCCCCAACACAGCGACAGTCTCTCTCCAACAATTCACTGGTCTCCATTTCCCCACGTGATTCTCCATAATCACCATACACATAAAAAATAATGTGAAGTTAATTTTAGGTTAGGTAACCCCTATACTAATTCCTTGTGACCCCTCCCTCCTTTCATGCATTCTAGAATTCCATTCCAGAATAAAACCACATAAAATGTCTAATGATTTAAACAAACCCTAAGGCCTTCTGCATTTGCAAGGAGTGTTTGGCCATTTAATTGAAATGTGTTACCCTTTAGAATCCATTCCCCTGGCATTTCGTCTAGAATCTCCAACCCAAAATACGTTTTCCTGTGGCAAATTTAGCCAATTTCTCCTCGTAAGGAAACTGCAACATTTATGTGGTTCTCTAACACCTTCTCCCACCAAGGCAGCCAGCCGCCTTAGCCATTTCATCTGCTTTACGATTACCTATGGCGATTTTATCTGTAAGACTAGTATGACCTTCACGTTCCACCACTGCTAATTCACTGGGTAACTGACATGCTTCTAATAATGCCTCTACCCCCAGACCATTTTTTTATTGGTGTTCCTGTCGCTGTTAACATGTCCCGTTGTGACCACAATGTCCGAAATAATAAACTACTCCAAATGCATACCACACACAGCGTACCCCGTTACTCTATTTCCTTCTGTGTTCATGTAACTAGAGCCATCTGTATACAAGACTTTTCCAAATTCCAACGCTCTCTCTTGCAAATCAGGCCTAGGTTTAGGAGTAATCTGATCTGGGTCACATGTAGGCAATTCACCCTCCCAAGACAACAGCATTAACGACGCAGGTTTCAAAGCACCAATCTTATGAAATTGTAGATTTTCCCCATTTAACGTTAACTCCCATTTTGTCCATCTTGCAGTACTAACATGTTGTGCTTTCGTGCTGTTCACTATGGTTGCTAATGCGTGTGGAACATACAAATCTACTTTTTGACCCATTATAATGGAAGCCGTGTTATGCAACACCATTTCAGTCGCCTGTACCGCCCTAAAGCACGGTGGCATTCCTTTTGCCACCGAGTTTAGCTATTTACACCAGTACATTACTGGTCTCTCTCTCCTCCCACGACTCTGCGCAACCACCGCGCCACAACGTCCCTCCTGTTCTTGAACAAACATTTTAAAATATAATTTTATGTTTGGAAATCCCAATGGTGGCACTTGACACAATTGCTTCTTTAACTCGACAAACACTTCCCTCACACTCTTGATTATTGTACCATCACATTACCTACAATTGACACCCTTTAAATGATTGTTTCAATGCAAAATGATACCAAGTGGGACTTTTTGTAAATCCCATCGGTACTCTACTAAAAGTTAGATAAAACGTGCTTTCTTACGTCTTGTCTTCCATCACATAGAAACTGTAATCTCTATGAACCACTTATCAATCGAACAGAGACTATACACCGCTAGGTAAAAGTTCCATACTTGCTAATCTCAAAACGATGAGTTGTTACTCTTTTGAAAAAGATGCAACCTCTTGCCTGGCAGCATTTGCTACAAATACAGCAGGCTCCATACCCACTTTACACTCCCTTTTCCAATGACCAAAAGCCCCACACCTAAAACAGCCAGTGTTCCTCAGTAAGGAAAGTAGAAATTGGCTGTCCTAAAAGTCGCAAAATGATGTCATAACCTAATTTGCATAATTGGCCTTGTGCATAATCCAGAGGAGGAATGGGAGAAGGTCATGTGGTCTGATGAGACAAAAATAGAGCTTTCTGGTCTAAACTCCACTCACTGTGTTTGGATGAAGAAGAAGGATGAGTACAACCCCAAGAACACCATCCCAACCGTGAAGCATGGAGGTGGAAACATCATTCTTTGGGGATGCTTTTCTGCAAAGGGGACAGGATGACTGCACCGTATTGAGAGGAGGATGGATGGGGCCATGTATCGCGAGATCTTGGCCAACAACCTCCTTCCCTAAGTAAGAGCATTGAAGATGGGTCGTGGCTGGGTCTTCCAGCATGACAACGACCCGAAACACACAGCCAGGGCAACTAAGGAGTGGCTCCGTAAGAAGCATCTCAAGGTCCTGGAGTGGCCTAGCCAGTCGCCAGACCTGAACCCAATAGAAAGTCTTTGGAGGGAGCTGAAAGTCCGTATTGCCCAGCGACAGCCCCGAAACCTGAAGGATCTAGAGAAGGTCTGTATGGAGGAGTGGGCCAAAATCCCTGCTGCAATGTGTGCAAACCTGGTCAAGAACTGCAGGAAACGTATGATCTCTGTAATTACAAACAAAGGTTTCTGTACCAAATATTAAGTTCTGCTTTTCTGATGTATCAAATACTTATGTCATGCAATAAAATGCAAATGAATTACTTAAAAATCATACAATGTGATTTTCTGAATTTTTGTTTTAGATTCCATCTCTCACAGTTGAAGTGTACCTATGATAAAAATTACAGACCTCTACATGCTTTGTAAGTAGGAAAACCTGCAAAATCGGTAGTGTATCAAATACTGTAGTTGTGATGGACGCTGTAGGAGAGAGGAATAACATCGTGGGAGAGACAAAAAGTGAACTACAAATGAACTTTCTTCTGTCAATTCTTGTTTTTTTTATGTCACAATTCCAACCCTCCTCCTTTATCCGGGCTTGGGACCAGCAAAAGTGACCCAAAAGTGACCGGCAAAAGTGACCCAAAAGAGACTGGCAGAGTTACTTCGTTTTTTTTCTAATTTGGTTTGGTTTTTAACCTTGTGGTCCACTTAGGAGCCTACAACAAGTCACAGTAAAACAATAACATTTTTAAGTATACAATCTAAATGGACCAAAAAGAGATTGTCAATGGCAATGTGAGAAAATTATGTTAACTAGTCTGGCCCTAATTCAGGTAATTTCTTTTCATGTAAACCAGGGCGGGATGAAACAGCGGCGGCTTCCCGCGTGCGCGATTCATTTGCAGTCTGGACGTGGAGGGGTGAACAGCTCCTGCTCTGACTGCAGCTGGGAAGGACTGCTACGCGAGGACTGGGCCGCATGTGTGCTTTGGAACAGGGTTCACGGCAGCACCCGCTGCTAGTTGAGAAGAGTAAGAAGGATACATGCTTTCACGTCAGTCTCCAATAACATCAGAAAAAATCGCTAGATTTGTTGCTCGTCACTTTTTTGAAAATGTTTCGCTACAGGGGTCTGAATACTCGCTAAATATAGCAACAAAGTCGCTAAGTTGGCAACACTGACTGTCTCCCTATGCTTTGATGCTTTTCCGCTACATTTCTTTGTCTTATCTTGGCCATTGAAACTATAGGTAGGCATTTTCTCTATGGCCCTATTAACCCCTTGCACGTCTGAGTTGAGCTGAGTTATATTCCACTCTCAAAACATCGTCTTGAATTAAATTACACTCCCATTCCCAATCCTTATGTAGCCGCGTACCAGTACTCATTCCAGGTTTATCGTGATGCATTTTCTGTTGATTAGAATGCTGACATCAAAACATTGGTATATTGAGCTCTTGATTCTGGTTTTATGCCAAGTCATAATTGCCTCCCTGAATTCTTTATTAGATTTGAAATTATCCGTCAGCAGGAAAATGTTGTCCAATTTGATCTAATTTGCTCCATTTTTCAATAGTCAATCAATAGTTATTACTCCCTACACTCCCGACAGTGTTCAGGGTATTTTAGATTTCTTCACTCCCGTCTATAATACATACCTTCTATTAACTATTTTCTAAGATAGCACTACACACTTCCCTGGATAATAGTTAATTGGTCCCGGCACCTAATACCTTGTATTAGAACCGATAACATACACGTTCGCGAATCTATTACTGGAGAATATGGACAGGACTTTGTCCTATTCCAGTACTTCCTCATATCACTATTATTGCTAACCCACATCAAAATTATTCACACTTGTCTTCCTATTTCCACATAATCTGCCATGGTTCACCACCCCAACAGGGCACACAATTAACCTTCCATTCACACACACTTGTGGCCAATACAACTAGGCTCTCACCCCGTTCTAGCTATGCTGTGAACCAATCCCGCCGGATTTACCCCCTAGGACTTACCCTTCGCAGGTTCCAGTCTGGCGGGCTTACCTTCCGGGACTCACCCTATATTTATAGTAATCACAGGTATCAACATACTGGGATTTACTATTGACTTTATAGTACTAGCAGGAACCAACCTACTAGGGAGTTACCCCCTAGGACTTACCCTATGAGTTTACCTTCCGGGCCTTATCATTTACTATAAAGCTACGACCGGTCGTTACACAATGGGCCTATAGAATTAAATTTAGGCTCCAGGTCCGTATCCCATAAATAGTTCAGCCAAAGATTCCCAAGATGTCAAATGAGTGGACACAGATATAGGAACTAGCCTACCTTGTTTGTTGCCAGCTCTGCTCCACTGATCTGGACTCTTTGGTTTGACTACAAATCGTGGTGAATCCTGTTCGCAGCGCCATCTGTTAGGTTCTTATTTTTCAGAGTCAATAACTCATGGACACTAGAGAAGCTTTTTAACCAAGTTTAATTCTGCCCAAAGGTTCTGTACAGCTGTAATTCAGACAGCAAAACATTTCACCATCACAGTTATATACATCCCACTTAAGACACTCCTCCTTCTCTCCAATCCTTACATCTTATGGTTCAACAAGAAAAGGGTAACAGGATACCAAACCCTTATTACTCCCTTAAAGGGATCTGACCTCACCTCCTGACCTTACCTGATCCACAGATGTCTATCTTTCCTGTATCAACACGGTGCTCTCCCCCCATCCCAACACATTCCAAAGCCACTGTCTTTCTACAGATCTCACTCCTTAATATAATATGCATCTGATCTATCATGTCTTTAATATCTCAATGTTCAAATGTCAAATCCAACACAAACTATGTAGGTCTGCTGATATTCATATCACCTTTCTCTCCCGTCTCAACCACCCGGCGCAGTGCCAAAAGCTGTCACATTTACACTTGAGTAGAGTCTTCGTTCTAAACCCGAGGAGAGGCACAAACACTATTTTTCAGGATGTTGTCTGCTATCAGCAAAGGCTTGCGGAATCCCTTCAAAATGTTCCATCAACAAGAACGTGTAAGACTTATTATTTTTTTTAAATAATGCGTTTTAATATTTTATTTCTCATATTTCACTGGGGTGTAACCCATATGGTTAAAATAAATTAATTGTTATATAAGTCACATATACTCTATATGCTCCCAGAGGAAGTAATTCACTGATCGGAGGTTCAACAAGCTGTTTAATCTATCCATGTGCATTTTGTTCAGCCTCACCAATTTTGAGTTGTTATTGCTGGTCACTCACCACATTTGAATTGGCTAATAAAGCAAAAGCTAATTAGGGTTAATTGAAAATCACAGTTAATTTATTAATGATTAAAATCGGTCATACTTCTGTGAAATATGAACATTATAAAAAGGCAACTTAATATGTTTTTAATGTGTAAACAGAACAAAAGGACTTGAATTTAAAACACATTAATCAAAGTTGTGACTCCACTGTAGGGAACTGGCAGGATCTATATCCTCATCTTCTCATGATTAAGTTCAGTTTTTCCCGCATCAGTTGAGCTTTCCTAATCTGCATGGCAACTCCCAGGACCTTCTTCACTCTTGGGTCTGCACAATACTTCCTCCCATTGGCATGTAATCTACAGTACAAGAAGAGAGTGGGATGTTGAGGGTGCAGTCCAGATATAGGTACTTCTCTGATCTTTACAATGCCTGGAGAAGTATTTTGCATCTAATCAACCACATTAATATGATGATGGAACTCTAATGTGTATCTGGAATGCACCCGCACCAGTCTTATGGTTATTGGCATGTGTAACAGAAGTAGGGAATAGGGAATCTTGAAAGATAAGACCAGAGGTGTCATGCCCATCGATCTGTTCAGATTTGTCCACATGTTTTTCTCCAGATGTTAAATTATTTACTAAACTTTGTTTTATAATTGTTTATAAAAAAATATCTGTCAGACGTATTTTCAGGAGGGGGCACAATGACTGGACCAGGCAAAGAGTACACCCCCCCACCACCACCCATTCTTCCCAGTAAGTGGTTCCTTCCTAGGTGCACCACGGAGCAAAGATATGGTAGACAGGACGCTAGACACTATAGTGTGTGCAGACCACAGGCGGCCGGTAGCACCTTAATTGGGGAGGACGTGCTCATAGTAACGACTGGAAAGGAATATGTGGAATGGTATTGAAGACATCAAAAACATGGTTTCCATTTGTTTAATACCATTCCATTTACTCCATTCCAGTTATTATTATGAGGTGTCCTCCCTTCAGCAGCCTCCTGTGGTGCAGACAGTATCATCAGTGGAGGAGGAGAAAGAGTTTGATATGATTTTAGCTGCAAGTGATGGGCAGGATTCACAGGAGGTATGTTTGTAAATGAATGAATTAGAACAAGCCATGTACAGTAGCCTATTTATTCCTTCATGATAAATACATTTTAAAAACAAATATTTCTTTATACTACAAGCAACCTAGCAATTTTATGAAGTTGGCTTTAGCTAGTCAGGTTCTCAATCTCCCAACCTAATAACTAGCTACCAAGCCATTTCAGGATAATCAAGTTAGAGTAGCTTGTCTATCTTTTCTGGCAAGCCTATGGGGGTTGTTGTGTTAGCAAAGACAGTAGCCTGCCCTACATGCAGTGGCGTTCTACTACTTAAGTAGTATCTGTACTTTACTTTTTATATTTTTGCCAACTTTTACTTCACTGCATTCCTAAAGAAAAATAATATACTTTCCACTCCATATATTTTCCCTGACATCCAAAAGTACTCGTTACAGTACATTTTGACAGGAAAATGGTCAAATTCACACACTTATCAAGAGAACATCCCTGGTCAGCTCTACTGCCTCAAATCTGGCGGACTCACTAAACACAAATGCTTCATTTGTAAATGATGTCTGAGAGTTTGTGTGCCCCTGGCTATCGATCAATAAAAAATGGTGTTGTCTGGTTTGCTTAATATAAGGAATTTCAAAGTATTTATACCTAAGTATCAAAAGTAAATGGAATTAAGTATATTTAAAACCGAATACTTTTGGACTTTTACTCGAGTAGTATTTTACTGGGTGACTGAGTCATATTCTATTAAAAGGTATATCTTTACTTTTTACTCAAGTATGAGAATTGAGTACTTTTTCCACCACTGCCTACATGCACTATTTTCTTTCGAGAAATTGTGACATTACAGAACAAGTGGTGAGGACTCACACAACAGCGTCGATCTCACATGCACCATGGTTGTGTTGGACATCATATCGCTCCACTCGCATTAGTATGCTCAAAGGAATGTTCCTGGATGTCCCAACACAACATTTTGGAATGGCTCCTGAAAGAGGCAGTTATATCATTACAGTAACCATGTCAGAACTACACAAAGATCCAGAATTCACATGACATTCCGGAGTAACAGATGAATAACCAATCCCCAAAAATGCCTAATGAAAATCCATCAATACTGAATCAATTAGAAACCAGCAAGATCACGCCCCTCAAGGACTGGAGTTGTGCACACGGTATATTAATACAATTGTTCACTGGTGCATCACATTACCTTGGATGGAGTATATGGTGACACACAGCACAAAAGCCAGAACCCTGAGATCCATCAAGGAGATTTGGAGTCCTACAGTATCTGGTTGATTAGATCTATGCCACTGTCTAATTTGGTTGATTTAGATCTATGTCACAGTGTCAGACTCCTGTTTGCCTGTTGTGATCTGTCTACTACTCTGAATGTGGTCACTGGATGGAAATATATCAGTTAAAAAACAAAACCACTCCTCTCTACAGGTCTGCGTGCCTATTGGTTGATTCTTTAACGGTAAAAAAACCTCACTGATGACTGAAGTGAAAGAGAGCCATGATGTGTTAACACCGAAGCATTTTCATGCAGATTTTATTATGATGGGGGAAAAAAACAAACTTGAGGACAACCAGATATCTAAAATGTAAACAAATAAAAATATTCAGTAAAATCACAGAATGTAAACATTCCCACTGCATAATTTACATTTAAATAAACATCAATAAACAGCAACAGCAATACAATCAGAAACATAAAACCCCTTAACACACATCAATTTAAATCGTTACAAAATAAAATACAAGGAAGTATCTCCTTACAATTTGTTCATGGATAAAGCTTAGACAGAATATGGTCCAGTTAACTCATTCAGTTGGGGAAAAACAACAAATAGCATTAACTCCCTCCATCCCATGGGTTATGAATCTGCAACAGACACAAAAATAGAATAAGTCAGTGTAAACCACTGCTTGGCTAACTACTTGATTCTATTTGAAAAGGTGTTGGTTATTTATATGTATATAAAATACATGCAAGAAGAAAGGCGTGCACACTCAGACATGCACAACATTATGGTGTTTTGGGAGGCAGCGTGGGAACGTAATGAAATGTGAATGAAAAGAGCTGACATCATTCCCTATTCTACTTGATCAAGACATGTCTAAAACCAATATATTGCACAATGTTATGCCCTGCATGCCAGAACTATGACTTACCGGTCCTCCTCCAGGAGGGGTTGGTGGTACTGTAAGAGATAGAGGGGCTCTGATCCTGACCATCTGGAAAATGCTGCAGAAACGATTGACCCACGTTAAACAATTTAAAGGCAATGCTACCAAATACTAATTGAGTGTATGTAAACTTCTGACCCACTGGGAATGTGATGAAAGAAATAAAAGCTGAAATAAAATCACTCTACTATTATTCTGACATTTCACATTCTTAAAAGTGGTGATCCTAACTGACCTAAGACAGGGAATTTTTATTAGGATTAAATGTCAGGAATTGTGAAAAACTGAGTTTATTATTTTTTTGGCTAAGGTGCATGTAAACTTCCGACTTCAACTGTGTATATATATCACGGTCGTGAACTAACAGGTTATAGAGCAAACAATGCAATTATCACAACACATAGGTTTGTAATATGTTATTTTATTTTTTCCCCCCAGTGATTTTACCCACACCACTATTGTTCATAAAGTAAGTGTCGTCCAAAACAGAGTTTGGTAAGTGACAGCGTCGCTTTGCATGGCACGGTACCCTGGGCAGGCGGAGACATCTCCTTAGGAGGACCAATAGAATGGTCAAAAATCAGTACACCCTGACCACATGGGGCACCGGGTCACTCAAAACAAACTTGCCGACTGGTACCTCTTCCCCAGACAAGACGGGTGGTTAGTACTTGCCCTTTCTTGGGAAGTAGCTACTCTAGTGAAAATGGCATTCCATAAAGTTATTCAACAAACCTGGACAGATTGCCAGGATATGGATATGGGCTGTCAAACAATCAAACCTGAGACTGGTGTGTTGTTGGTAAGTAGCAGTGGTGTAGTGGCGCCTGGAGAAGTGGCTATACTCTAACTTTGCCAAAATTTCCCCAAACGGCCCGCCGACCAAAGGAAAGGCGCCCTCTTATTAATTAAAATGAGAAACCTGGACGTTTTACTTCATAATATGAGGCATGTCTTACCTTGCTACAAAGAAGCCTATAGCCAAAATGCACCATAGAAATGTGGAGACATTTATTTTATAAATTAGTTCCTGTTCTATTGGTTTTCTTTCAACTTTCTTTCATTGTCTATCAGTCAAAGACATTATCCTAGTTATATTAGCAACCCATGATGGTTGTTGCATCTTTAGATCTCCCCTCTTTCTACATTTCCATCTCTGTCCATGAAACCGCTGCATGAGTGGTGTGCATTTTAGAACGGTATTTTTCCGCAAATTTAATTTTGGAACATTTGCGCGCAGGTCTACTGCCGTGTGCACATTGCTGCGCCTAAAATGTGAACGATGGAGCATTCTGAACTGCTCCATCAGCCTTATTAGGGCTCCCGAGTGGTGCAGCGGTCTAAGGCACTGCATCTCAGTGCAAGAGGCGTCACTATAGTACCTGGTTCGAATCCAGGCTTTATCACATCTGGACGTGATTGGGAGTCCCATAGGGTGGTGCACAAGTTAAATAAAGATTAAATAAAATAAATACAAATTAGAGAGGAAGATATGCATAGCTCACATTGTACCTGAAGACAGGTTTGCTCCCTGTTAGCTAGCTAGCTCATAATCATGCAAACCTGATGACATGTTTGATGCATGTTGCCAGCTTGCTTTCAATAATGTTTCAACTCAAACTGGTTAGCTACGGTCCTTCTGTTGTGATTGAATGGCAGAAACACCCACATCAAACCACACCCGCCAAGACAACTCTTATTTGCCTCCAGCCATGGCCACTGGCATTTCTTAATGAGCATGGATGAAAAACAAGGTCAAATCAGGAAGTGCAGATGCCCTTTAATGGTTCAACAACACCATATAATGACTGCTATCTATACGCAGATGTACCTACACCAGTTCTAGCAATAGACCAAAATGTACCCAATCAGTTCTATAGACTGACATTTCAAGGTGTGTAATTTCATTGATAAACAATGATAACCTGGATCCAGCATTAATACATAGGCCATTCAACTCAACACCATGTGTCCAATCACACATTAAAGTCTGCCTCTACATCTCTCGCTCCCTCCATTTATCCATCCTTTCTCCCTCTTCCCTCTCCTTATCATTGCCTCTCACCTGTTGGATCTCCCTCATAGCCAATCGGATGGAAGGATACAACCGGGGGAATGACCTGCTCTTGTGGTCAGTCTCGTCCTCCTCTTCTTCCCCCTCTCCTCTCTCCCCTCTCCTCCCTCCACGGGCCTCACCTCCTCCAGCCACAGCCCGGTGTCTTCGGTCAGATATCCGCCTGAGGACAGGTGGTCTCTGGGACTCCAGGCTGGGGCCCTGCCCCGGGGGCAGGAAGAGCCGCTGGAGCTCCAGGTGGACAGGGTCGGGGGTCGACTCACCCTCCTCCCCAGACTTGGGGCTCCCGTGGTTGGCTGTAGCCAGGAGGTCCAGGCCCTTCAAGTCCTCGTAGTCTGTGTTCTGGTCACATGTCTGAAACAGCAGATTCAAATTTGCTTACATTAAATCTGGAACAGTCCATGCATGTAGATTGTAAAATACTTGCTATAAGCTTTCTGAACAGCTTATGGCTCTTCCCAGACGACATAAAATGCATAAATGTTTGATGATGCATTGTTACTGTTCAATATTGCATACAGGTCCTGGCAGACCCTGTTCAACTGCGGGTATATTCAAGACAGTATTTGACAGGAGCCAGACCCTAAAAAGGGGTTTGACCCGATGCTGACCTGTCCACAGGGCATGCTGAGCAGCTCGTTGAAGGGCTTGATGCCCACCTGGCTGTGGTGTTGCACCAGATCAGGCAGGGAGGGGTGGGCTTTATCCTCCCCCAGGATCACATACTTCCCGTTGGACTGCATCTCAATCATAAAGTGCCTGCAGCGGTTCGCCCCCCTGACAGTGGATAGACGGAGAGGCCAAGGTCAGAGGGTAAAGGGTACACATAGGTCACAAAGGATGAGGTCCAAACGGGAGGTTAGGGGTTTAATGTCTCATGTGTCTTTGGTGGATGAATCTGTGTTTAAATCCAGTTTGTCATCCTCAGTCTTACTTATATGTTAGTGTGTAGCCCTCCCGGCTCTGTCCCACACGAATCAGAAAACAGCCCACAGGCTTGTCCGTCATCAAATCCTCTGCTTGTCTGTAGAGGAGACATACACAGAGAGACTTGTTAAAACCACAATGAAATCTGAATGAGAATTTGCATACATGTGCATTTGACATCCTCTCTTACTGACCTGCGTGTAATCATGCCATGGAACCAGCAGGGGAAGGCTCCATTGTGGACCACCTTGCGGGCCTGCGTCTCCTTGAACCAGCGGATGGTGTTCTTCCTCTTCTTGCTCCTCTCCCTAGCTCGCTCCTCTCCCCCTACCTGGCCCACCAGCTCAGCCAGTTCAATATGCACCTCCAGGTTGTCAAAGGGAGTGGCCTGGGAGAGACAGAGGGAACCATAAATCGTAGGGTCGTTTAAGGCTCAGTTTAGGGTCAAATTTAGTCATCAAAGACTGCGAGTGGATGTCAGGGTATAGAGTGGGACATCGATTGCCAAAGGGTACAAGATCAGTCAATAGCATGGTTCCCACCAACATGCTGTCTGTGGGCTAGCCAGTGCTGGCTAGCACCAGAGATATTTAAAACAGAGAGGCTCAACATGAGATTACTTCCTGCAAATTACTTCTTACAGTTCTCAATTAAAATCAAGGTTACCAGTGTAGACTCTTGAGTATGGCTCACCTCAAACTGTTTGCTGCGGGGCCGTGGGACAGGAGCCAGGTGGGTAGCAGTGGGCAGGATAGAGCGAGGCTGGGGCTGTGGCTTCTTTTTCCTGGGTAGGGGCACAGGTGGAGAGAATGGCCCTGATACACACACACACAACCCGGTTAACACAGCACTCAAAGCTACACTGGCTGTACAAAACATTAAGAACACCTGCTCTTTCAATGCCATCGACTGACCAGGTGAATCCAGGTAAACACTATGATCCCTTATTGATGTCACTTTTTAAATTTACTTTAATCAGTGTAGATGAAGGGGAGGAGACAGGTTAAAGGAGGATCTTTAAGCCTTGAGACATGGATTGTGTACGTGTGCCATTCAGAGGGTGAATGGGCAAGACAAAAGATTTAAGTGCCTTTGAACGGGGTATGGTAGGTGGCAGGCAGACTGGTTTGTGTCAAGAACTGCAATGTTGCTGTGTTTTCACGCATAACAGTTTCCCATGTGTATCAAGAATGGTCCACCACCCACAGGACTTGATACAACCTTGGGAAGCATTTGAGTCAACATGGGCCAGCATCCCTGTGGAACACTTTCGACACCCCTGATGAATTGAGGCTGTTCTGAGGGCAAAAGGGGGGTGTAACTTAATATTAGGACAATGTTCTTAATGTTCTGTACACTCAGTGTATTCATACAATGGGTGACAAGGATCATTACACATTCTTGAATGCAGAATTATTGATCTAAGTCAGACTGAAATGTGTTTGTCAACGTACACAGAGGGGTAGAGAGAGAGTTTGTAGAAGGGTGGAGGTAAAGAACAAAATTAGAACAGCGTTAGGGAGAAACAGAACAAGTAGGTGAATGTCAGTAAAGGAGATACAGTGCATTCATAAAGTATTCAGACCCCTTGACTTTTTACATATTTCAGCCTTATTCTAAAATTAATGAAATAGTTATTTTTTTCTCTTCATCAATCTTTTGGCAAACGCCAAGCAGGCTATCATGTGCCTTTTACTGAGGAGTGGCTTCTGTCTGACCACTCTACCATAAAGGCCTGATTGGTGGAGTGTTGGAGAGATGGTTGTTCTTCTCAAAGGTTCACCCATCTCCACAGAGGAACTCTGGAGCTATGTCAGAGTGACCATCGAGTTCTTGGTCACCTCCCTGACCAAGGCCCTTTTCTACCGATTACTCAGTTTGGCTGGGTGGCCAGCTCTAGGAAGAGTATTGGTGGTTCCAAATGTCTTCCAATTAAGAATGATGGAGGCCATGGTGTTCTTGTGTCGGAGCTATACGGATATTTCCGTCGACCGCATGGCTTGGTTTTTGCTCTGACATGCACTGTCAACTGTGGGACCTTATATAGACAGGTGTGTGTCTTTCCAAATCATGTCCAATCAATTGAATTTACCACAGGTGGACTCCAATCAAGTTGTAAAAACATCTCAAGGATGATCAATGGAAACAGGATGCACCCGAGCTAAATTTGGAGTCTCATAGCAAAGGGTCTGAATACTTATGTAAATAAGGTATTTCTGTTTTCAATTTGTTTTATAAATTTGCTCATATTTCTAAAAACATTTTTTAAATACATTTTAGAATAAGGCTGTAACAGAACAAAAAGTGGAAAAGGGGAAGAGGTCTGAATACTTTCCGAATGCACTGTAGGTGAGTAAGAGAGGGAGAGAGAGATATTCTGCTTCCTTACTCTTGTTCTCCTGCTCCATGTCCAGTCGCCTCCTCATCTCCTCCTCCAGCTCCTGCTCCCTCCTCTTCTCCTCCTCCTCCTCCTCCCTGGCTTCTCTCTCTGCCCTCTCTCTCTGGGCCTGCCTCTGTCTGTGCACTTCCACCAGCAAGGACAGGTACTTCCTCCTGCAGCGCAGTGAACGGTAGTCTGCAACACACAGCAACAGTGAGAATGTGAAGAGAGAGAGAGATGCAGTGACAAGAGACATAGAAAGGAGAGAGAAGTAGGGAGGAGAGAAACATTAATGAATGGTATTTGTGATAAAGGACCACATTACGATGCAAAATGATGCTACAGTAAGCACAGGCCATGAAATCAAGATACCAGACAGTATGCCAGAGAAATCATCATCTATCTTGCAGTGGGGTCGCAACGCAAAGACTGAAGGTAGCCCTTAAAACTGCATGCATCTTGCTGATGGTAATGTTTGTTTAATCATGTCCCATCATGATTTATTTCAATGTTTATAACCTAGTCTACAGACCTGAAAAGGGTTTTTACCCTCAGGCCTGAGTTCAAAAGCAGCAACATCTCACAGATGGCAATTAAATTACTTTGACAGACATTTGAGAGATTATGTTTGTGGCCCTTACCTTTCTGGATGACAAGTGCTGCCTTGCCAAGTCTCTCTAACAGCCTGGCCAACTCCTCCTGGTGCCAATACTTAAAGAACATACGAGACGAGCTGCCACAAAAAGAGGGAGACAGTTAAAACAATGTTTATAGATATTGAGCACTATTTGCACGGGGAATTGTTGCATAAAGCACTGTTAAATCAGAGAGAAAATTAGAGAAAGATTTCCAATCAACTTCAGTACTGTCATTAAGCCATATTTATACACTATATTTACAAAAGTACTTGGACACCCCTTCAAATTAGTGGTTTCGGATATTTCTGCCACACCTGTTGCTGACAGGTGTATAATGTCGAGCACACAGCCATGCAATCTCCATAGACAAAACAAACATTGGCTGTAGAATGGCCTTACTGAAGAGCTCAGTGAATTTTAACGTGGCTCCGTCACAGGATTGTCAGTTTGTCAAATTTTTGCCCTGCTAGAGCTGTCCCTATCAACTGTAAAATTGCTGTTATTGTGAAGTGGAAATGTCTAGGAGCAACAACAGCTCATCTGTCATCTGTCCTCGGTTGCAACACTCACTACCGAGTTCCAAACTGCCTCTGGAAGCAATGTCAGCACAAGATCTGTTTGTACGGAGCTTCATGAAATGGGTTTCCACGGCCGAGCAGCCGAACACAAGCCTAATCACCATGCACAATGCCAAACGTTGACTGGAGTGGTGTAAAGCTTGCTGCCAATGGACTCTGGAGCAGTGGAAACGAGTTCTCTGTAGTGATGAATCACTCTTCACCATCTGGCAGTTCGATGGACGAATCAATTTGGCGGATGCCAGGAGAACGGTACCTGCACCAATGCATAGTGCCAACTGTAAAGTTTGGCGGAGGAGGAATAACGGTCTGGGTCTGTTTTTCCATGATTTGGGCTAGTTCCAGTGAAGGGAAATCTTAACGCTACAACATACACATTGTGGACGATTCTGTGCTTCAGTTTAGGGAAGGCCCTTTCCTGTTACAGCATGACAATGCTACCGTGCACAAAGCGAGGTCCATACAGAAAAGGTTTGTCGAGATCAGAGCGGAAGAACTTGACTGGCCTGCACACAGCCCTGACCTCAACCCCATCGAACACCTTTGGGATGAATTAGAACACCGACTGCGAGCCAGGCCTATTCGCCCAAAATCAGTGCCTGACCTCACTAATGCTCGTGGCTGAATGGAAGCAAGTACCCACAGCAATGTTCCAACATCTAGTGGAAAGCCTTCCCAGAAGAGTGGAGGCTGTAATTGCAGTAAAGGGGGGACCAACCCCATATTAATGCCCATGATTTTGGAATGAGATGTTCAAAGAGCCGGTGTCTGTCTACATACCTTTGGTCATGTAGTGTAATTTTTGACATTTCTAAAGAGCCACACAGCAGGAGAAACCAAGAGCGGGGACCGAGAGGGGTGAAAGAGTGCAATTGAGATAAAGATCTTTACTCAATATAAACCCTGAGCTGTCCTCACAAGCCAAAAACAACACAGCTGTTAACTGAAGAATGAGCTGTTTTTGACAGACTGATTCTCAGTTGACAGTTTTATAAGACCGCATTTTGGACTAGGCGAGTTGGAACCTGGGAGAATTATTAGTGATGAGTGTTCCCATGTCTCAATGGAGGCAGCGATCCAAATATATTGAAACTGAAATCTAGATCAACTATTCACTGACTTGTTCCTTCCAGCATAAAAACCTGAATAATCTGATTGGAATACAGCCCGAATGACATGCTTGGATGAAGTTATGAAAGATTTGTTACAGGAAGAGTCAGCAGTAAGTAAGTTAGTCTTCTCAGACTGATTGTGGCAAATCATTTTCTAAACCAATTCATTGAACACAACAAGAGCAACTAATGAAGCCTTACCCACACTTCCAGCCATGTATCTCAGTAGTGTTGAGGATGGACATGCAGCTGAAAAAGACACCAACGACACAGGTTACATTTAATAAGATGGACAAATGTCTACGAAATCACCTAACATGGTGTATGGCATCTTTTTATAATTGCAGGAACGGGTGCAAGTGTCTTTACATATAGGCCATCATTGAAAATAAGAATTTGTTCTTAACTGACTTGCCTAGTTAAATAAAAGGTAAAACATAAATAATAATAAATACATACCTTTCCTTGGTTAGTGGTAAATCTGGCTTGATCAGCAGAATGTTGAACCTGAAGAGGGGAGACACGGTGTGCTGAAAATAAAACTACAGTGCACAGCAATATCATTCATCCAATTTATTGTGTTGGCCAAGATTGCAGTAGCCATGTTACAATTAATGCACACACACACACACACACACACACCTCTGAGCAAATTCCTTGAACGACGGTCGCCAGGAGAAGCCATCTCTTCGTATCCTGATGGTTTCTAGCAGGCCGTTGTATCTTAGCTGGAAACATTTGAATTATCCTTTGTTATCATATAAAATACACTGCTCAAAACAATAAAGGGAACACTAAAATAACACATCCTAGATCTGAATGAATTAAATATTCTTATTAAATACTTTTTTCTTTACATAGTTGAATGTGCTGACAACAAAATCACAAAATGTATCAATGGAAATCAAATTTATCAACCCATGGAGGTCTGGATTTGGAGTCACACTCAAAATTAAAGTGGAAAACCACACTACAGATGATCCAACTTTGATGTAAAGTCCTTAAAACAAGTCAAAATGAGGCTCAGTAGTGTGTGTGGCCTCCACGTGCCTGTATGACCTCCCTACAACGCCTGGGCATGCTCCTGATGAGGTGGCGGATGGTCTCCTGAGGGATCTCCTCCCAGACCTGGACTAAAGCATCCGCCAACTCCTGGACAGTCTGTGGTGGATGGAGCGAGACATGATGTCCCAGATGTGCTCAATTGGATTCAAGTCTGGGGAACGGGTGGGCCAGTCCATAGCACCAGTGCCTTCCTCTTGCAGGAACTGCTGACACACTCCAACCACATGAGGTCTAGCATTGTCTTCATTAGGAGGAACCCAGGGCCAACCGCACCAGCATATGGTCTCACAAGGGGTCTGAGGATCTCATCTCGGTACCTAATGGCAGTCAGGCTACCTCTGGCGAGCACATGGAGGGCTGTGCGGCCCCCCAAAGAAATGCCACCCCACACCATGACTGACCCACCGCCAAACCGGTCATGCTGGAGGATGTTGCAGGCAGCAGAACGTTCTCCACGGCGTCTCCAGACTCTGTCACGTCTGTCACATGTGCTCAGTGTGAACCTGCTTTCATCTGTGAAGAGCACAGGGCGCCAGTGGCGAATTTGTCGGGCCCTCATACCACCCTCATGGAGTCTGTTTCTGACCGTTTGAGCAGACACATGCACATTTGTGGCCTGCTGGAGGTCATTTTGCAGGGCTCTGGCATTGCTCCTCCTGCTCCTCCTTGCACAAAGGCGGAGGAAGCGGTCCTGCTGCTGGGTTGTTGCCCTCCTACGGCCTCCTCCACGTCTCCTGATGTACTGGCCTGTCTCCTGGTAGCGCCTCCATGCTCTGGACACTACGCTGACAGACACAGCAAACCTGCTTGCCACATCTCGCATTGATGTGCCATCCTGGATGAGCTGCACTACCTGAGCCACTTGTGTGGGTTGTAGACTCCGTCTCATGCTACCACTAGAGTGAAAGCACCGCCAGCATTCAAAAGTGACCAAAACATTAGCCAGGAAGCATAGGAACTGAGAAGTGGTCTGTGGTCACCACCTGCAGAACCACTCCTTTATTGGGGGTGTCTTGCTAATTGCCTATAATTTCCACCTGTTGTCTATTCCATTTGCACAACAGCATTTGAAATTTATTGTCAATCAGTGTTGCTTCTTAAGTGGACAGTTTGATTTCACAGAAGTGTGATTGACTTGGAGTTACATTGTGTTGTTTAAGTGTTTCCTTTATTTTTTTGAGCAGTGTATGTTCCACATACCCCAAGCAGAATCAGGTGTAATTGATGCCCATATCAGAGACCTACAGGACTTACTTCAACAACTAAATGCAATGTCAAAGCTGAACAGCAGGTGGCGATGTAACATAAAGCACCGTTATGATGGTGATGAGGGGGAGGGATGGTTTAAAAAAAAAAAACGATTTAACATAGTCTTAACCTAGACTTGCGTATGGAGGGCAATAGAGCTACAGCAGAGAGTTCAATGATGAACATTGTAAACATCATGCCATTATAACCACATACATATGTAATGAATAAGAAGTTAAATCAGCTTTAACACAGACTACCCACCACAAATGTCACAGTTATTAACCATTGTTTCAGTTAAACCATTGTCTACCCAACCGCCAACACTGCATTGTACTGTTATATCAGTTCAGGCCTAGACAATCACATTAAAAAGCATTGATTATAGATGAGAGAGGGAGGGAAGAAAGAAGCCTGCTGTCAGATTAGACAGCAGTGTTCACTGATGGCAGGGTATTGACCAGCTTCATTGTTTCATCAGGGCTATACTAACCCTCCCCTGGGGCCAAATCCACATCCTATTAACACACCACCCATCAGTCAGACACTGACACACTAGCCTAGTGCCTAGATGCTGCCGCTTAGCTAACCACTGATTACCATACTGGGGACTGGGTCTTGTTCATTAGGGCACACTGAAGCAAAACGCTTTGCAAAGTGTTTCTTATTGGTCAAGTTCAGATAGTTTCAGTCCATTTTCTTCCATTTCATGTGTACTGAACACAACCCTCTCTGGAGTTGGCCCAAACCACAATATAGACCGATACTGTGTTTATAAAACTTTTCGCATTAAACTGTGCAGTTCACATACACTACCGTTCAAAAGTTTGGGTTCACTGAGAAATGTCCTGGTTTTGAAAGAAAAGCACATTTTTTATCCATTAAAATAACATCAAATTGATCAGAAACACAGTGTAGACACTGTTAATGTTGTAAATGACTATTGTAGCTGGAAATGGCTGATTTTTATGGAATATCTACATAGGCGTACAGAGGCCCATTATCAGCAACCATCACTCCTGTGTTCCAATGGCACGTTGTGTTAGCTAATCCAAGTTGATCATTTTAAAAAGGCTAATTGATCATTAGAAAACCCTTTTGCAATTATGTTAGCACAGCTGAAAACTGTTTTCCTGATTAAAGAAGCAATAAAACTGTCCTTCTTTAGACTAGTTGAGTATCTGGAGCATCAGCATTTGTAGGTTCGATGACAGGCTCAAAATGGCCAGGAACAAAGAACTTTCTTCTGAAACTCGTCAGTCTCTTCTTGTTCTGAGAAATGAAGGCTATTCAATGCGAGAAATTGCCAAGAAACTGAAGGTCTCGTACAACGCTGTGTACCAATCCCTTCACAGATTCACAGAACAGCGCAAACTGGATCTAACCAGAATAGAAAGAGTGGGAGGCCCCGGTGCACAACTGAGCAAAAGGACAAGTACATTAGTGTGTCTATTAGTGTGTCCTTAACTTGCAGCTTCATTAACTCCGGGATGCTGGCCTTCTAAACAGAGTTCATCTTTCCAGTGTCTGTGTTCTTTAAAAAATATATATATTTCACCTTTATTTAACCAGGTAGGCTAGTTGAGAACAAGTTCTCATTTGCAACTGAAACCTGGCCAAGATAAACCATAGCAATTCGACACACACAACAACACAGAGTTACACATGGAATAAATACAACAGTCAATAATATAGCAGAACAAAAGAAAACAAAAAGTCTATACACAGTGAGTGCAAATGAGGTAAGATAACCTGTAGCCAGTGGGTTTGGCGACGAGTATGAAGCGAGGGCCAACCAACGAGAGCGTACAGGTCGCAATGGTGGGTAGTGTATGGGGCTTTGGTGACAAAATAGATGGCACTGTGATAGACTGCATCCACTTTGTTGAGTAGTGTTGGAGGCTATTTTATAGATTACATCACCGAAGTCGAGGATCGGTAAGATGGTCAGTTTTAATAGGGTATGTTTGGTAGCATGAATGAAGGATGCTTTGTTGCGATATAGGAAGCCAATTCTAGATTTAATTTTGGATTGGAGATGCTTAATGCGAGTCTGGAAGGAGAGTTTACAGTCTAACCAGACACCTAGGTATTTGTAGTTGTCCACGTATTCTAAGTCAGAGCCGTCCAGAGTAGTGATGCTGGACGGGCGCGCAGGTGCTGGCAGTGATCGGTTGAAGAGCATGCATTTAGTTGTACTTGCATTTAAGAGCAGTTGGAGGCCACGGATGGAGAGTTGTATGGCATTGAAGCTCGTCTGGAGGTTAGTTAACACAGTGTCCAAAGAGGGGCCAGAAGTATACAGAATGGTGTCGTCTGCGTAGAGGTGTACCAGAGAATCACCAGCAGCAAGAGTAACATCATTGATGTATACAGAGAAGAGAGTCAGCCCAAGGATTAAACCCTGTGGCACCCCCATAGCAACTGCCAGAGGTCCGGACAACAGGCCCTCCAATTTGACACACTGAACTCTATCAGAGAAGTAGTTGGTAAACCAGGCGAGGCAATCATTTGAGAAACCAAGGCTGTCGAGTCTGCCAATAAGAATGTGGTGATTGACAGAGTTGAAAGCCTTGGCCAGGTCGATGAATACGGCTGCACAGTAATGTCTCTTATCGATGGAGGTTATGATGCCGTTTAGGACCTTGAGCGTGGCTGATGTGCACCCATGACCAGCTCTGAAACCAAATTGCATAGCGGAGAAGGTACGGTGGGATTCGAAATGGTCGGTGATCTGTTTGTTAACTTGGCTTTCGAAGACCTTAGAAAGACAGGGTAGGATAGATATAGGTCTGTAGCAGTTTATGTCTAGAGTGTCACCCCCTTTGAAGAGGGGGATGAACGCGGGAGCTTTCCAATCTTTGGGAATCTCAGACGATACGAAAGAGAGGTTGAACAGGCTAGTAATAGGGGTTGCAACAATTTTGGTAGATAATTTTAGAAAGAGAGGGTCCAGATTGTCTAGCCCGGCAGATTTGTAGGGGTCCAGATTTTGCAGCTCTTTCAGAACATCAGCTATCTGGATTTGGGTAAAGGAGAAATGGTGGGGGCTTTGGGGGTGTGCTGTGGAGGGTGCCGTGCAGTTGACTGGGGTAAGGGTAGCCAGGTGGAAAGCATGGCCAGCCGTAGAGAAATTCTTATTGAAATTCTCAATTATAGTGGATTTATCGGTGGTGACAGTGTTTCCTAGCCTCAGAGCAGTGGGCAGCTGGGAGGAGGTGCTCTTTTTCTCCATGGACTTTACAGTGTCCCAGAACCTTTTTGAGTTACTACTACAGGATGCACATTTCTGTTTGAAAAAGCTAGCCTTAGCTTTCCTAACTGCCTGTGTATATTTGTTCCTAACTTCCCTGAAAAGGTGCATATCACGGGGGCTATTCGATGCTAATGCAGAACGCCACAAGATGTTTTTGTGCTGGTCAAGGGCAGACAGGTCTGGAGTGAACCAAGGACTTTATCTATTCCTAGTTCTACATTTTTTGAATGGGGCATGTTTATTTAAGATGGTTAGGAAGGCACTTTTAAAAGAATAGCCAGGCATCATCTACTGACGGGATGAGGTCAATGTCATTCCAGGATACCCCAACCAGATCGATTAGAAAGGCCTGCTCGCAGAAGTGTTTCAGGGAGCGTTTGACAGTGATGAGGGGTGGTCGTTTGGTCGCAGACCAATTACGGATGCAGGCAATGAGGCAGTAATCGCTGAGATTGAAAACAGCAGAGGTGTGTTTGGAGGGCGAGTTAGTTAGGATGACATCTATGAGGGTGCCCGTGTTTACGAATTTGGAGTTGTACCTGGAAGGTTCATTGATAATTTGTGTGAGATTGAGGGCATCAAGCTTGGATTGTAGGATGGCCGGGGTGTTAAGCATGTCCCAGTTTTTTGCCCATCTCAATATTTTATTGGCCAGTCTGAGATATGTCTTTTTCTTTGCAACTCTACAATGTAGATATTACAAAGAAATTCTGCCGTTTCCAGCTACAACAGTCATTTACAACATTAACAATGTCTACACTGTATGATCCATTTTATTTTCACGGACAGAAAATGTGCTTTTCTTTCAAAAATAAGAACATTTCTAAGTGGCCCCAAACTTTTTAACGGTAGTGTACATTTTGTAATGTACCATTTCCTTAGCTTTTGAAAGCATTGGTTATCCTGAAAAAAGGGGTCAAACTGTAAATGCACAAAACGACTGGTGTTATTTCAGGCTTGTGCATCCAGCATAGGAAATAATCTAAAGGAAATGCTGCTACTGATGAAGGCTGCTACCTTCATCGCCAATGTAAGATAGACATGCCTCCAGTACATCTAAAATAACATATTAAATATTGGTTCTCACCTGGTCCATGACTATTTTGTTGTCCACCTGATCAGGAAGCTTGCTGCCGTTAGGTTTGATGCAGCGGACAAAGTGAGGACTGGCAACAAACATCTTCTCCATCAGCACAGCCAGAGAGTGCTGAAGGTATGACACACTAACCATTATATGTGCATATTTATATTTTACAGCAGTTCAGTCTATAGGTAGGCATATTTACAGGGGTTTTCATTATTGTTCATACATCATTTTGAAATATACCACTCAGAAATAGGAAATGTATAAATCGAGATGTGTAACAAAGTCGACGTCCGCCTTACCTTAAACTGGGCCCCGACCGACTGTTTCCTAGTTGAGTTAAAGTTGTCATCTGCCTTTTGCATGAGCTAAAAGAAAAAAATATGTTTAATAATTTAAACTCACATTCTGGCTCTGACTTTTGCACTGTAAGAAAGGTCCAAATATGACCCTGGCTGTTTGGAACCAAAAGTAATTAATTCTACAGAATCTACTGTATATCATATTCTGTTACCTTTGGTGAATTTTTCTCAAACTGGACTTCTGAATATTTTATGATCTACAGTGCCTACCTTGGCTTTGCGTGGCATCAAGGTGCCTGTTCTGGAGATTGTGGCTGAAAAGACATCAAATATGAATCATAAGTGAATATTAGATGCGAGATGCCAGACAGACAGTGATCAATGTTTTAAACTAGAACAATTCTCAAACTGAGTCTGAATGCTATGTTGCTGTGTTAAGATAAGAGTACCCATTTATTGATTTTTGAAATCCTACATAATTTTCTAAGAAGAGGTCAGGGGGTATATTTGTCCACAAATCCACATTGGAAACAAGCCCACGTCATTGTGTCAGCTCTGATCTATGTTACGCATCTTTACAGAACTGATTTAATAGCTACAGATCAACATTCACAGTGTACACAAACATAGAGTACTAGTCAAAAGACACCTACTCATTCAAGGGTTTTTATTTATTTTGACTATTTTCTACATTGTAGAATAATAGTGAAAACATCAAAACTATGAATAAAACACATATGGAATCGTGTTGAAACAAAAAAAAAGTGTTAAACAGATCAAAATATATTTTATATTTGAGATTCTTCAAAGTAATCACCCTTTGCCTTGACAGCTTTGCACACTCTTGGCATTCTCTCAACCAGCTTTATGAGGAATGCTTTTCCAAGAGACTTGAAGGAGTTCCCACATATGCTGAGCCCTTGTTGGCTGATTTTCCTTTACTCTGCGGTCCAACTCATCTCAAATTGAGTTGACATCAGGTGATTGTGGAGGCCAGGTCATCTGATGCAGCACTACATCACTCTCCTTGTTGGTCAAAATGCCCTTACACAGCCTGGAGGTGTGTTTTGGGTCATTGTCCGGTTGAAAAACAAAATGATAGTCCCACTAAGCGCAAACCCGATGGGATATCGCTGCAGAATGCTGTGGTAGCCATGCTGGTTAAGTGTGCCTTGAATTCTAAATAAATCACTGACAGTGTAACCAGCAAAGCACCCCCACACTTCCTCCTCCATGCTTCACGGTGGGAACCACACATGTAGAGATCATCCGTTCACCTACTCTGCATCTCACAAAGACACAGCGTTTGGAACCACAAATCTCAAATTTGGACTCATCAGACCAAAGGACAGATTTCCACCGGTCTACTGTACATTGCTCATGTTTCTTGGCCCAAGCAAGTCTCTTCTTCTTACTGGTGTCCTTTAGTAGTGGTTTCTTTGCAGCAATTTGACCATGAAGGCCTGATTCATGCAGTCCCCTCTGAACAGTTGATGTTGAGATGAGTCTGTTACTTGAACTCTGAAGCATTTATTTAGGATCCAATTTCTGAGGCTTGTACTCTAACAAACTTTTCCTCTGCAGCAGAGGTAACTCTGGGTCTTCCTTTCCTGTGGCGGTCCTCATGAGAGCCAGTATCATCATAGCGCTTGATGGTTTTTGCGACTGCACTTGAAGAAACTTTCAAAGTACATAACATTTTCTGGATTGACTGACCTTCATGTCTTAAAGTAATGATGGACTAATTTCTCTTTGCTTATTTGAGCGGTTCTTGACATAATATGGACACCTGTTTGTTGAAATGCATTCCAGGTGACTACCTCATGAAGCTGGTTGAGAGAATGAAGAATCTCAAATATAAAATATATTTTGATTTGTTTAACACTTTTTTGGTTACTATACTATATATGTGTTATTGCATAGTTGTGATGTCTTCACTATTATTCTACAATGTAGAAAATAGTTCAAATAAATAAAAACCCTTGAATGAGTAGGTGTGCCCACACTTTTGACTAGTACTATACATAAATCGGCGATTGTGCAGTAATAAAAACATGGGTAATTTCTGGCAAAGTGCAGAGCTGTTGAATACAGAAACATTCAGATTCCCTCATGTACCTGCAAAGAGGAGACTGAGTAGGGGCGTGACACTGTTAATGAAGAGGCTTCTGATGCTGGCTGGGATGGTGTCTCTGTTCTTCTCTAGAAAGCCTAGTCCATTATACTGGACCTGGACACAGAAAGGAGAGAATTAGCTATGCTTCATAACCACACTCATAATGAGTTATAATGCAGTCATGATGTAGTATAGATGCAGTTATAAACACACATAACTCCTAGGCATTATACAAGTAACTGTCCAGTGAAAATCTCACTTTTAAGAGTTAATATTATGTTAACTCATACCCAAATAATGTTGTTGACTCATCCTATACTCGTATTTGTGCCCAGAGCACAAATCCTGAGAAGGATGAGTTGGCCAATCAGCGGTCTACTTGAATATTTGCATGAATATTTTTAAAGACCGGTGTGCGCCCACATCATTACATTCACAGAAAAGCTGCTTTTTAACATAATTAATTATAGATCAAATTTAATAGATAACTGGAAACACTGGACAGTTAGATGAACTATTATTATAAAGTAATGTATGAATGTAACTTCACCTTCCCAGCATAGTGAACCACAGTGAAGAGGGGGCTGTGACTCCGGACCACCTCATAGTGGGGGCTGCTTTTAAATTTACTGTTCAACTTGTCCACAAAGTCTCTGTCTGACGCCTGAGGGCACAAATAGTGAAAAGAAATTAGAATGAATACATATACATTAAGACAAAGATGTAGGGGAGGGTAATTTCCCCCCAAAACTGTATGGAGACCACTTAGGTACCTGGGGAAAGGCACTCTGCTCGTCCAGGAGAGAAAGGATTCCAATGGGTTTAGTGAGGAACAGGTCCTGCGGGAGAGAAGCACATCAAATTAATTAGTTGTAGGAAAAACACCTAAACAAATACAGTTCTTTACTATGAAAATGCATATTTGAGTTAATCTTGCCAACTGTTAACTGATTGAAACATGGTACACAACTACATGACTTTAAAACATGCCTTCTCACAGTACAAGGATCATATATTTTAGTCCTATCCTGAAAACCTTGTTCCCCGATCTTTATTGACTATGGCCCCTGCACTGTAAAATGCTCTAAAAGTTGTATAGTGCTCTGTAGGCATTAGGACTTAGAGTGGGTACACAGAACAGGAGCTGTGGATCCAGGTTGTGCATTATTCGCCCTAGGCCCAATCCTAACTCGAGTTAGAATCCTTCCCACAACAACTAATGTGTCCATCTTATCCCATAGCTTACAGACTGGCTGTACTCACACCTTCAGCATTGGACAGGGTCACTATTCTTGGCCAAATTAAACCAGTGGCTTCCATATAGACAGATGATGATGCCACAGGCTAAAAGCAGAAGTGCCCATTAAGCTCCTGGTATGTGACTGAACACTGCCCCGTCAGCATAACCCCTTCCTGGGGTCTCGGTCACTTTGTTGTGGTCTGTCTGGCAGTCTCACACTGTGTTTAAACAACCAGTCTGTGTTATTACTGAGAGAGGTGGGAGGGAAACGGAGAGAGGGAGGGTGTAAAAGGGGGACAGAAAAAAGGTTGAGAGAGAAAAAGAGTACTAAGTGATGAGAAACGAGAGGAAATATATTTTTACCAGGATAGGCTTGTTGTCTTTGAAGGAAATGGATTCCCACTCGATGCCCTCCTCCTTGTATTCATTCTGCTCCATCAGAAAGATGTGCTGCAGGACAACAAATACATACGAAGACGTATGAACGAAAAACAAAATTACAACAGGTATTCACACTTTCTTTCAGAAGTGCTTTGCCTAATCATTTCATTAGAAGATGGCACATTCAATTGTGTGTGGCCTTCAGTTACAAAATTGCCATAAGAAGCTTTATGCATTTAATTACACTGAACCAAAATATAAATGCAACATGTAAAGTGTTGGTCCCATGTTTCATGAGCCGAAATAAAAACGTCCAGAAATGTTCCGTACGCACAAAAAGCTATTGCTCTATTTGTTTATATCCCTGTTAGTGAGCATTTCTCACCTGACATGTGTGGCATATCAAGATGCTGATTAAACAGCATGGTCATTACACAGGTGCACCTTATGCTCTCTAAAATAAAAGGCCACTAAAATGTGCAATTTGTCATATAACACAATGCCACAGATTTGTCAAGTTGAGGGAGTGCGAAATTGGCATGCTGACTGCAGGAATGTCCACCATAGCTGTTGCCAAATAATTATGTTAATTTCTCTACCATCTGAGACCAGCCACCCAGACAGCTGATTAAACTGAGGGTTTGCACAACCAAATAATTTCTGCACAAACTGTCAGAAACCATCTCAGTGAAGCTCATCTGCATGCTAATTGATCTCACCAGGGTCTTGACCTGACTGCAGTTCAGTGTCGTAACCAACTTCAGAGAGCAAATGCTTACCGTCGATGGCCACTGGCATGCTGGAGAAGTGTGCTCTTCATGGATGAATCCCGGTTTCAACTGTACCGGGCAGATGGCAGATGTAGGGCGTCATGTGGGCCAGCAGTTTGCTGATGTCAACATCGTGAACAGAGCGCCCCATGGTGGTGGTGGGGTTATGGTATGGGCAGGCATAAGCTACGGACAATGAACACCATTGCATTTTATCGATGGCAATTTGACTGCACAGAGATACTGTGACGAGAACCTGAGGCCCATTGTGGTGCCATTCATCCTCCCCATGTCCACGTCGCAAGGATTTGGTCACAATTTCTGGAAGCTGATAATGTCCCAGGTCTTCCATGGCCCGCATACTCACCAGACATGTCACCAATTGAGCATGTTGAGGATGCTCTGGATCGACACGTACGACAGCGTGTTCCAGTTTCCGCCAATATCCATCAATTTCACGTCGCCATTGAAGAGTAGTGAGACAACATTCCACAGGACACAATCAACAGCCTGATCAACTCTACGCGAAGGAGATGTGTTGTGTTGAATGAGGAAAATGGTGGTCACACCAGAAACTGACTGTTTTTCTGATTCATGCCCCTACCTTTTTTTAAGGGATCTGTGACCAACAGATGCATATCTCTATTCCCAGTCATGTGAAATCCGTAGATTAGGGCCTAATGAATTTGTTTCATTTGACTGATTTCCTTATATGAACTCTAACTCAGTAAACATTTTGAAATTGATGCATGTGCAGTTTATATTTTTTGTTCAGTGTAAATAATGTAGTCCACTCCAATAGAATGACAGCACAAAACATTAAGAACACCTGCTCTTTCAATGACATAGACTGACCAGATGAACCCAGTTGAAAGCTATGATCCCTTGTTGATGTAACTTTTTAAAATCCATTTAAAATCAGTGTAGATGAAGGGGAGGAGGCAGGTCAAAAAATGATTTTTAAGCCTTGAGACATGGATTGTGTATGTGTGCCATTCAGATGGTGAATGGGCAAGACAACATATTTAAGTGCCTTTGAACAGGGTACGCTGCTGGGTTTCTCGTGCACAACAGTTTCCTGTGTCTATTAAGAACGGTCCACCACACAAAGGACATCCAGCCAACTTGACACAACTGTGGGAAGCATTGGAGTCAACATGGGCCAGCATCCCTGTGGATCGCTTGATACCTTGTAGAGTCCATTCACCAACGAATGGCTGTTCTGAGGGCAAAGGGGGATGCAACTCAATATTAGGAAATTGTTCTTAATGTTTTGTACACTCAGCGTATAATGCAGTGTAGTGATCCGACAATGATAAATAATCATAAGCAGATTTCTACCCCCACCCAGCGAAGCACTCAGAAGCTGCAAATGACAGAGTGGAATATGTGCTGCAATTTGAGAAAGACAGATCCCCTTTCATATAAACATTTTGTATGTCAAAAAGAAAAGGGGTTAAGGGAGATTTCATGGCTGGTGGTGATGAGGCCTCACATTTCAGTCCTAAGGGAGAAAGTAAAGCCTGCACTTCCTGATCTGGTGTCATGTTTATCAATGTGCAAGTCAAGTATATCAGGAAATCTACTCAAAAAGGCTGGTGGGCATTTGTTGGATTTTTTTTATTCCTGTGGCATTTGTATCAAATACTGTTTGTGGGACTTGTGGACAATACTTTTGAACCAATATACTCAGTGCTCACATGGTTCTGAAAAAAGGCCCAACAGGTAAATTGTGTAATATTAACTATTAGAGCATGGTGCTCCAAACTACAGCAGCATGACTAGTAAAAATAAGCTGTCTTTAACTCCATAATCACACATGTACAGTGTCTTCAGAAAGTGTGCATACCCCTCGAATTATTCCAGAGTTTGTTGCGTTACAGCCTGAACTGAAAATGTATAAAATGTTTTTTTCTCACCCATCTACACACAAAACTCAATGTTTGCAAATGTATTAAAAATTAAATACAGAAATAGGACATTTACATAAGTATTCACACCCCTGAGTCAATACTTTGTAGAAGCAGCTTTGGCAGCAATTACAGCTGTGAGTCTTTCTGGGTAAGTCTCTAAGAGCTTTCCACACCTGAATTGTGCAACACTTGCCCATTATTATTTTCAAAATTCTTCAAGCTTTGTCAAATTGGTTGTTGATCATTGCTAGACAACCATTTTCAGGTCTTGCCATAGATGTTCAAGTGGTCACACAGGAACATTCACTGTCATTTTGGTAAGCAAACCTAGTGTACATTTGGCCTTAGGTTATTGTCCTGCTGAAAGGTGAATTCATCTCCCAGTGTCTGGTGGAAAGCAGACAACCAGCTTTTCCTCTAGTATTTTGCCTGTGCTTAGCTCCATTCCGTTTATTTTTTATCCTGAAAAACGTCCCTGTCCTTAACGATTGCAAGCATATCCTTAACATGATGCAGCCACCACTATGCTTGAAAATATGGAGACTGGTACTCAGTTATGTGTTGTATTGGATTTGCCCCAAACATAAGGCTGTGTACGCAGGACATAAAGTACATTTTTTGGACACTTTTTTTTGTAGTTTTACTTTAGTGCTTTAATGCAAACAGGAGGCATGTTTTGGAATATTTGTATTCTTTACAGGCTCACTTCTTTTAGGTTAGTATTGTGAAGTAAACACATTTTTGATCCATCCTCAGTTGTCTCGCATCACAGCCATTAAATCACAAATATAATTCCACTGACATTATGGGGTATTGTGTGTAGATCAGTGACACAAAATCTACATTTAATACATTTTAAATTCAGGCTATAACACAAGAAAATGTGGAAAAAGTCAAGGGGTTTGAATACTTTCGGACCTAATTCATTTTTCTGAAGCCTTTCACTGAATATGCATTTATAGCCATTTCAAAAAGCAGAACCTATTGTAGACTATCTTCACAATTTTCCTGTTCCTCTACTAATACTAAATAAAGAGACAAGCTGGCCACATGTTTCTGTTAAATGTTTGGGTCTCAAGTTAACAAACCCTACAGGCTGTCATTTTATGGGACTTAAATAGAGAAACACCCTAGATTACAGGGCTACTTCCTTGTGGCAATGATATTTACACTTACATGGTTAAAGAAGTACTGCAGCTGTTCATTGGCCAGGTTGATGCAGAGCTGCTCAAAACGGTTAACAGCAAAATTCTCAAACCCGAAGATGTCGAGGATACCTGTATTATAGAACAAGAAAATTGAACAGTCAATCTGACATCGACCATCTCTACTTGCGATGAAGAAAACAGATGAAGAGTGTAGCAATTTTATTACATTTGAAGCCTTAAAAAGTTTCCCTTGAAACTCACCTATTTCACTGAGCTCAACGTCAAAGTCAACGTTGGGAGCCAGCAGTTCGTTAACTTTACTTACGATCCAGCCGAATACTCTCCCATAAGCCACTTTGGCGATGGAGTCCCTGGCATCTGCAAATACACAACATATTAATGGAGTCGAGCTCTCTTGAAAACATTAATAGCATTTCCATATTGAGCTTTTGCTCCTTTTTTCCCACTCCCATTGATGCTAAAAGCTGTCTCTATTTGCACTAGTTGGTCAGCCAAACATGGGCCTTATTTAAATACTCTAGGAGGAAGTTGTGGTCAGCTTGCCCTCCCTAAATCCCAGCCTTAAACATTAGGGTGAAAACTCAAAGCTGTCCAAGTACCTCAAGGACATGCCTGGTTGGCACTAGTAATAAGTGCTAAAGACACACCACATTGATTGTACAAAACCGTATCATGTTCATACTTGTGTTCTAGCATTGTCAGGTATGTAGCTACACAAACATTGTGCTCTCCAGTTTCATGGAAAGACCCAGGGAAAGAGGAAACCGGACCCAGCATTAACCACCATGGAACCGTTAGTATCCATGGTGGTTAATACTAACTCAGGCCCTCCTTCGTAATGGCTAAGGTGATGGTGGTAGGGAAAGTTGATCCCGGACCAGTGCTTGAGTGTTTTTCTCCTTACCCTCAGCCTGCTGCTGGTTGTGCAGCCTGCGGATGGCTTCTCCTCTCATCACAGACAGAGTACAGGTCAGACTCCTCAGCAACTCCTCCTCCTGCACCCCAAACTGACCCTGAGAAGGCAAACACACACAAATATTAAATCACACAAAAACATAGGTCTAAATAGAAAGTGCACAAAGCAGACAAGTTATATTTTACACACACAAAAAAAAAAAAAATCACTGCTAGGTTCATAAATAAACACCTAAACATTTAGACCACTGATATAAAGTGATACACTGGTATAGTGAGTGACACACATTTCAACCAAAAGCAACCTCCATGCTAGCCCCAAGGCCCCTTTAACCCAGAAGTGGCCCTACTGAACATGCAAAGCTAAGGTCATGGCAATGCTAGGCATGCAAAATTCCTGCCAGATATCAAACAAAGGCCATCCTCAGACAACGATACTTTCAATTAATCAATTTCAAAAAGGGGAAACAGACCAAGTGCTGTAGATTTCACAATGTAGTACTACTTTATTACTAATTAGCCCTCAAAATGTATAGTTCAATCAAAATATACATTCGGCTCATGTCTGTATACCCAGTAGTATTCAGCGGACCAGTCAGCAACCCAACATTTTGGGTTTGTCTATATTAGCAACAGTTTAACATTAGCATCACGAAAGGAGAAACAATTACAGTGATCAGACCCCTGCTGCTAGCATGCTCTAATCACCCTTGCTGCTAGCATGCTCTAATCACCATTGCTGCTAGCTGCAAAATCTGGATCCCTAAAAAACAGCTGGGCTAGGCAATCTGGACCCTCTCTAAAATGATCACCCGAAATCGTTGCAACCCCTATTGCTAGCCTGTTCAACCTCTCTTCGTATTGTCTGAGATCCCCAAAGATTGGAAAGCTGCCGCGGTCATCCTCCTCTTCAAAGGGGGAGACACTCTAGACCCAAACTGTTATCCATCCTGCCCTGCCTTTCTAAAATCTTCGAAAGCCAAGGTTATTAAACAGATCACCAACCACTTCGAATCCCACCGTATCTTCTCCACTATGCAATCTGATTTCCAAGCTGGTCATGGGTGCACCTCAGCCACAAGGTCCTAAACAATATCATAACCGCCATCGATAAAAGACAGTACTGTGCAGCCATATTCATTGACCTGGCCACGGCTTTCGACTCTGTTAATCACCGCATTCTTATCGGCAGACTCAATAGCCTTGGCTTCTCAAATGACTGCCTCGCCTGGTTCACCAACTACTTCTCAGACAGAGTTCAGTGTGTCAAATCGGCGGGCCGGTTGTCCGGACCTCTGGCAGTCGCTATGGGGGTGCCACAGGGTTCAATTCTCGGGCCGACTTTTTTCTCTGTATATATCAATGATGTCGCTCTTGCTGCTGGTGATTCTCTGATCCACCTCTACGTAGACGACACCATTCTGTATACTTCTGGCCCTTCTTTGGACACTGTGTTAAACCTCCAAACAAGCTTGAATGCCATACAACCCTACTTCCGTGGCCTCCAACTGCTCTTAAACGCTAGTAACACTAAATGCATGCTCTTCAACCGATTGCTGCCCACACCCTCCTAACTAACATCACTACTCTGGACGGTTCTGACCTAGAATATGCGGACAACTACAAATACCTAGGTGTCTGGTTAGACTGTAAACTCTCCTTCCAGACTCACATTAAGCATCTCCAATCCAAAATTAAATCTAGAATTGGCTTCCTATATCCCAACAAAGACTCCTTCACTCATGCTGCCAAACAAACCCTATTAAAACTGACTATCCTACCGATCCTTGACTTCGGTGATGTCATTTACAAAATAGCCCCCCCCAGTGGCCTGTTATTGTCCCCAGCACAAGGTGCACCTGTGATACTGCTGTTTAATCAACTTACAGCCCCCAGCACTCTACTCAGCAAACTGGATGTAGTCTATCACAGTGCCATCCGTTTTGTCACCAAAGCCCCATAATACTACCCACCACTGCAACCTGTATGCTCTCGTCCAGGTCATCTATAAGTCTTTGCTAGGGAAAGCCTAGCTCGCGCTCCAGCAGGTACATTTTTTTTTAAATGTATTGAACTAGGCAAGTCAGTTAAGAACAAATTCTTATTTTCAATGACGGCCAATGAACACTGGGTTAACTACCTTGTTCAGGGGCAGAACAACAGATTATTATTATTTTTTTTTTACCTTGTCAGCTCTGGGATTTGATCTTGCAACCTTTCGGTTACTAGTCCAAAGATCTAACTACTAGGCTACCTGCCGCCCCAATTACTCTGTTGCCAAAGACTGGAACGAATTGCAAAAATCACTGAAGCTGGAGTCTTATATCTCCCTCTCAAACTTTAAGCATCAGCTTTCAGAGAAGCTTACCAATCACTGTACCTGTACACAGCCAATCTGTAAATAGCACACCCAACTACCTCATCCCCATATTATTACATACCCTCTTGCTCTTTGCACCCCAGTATCTCTACTTGCACATCATCATCATCTGCACATCTATCACTCCAGTATTAATTACCTATTTATTGCCTACCTCCCTACATTTGCACACACTGCACATAGATTTAATATTTTTATTTTCTATTATGTTATTGACTGTACGTTTGTTTGTGCCACTCTGTTGTTTTTGTTGCACTGCTTTGCTTTATCTTGGCCAGGTCACAGTTGTAAATGAGAACCTGTCTCAACTGGCCTACCTGGTTAAATAAAGGTGAAATAAATACAAATAAATCACCCCTGCTGTTAGAGCTAGAATCACCTCAATAACCAGGATCTGTGAAGTTGTTTTTCTCATATTAAAACTGGGCAAAGGGCAGCTGATCCTACGTCAGTTGGAAGTACACCTAGCATTGTGAGCAATACCTCTCCATTCAACTCCAAATATAGCCCCCTGTGACCTTTTACAAGCACTGTGTCTTATCTGAGCTGGCCAGATGTCGGCTCAGCCCACCACCGCCAGCCTGCCTGCCTGGGAGGCTGCTTATGGGGGAGTTACTGTGGAGGAGGGGGCAATCATTCACCTGTTTAAATAGAAGGCACACGTATGTATGCACACACACACGCCACTATCACCTGTGGATCTGTGCATCTAAGCATGTGGATCTATGCATATACAAACTGACACAGTAGAACGTTTAAATATAATGCACATACACACGCAAACTAGTTGAACAGCACACCAAGAAACACACACCCCTTTCGCTAAAGTGTCTACACTGTGTCTCCAGGAGCAAGCAGCTGTCCATGTTAGAGCGGTCCATGGTCATTATAGCCTAGTGGTTAGAGCGTTGGACTAGTAACCGGAAGGTTGCAAGTTCAAACCCCCGAGCTGACAAGGCACAAATCTGTCATTCTGCCCTGAACAGGCAGTTAACCCACTGTTCCTAGGCCGCCATTGAAAATAAGAATTTGTTCTTATAGTTAAATAAAGGTAAAATAAATTTTAAAAAATGTGAGGACTGTAGCAATTGGCTCAACAATCCCCTTGTTTATTTTACTATGAATGCTCAGGACTGACAACACTAGTTTTTTCCCCTAACCGTAGTCCTTGGACACCTCTCTCTGCTGTTTAAACCACTATAATGGATCAGTGAAGCAGCCTAAGCTGAGAGCTCCTGTACATAAGTATGTAAATATACAACTTCCTGACTGTTGCCAAGTTAAAATATCTGACTGGTGGTATTGACTAATGGAGTTACTGGGCTAGTGGCAAATCAGTTTGTTTGTTTGATTTGGCTAGCTAGCTGGCTGGCTACGCAATCATTTTAAATGATGAAACACAGCACCGGCTTTTTGTGCCACCTGCCCCGGTTTCTAGAAGGCTTTGGCCTGCAGTGTGAGGAGATGAGAGGCTCGCCTAGTCTTCTGCCGCTTTAACAATTGCCGAAGCTTCACCCAGCTGGTTGCTACAATTTCGTTAGTTAACGAACAAACCTACCTACGCAGGAGGAACAGGAGACAAGGTGCCCGATGAAGAGCTCCGGACCGGACTGATCTCCCTCCATCCCGCTACCATTGCAGCTCCCGCCACTCAAGCTAGGCCTACTGCCCTTCTGAACTGTCTCAACCTTTCATCTGAAGTTGTGGAAGACCATCGTCCATCGTCCAATAACTACCAGAATGCTATAAGTTTATTTTGTAAGGGACTTTGAGATGCTCATTGTAATGAAAGGCACTATATAAAAAAATATATATATAGACCCTATGAAACATGGGACCAACACTGTACATGTTGTGTTTATATATATATATATATATATATATATATATATATATATATATTATATTATATTATATTATATTATATTATATAATATATATATATATATAAATATAAATAAACACAACATGTACAGTGTTGGTCCCATGTTTCATGAGCTGAAATAAAAGATCCCAGAAATGTTCCATATGCACAAAAATATTATTTTTCTCAAATTGACCACAGATTTGTTTACATCCTTTAGTGAGCATTTCTCCTTTGCCAAGATAATCCATCCACCTGACAGGTGTGTCATATCAATAAGTTGATTAAACAGCATGATCACAGGTGCACCTTGTGCTGGGGACAATAACAGGCCACTCTAAAATGTGCCGTTTTATCCCACAACACAGATGCCTCAAGTTGAGGGAGCATGCAATTGGCATGCTGACTGCAGGAATGTCCACCAGAGCTGTTGCTAGAGAATTTAATGTTAATTTATCTACCATAAGCTGCCTCCAACGTTGTTTTTGAGAATTTGGCAGTACGTCCAAACGGCCTCACAACAGCAGACCACATGTAACCACGCCAGCCCAGGACCTCCACATACAGCTTCGACTGAGGGGGTGCGTCAAAGTATTTCTGTCTGTAATAAAAAACGAATTCTGATTGTCTGGGCCTGGCTCCCAAGTGGCCCACCCATGGCTGCACCCTTGCCCAGTCATGTGAAATCCATAGATTAGGGTCTAATTTCTTTCTTTCAATTGACTGATTTCCTTATATGAATTGTAACTTATTAAAATCTATTATTATTAGTCCAACACATGGACTCTTCTACTGTTGGAACTGTTCTTGAAGTCTCTCTTTTGTTATGTCAATGTCAGGGATGAAACTATTAGAGGAAAACAAGCTAAATGTGAATGGCCTATTTGGAAAACACCCACAGGTCAATAAGGAAATTGTAAATGTTAACAGACGTTGCTTCTGTAATTACTGTACTTCAGATAAAGGGAACCGTTAACAAACAAGGACAAAGGTGAATCAATTGACAAAAAGGACAAAGGTGAATTTTCATGGATTATTCATCAATCCATAAACATAAAAAAAGAGATCATCCTCAAGTTGGTAATAATTGAGACAGTATCTAAACCATGGCTCTCCAACCCTGTTCGTGGAGAGCTACCGTCCTGTAGGTTATCTAGCTCAACTGATTCTAGTAATTAGCTGGTTGGTAAGCTGAATCAGGTTATAGTAACTGGAACGAAAACCTACAGGAGGGTAGCTCTCCAGGAAAGTTGGAAAGCCCTGATCCAAATCATTTTCTTTGTTAAGTAAAATAAGACGGGATGAAAGAAAAGGAGAGGAGGCTGTAGAGTAGACTCACGGCTGTGGCTTTGAGCCAGCCCATGGACTTGTCGGTCACCCTGAGAGCGTCGGTCTCTGTGGGCTCAAACATGATGTTTCCCAGAGAAAGGATCCCTGCTAGAATAGTCATCATGTCTACCTTCTCCTGATGACACAACATATACATATATATCAGTCCATTTTGTCAGTCAATCAATCATCAAATCAATTGGTCAATTATCTTTTGGTTAATCAGCTTATTCATCAACCCATTCGTTTATCAGTCAATCAACCAATTAGTCGAACATTAAAGTACATTCAGATGTTCATGGAGAAAATGTGAAATCCCAGCCCATGGCAATACGGACAATATGAGTTTGCTTTTATGACCGATATACTGTAAGAGGATGAGAAAGACCGTTTTCCAATGAGAGGTCTTACCTGTTCCTCAAATCCCACCATGTCCATGGCGTTACACACCTCACTGTACTTCTCCCCCCATTTCCTTACTATGTCCTCCGATCCGTACCGCCCATTCAGATACCTGACAGACACATAGCCACAGAAACACATTTATACAGATCTGATGGGTGAGCACAGATAACTACACACATAGGCTTCATATGAAGGAATGAGGGTAAATACATGATGCATCTCTGATAGACAAACACTTTGAGGCATCTACATTGGTGCACTGTATTGTAAAGGCTGTACAACATAGTAGGGCACCCACTATTGTAGGGCACAACAACTACATTGTATGGTAGGCCTCTACAAACACCACATTGTTTGAATACCTAGCATTTCACTCCAGGCCTGTTCAACTGTCAAGAAGAAGAAGTGAAATACAAGTAGCATATACATACTGTAGAACACTGAGGACTATGTGGTCGCTACTCGTATAAGCCATGAGAACCAAAAAAGACAGGAATATTAGACCTAGATAGCAGAGTTTCAAAACAAACACCTTGGTTTATGCCAGGAAAAAATATGAATTACTTAGACACCCTTAGGTACAGCTTGAAACGGTGATAAGTGACAAGAAGAAAATACGATATATTGTATCATTTTATATGAGTTATTACAGGAAGATAGTCAGCTTAATCATCTTGGGCTCACGAGTGGCGCAGCGGTCTAAGGCACTGCATCTCAGTGCTAGAGGCGTCACTACAGACCCTGGTTCGATTCCAGGCTGTATCACAGTCGCGATTGGCCCAGCCTTGTCTGGGTTAGTGTTTGGCCGGGCTAGGCCGTCATTGTAAATACGAATTTGTTCTTAATTGACTTGTCTAGATAAATAAAGCTTGAATAAAAAAAAATAAGTCAGTAAGATGACATCATGGCTATTAGTGATTATAGAGTGTGTGAACTATGACACCTTGATGACAGTGTGGTATTTTTGAACTGATTCCCAGACCACACTCACTGTATCCTGTTGAGGAAACATTGCATAGTGATTACATCACAGTTGGACCCACCTGTACTGCGTGGGGTCCAGGAGTCCATACATGTCTTTGTCTTCCGGGGAGATGCCCGCCAGCATGCAGTAGAAGATATGGAAGTTCCTCTCGCCCTCATCCTGGTGGACCACACGAGACTTCTCCAGGAGGTACTCGTTGATCTTAGCTCCTTTGACTATTAGATCACAGCACCATACACATACAGGTTCAGTGTTACAACACATTATACGCTAAAATAAGTCGTCCTGCATCTGAATGTTTTTGTCGTATCAATGTAATCATCACGTAATTCACAGGACATACTTTCTTTCGCAAGTGTATAAATAAACTCATTTTAACGTAAGCACACGCCAATAGATGATTCAAAAACTTCACACACACACACACACACACACACTCACACACACACCTGAGGAGTTGTGGAAGCGCAGCTGAATGTACTTCCCGAAGCGACTGCTGTTGTCATTCATCACAGTCTGGGCATTGCCAAAGGCCTCCAGCAGAGGATTCACCTAGAAATACCATACAGTACAAGATTAGTACAGCTCCAGAACTTACAAGATAGTGATCCTAAATGGGGCCAGGAGTTTGCCGTGACCAAGCCCCAATCATAAAGACATAAATAGATTCTTGACATCCATTTGCAACCTTCCATGAGGCATCAACAGTACTAGAGTAATTCACTAGCCGTGTGCCTGACGACATGACATCAGAGAGAACATTGGCCAGCTGTCACATGAGGCTAGGCATCAAAACACACCGAGGGTGGGCCTCCCGGGTGGCGCAGTGGTTAAGGGCGCTGTACTGCAGCGCCAGCTGTGCCATCAGAGTCCTGGGTTCGCGCCCAGGCTCTGTCGTAACCGGCCGTGACCGGGAGGTCCGTGGGGCGACGCACAATTGGCCTAGCGTCGCCCGGGTTAGGGAGGGCTTGGTCGGTAGGGGTGTCCTTGTCTCATCGCGCACCAGCGACTCCTGTGGCGGGCTGGGCGCAGTGTACGCTAGCCAAGGTGGCCAGGTGCACGGTGTTTCCTCCGGCGCATTGGTGCGGCTGGCTTCCGGGTTGGACGTGCGCTGTGTTAAAGAAGCAGCGGCTTGGTTGGTTGTGTATCGGAGGACGCATGACTTTCAACCTTCGTCTCTCCCGAGCCCGTACGGGAGTTGTAGCGATGAGACAAGATAGTAGCTACTACAACAATTGGATACTACGAAATTGGGGAGAAATAGGGGTAAAATTCAAAAAAAAAAAAAAAAAAAAAAACACACCGAGGGTTTATTATCTGATACACAGGGGATAATTAAAACATTGTAGTGTGGACGCAATACAATATGAAATTCATGACCAGTTTCTCTTGTTTCTTTACTAGAAACAACCTTTACCTTAAAGGCTGTGTTAATATGAAACCCCAATACCAGAGCAGCAACATCAAGAGTTCTCCACTTTGCATGGAGGAAATGAATACCCAAGACAAAGGTCATTGGATTAATTAGGAAATTAATTCTATCTGACACCTCAGGAGAATAGAGGAAGTGGAAGTTGAAAGTAGAAGACAATACATGCTCTTATTCAGGGACAAACAGCAGGCTCATTGTAGCTGTAAAAATAAATGGACATCTTTCACTTGATATTACAAGTCATGTCAGTGTGTTGAAATCTAACAGGCCATTGGAATTGATGTGGTGGTGAGGACTTAACCAGTGTGCAAAAGTTAACAGTAAACATACAGAAGAATGCAGTAAGAGCACTAGACTTGTTTTGTTTCGACAATATTGTTAAACAAATTGTAATGCAACCAATGTCCTAGTTGGCTGTCCCCACACTGAGAGGATTGCATGCTGAGATAGGAGTTGTTTTTTCAAACCAGTGGCAAATCAATGACACAGGACATCCTGTCAACATACAGTATGTCACCCTTATAACTTCACATCTAAATGCTCACTTCCTCCATCCCTTCAATTACACGGCCAACTGTTGAGAACAGTCAGAGGGTAGAAACTCTACCATATTTTGGATCAGTCAAGTGAGGTTGTAAATACTATTGACTTGTTCCAGGGAGCACCTTTATAAAACATAATTGTTTGGTGTGAACAGTGAGTTATGAAAAAAATAGTTTGTAGAATTTGCATTATGAGTGTTTATTTGGACTCGGAGAACCTAAGTTAGTCTCAAACTCATCAGAAGAACGCAAGAGAACAGCAGGAGGAAATGGAAGATGTAAAAGTCTGGAAAATATGTTGTTTTAACTGCTGGAAGTCTCTGTGCTCCCTCTACGGCGCTTCCAATTCTCCCTGCTCCGCTCAGCAGACACACACAACTGTGGGGCATAGAGAAAGTAGTGACTTTGAACATGTGGCCATCTCTGGCAAAGCATATTTCCATTCTTACTGTATGTTGTCTAGTTTTGGTCAGTTAAACTACATTTCCCACTCTTCCAAAAAGGTGTAGAATACTAGAGAGAACATGCATCTGTAACACTTCCGTGTAAGAGAATAAGTAGTGAATGTACATGGACCTAGTACTACAGAATACTGACTTAAGAAATACTGTACAAGATAATCTACTCTAATCACATCAATACTGTATGTACCCTTGAATAACGTTAGTGTAATATAAATGTTTTGTCAAACACAGGCTTTCGCTGAACCCTAGCTCATAGCCAAGGAGCCAGCCAATCACTCCCACCAAGTCCCAGAGATACAATTCCCTAGAAAGGCCGGCAGAATTTCCCACACTTCAAGAATTTCCCTCAAGACCATCGGTCTCATCTCGTCTCCCACAGAGAGCTTCTCGAGCGTGAGAGAGGAGAGACCAAAGAAAGACATCGGTCATGTCTGTTTGTTTACTATTATACTCATCACAGTCGGGACGCCAAGAAGATGTAACAGGTATGATATTTAATTTGCGTTTCCAAAATGGTGGGAAGGAAGTTTCTCTTGGGTTGTGGCAGAAAACCAGAAACATGACCAATTAGTGAAAAAAATATCAGAATTGGGCAGCCTTAGGGCCAACTGAACTTGCCGAGTCTTGCCTGCGGCAAACAATAGGCAACCGGAGACTAGTTCCTACGAGAGGTGTGCAATGAACTGAGGTCTATGCTAATTGGTTAATTTCCCAAGTGTGGGTCTCTGCATAGTGCATGGTGTGCTCTGTTTGTTGGAACAGAAGTGTGAACACTGGGGCATCAGGTAATCTAACCTGTTCAAGATTATTATACCCTCTAGAACACACATCTTTATCACTGCTACATCTTCTGACTAAACAGCGGGCAGGACTATGATAATACAACAATCAAGGCCATTTTTTTTTTTTATGCAAACATTACATGTCATGGTTTCTCTCCCATAAAAGCCACGTCAACCTGAAGGTTTGACCGTAAAATAACAAAGTAGGACAATAAATGGCACGTTTTCCACTGAATGACTCCCAAAAATGGCTGACTCACAGACGTTGGAATGAGTGTTCAGGGCAGGTCACGAGTCCCCGGCCAACCCTATATTTATCTGCACACAGAGATGAGCATCAAGGTGGTGATGTCATCAAGGTGTGATCACACATCCTTCATGTGCCAGTGCTACGGTTGCTGTATACAAGTTGACAAACTGGATCAGTGTTTGGGGCAACCTCATCCAACGCCCATTCAGCTATGCTCGAGGCAAAAAGAAGAATGTTCCATTCCATGTTCATTTAAATTGAGGTATGAGAGCAAGCCTGAGGTGTGGTAGAAGGGTTGTGTCGAAATAAGTCTACTCTGTTAGCTGCAGTATCGGTCTCCCATATCTGCAGCACCCAACCCAATTGTTATTACTCTTATTTGTCTGATATACACTGAGCATACAAAACATGAACATGACAAATCAAATCGTATTAGTCACATGCACCGAATACAGCAGGTGTAGACTTTAGAGTGAAATGCTTACTTACGAGCCCCTAACCAATAATGCAGTTTTAAAATATATATATATATGGATAATTAATAAAAGTAACAAGTAATTAAAGAGCAGCAGTAAAAAAACAATAGCGAGACTATATACACAGGGGAGTACTGGTAGAGTCAATGTGCGGGGGTTAGTTGAGGTAATATGTACAAGTGGGTAGAGTTAAAGTAACCACGCATAGATGAGAACAGAGCATAGCAGCGGCGTAATGGAGGGGAGGGGGTCTGGGTAGCCATTTGATTAGGTGTTCAGGAGTCTTATGGCTTGGGGGCAGAAGTTGTTTAGAAGCCGCTTGGTCCTACACTAGGCGCTGTGGTACCGCTTGCCGTGTGGTAGCAGAGAGAACAGTCTATCAACTAGGGTGGCTGGAGTCTTTGACAATTTTTAGGGCGATCCTCTAACACCACCTGGTATAGAGGTCCTGGATGGCTGGTAGCTTGGCCCCAGTGATGTACTGGGCCGTTCGCACTATCCTCTGTAGTGCCTTGCAGTCGGAGGCCGAGCACTTGCCATACCAGGCAATGATGCAACTGGTCAGGCTGCTCTCGATGGTGCAGCTGTAGAACCTTTTGAGAATCTGAGGACCCATGCCAAATCTTTTCAGTCTCCTGAGGGGGAATAGGTTTTGTCGTGCCCTCTTCACGACTGTCTTGGTATGCTTGGACCATGTTAGTTTGCTGGTGATGTGGACACCAAGGAACTTGAAGCTCTCAACCTGCTCCACTTTAGCCCCGTCGATGAGAATGGGGACGCCCCCATTCTCATCGACGGGGCTAAAGTGGAGCAGGTTGAGAGCTTGGTGCTCAGTCCTTTTTTTCCTGTAGTCCACGATCATCTCCTTAGTCTTGATCACGTTGAGGGAGAGGTTGTCCTGGCACCACACGGCCAGGTCTCTGACCTCTTCCCTATAGGCTGTCTCATCATTGTCGGTGATCAGGCCTACCACTGTTGTGTCATCGGCAAACTTAATGATGGTGTTGGAGTCGTGCCTGGCCGTACAGTCATGAGTGAACAGGGAGCACAGGAGGAGACTGAGGACGCACCCTTGAGGGGCCCCTGTGTTGTGGATCAGCATGGCGGATGTGTTGCTACCTACCCTTACTACCTGGGGGCGGCCCATCAGGAAGTCCATGATCCAGTTGCAGAGGGAGGTATTTAGTCACAGGATCCTTAGCTTATTGATGAGCTTTGAGGGCACTATGGTGTTGAACGCTGAGCTGTAGTCAATGAATAGCATTCTCACATAGGAGTTCCTTTTGTCCAGGTGGGAAAGGGCAGTGTGGAGTGCAATAGAGATCGCATCATCTGTGCATCGGTTGGGTCGGTATGCAAATTGGAGTGGGTCTAGGGTTTCTGGGATAATGGTGTTAATGTGAGCAATGACCAGCTTTTCAAAGCACTTCATGGCTACAGACATGAGTGCTACGGGACGGTAGTCATTTAGGCAGGTTATCTTAGTGTTCTTGGGCACAGGCATAGAATGATCAGGTGAATCCAGGTAAAAGCTATGATCCCTTATTGAAGTCACTTGCTAAATCCACTTTAAATCTGTGTAGATGAAGGGAAGAAGACAGGTTAAAAAGCCTTGAGACATGGATTGTGTAAGTGTGCCATTCAGAGGATGAATGGGCAAGACAAAATATTTAAGTGCCATTGAACAGGGTATGATAGTAGGTGCCAGGCGCAACGGTTTGTGTCAAGGACTGCAACGCTGCTGGGTTTTTCACACTAAATAGTTTCCCGTGTGTATCAAGTAGGGTCCACCACCCAAAGGACATCCAGCCAACTTGACACAACTGTGGGAAGCATTGAAGACAACAGCATCCCTGGCTCAATATTAGGAAGTTGTTGCTAATGTTTGCTATACTCAGTGTAAGTGAGCATTATTATAGATATAATAGAGCTCTAGCTTACTGGCAATATATGTTGCTCCGTGTTAGCATTAGATAAGAGAATTACAAATGTCTTTCTTGACATATATTGGGGTAGTATTGAGGTCTTACCTGTAATATCTGTTGCTCCAGCTGAGAGTTGGCTCTGCACAGCTCCATGATCTGTCTGAGCAGCAGCTTGGTGCTCTCCGTCTTTCCTGCTCCACTCTCCCCACTACGGTCACGGTAAAAGACTCCATTAGAAATAACTGGCAGTGTATCATTTGAGTTACGTAGTACGTCTGTAGTATGACATTGAATATAGACATTATCAATTTCTCAAATATAAAGGGGGGGAAAAAAGCAGTGTATTGCCATCATACACAGTCTACCAAGATACAGAACGCACCACTAATATTGGCATGCTTGGTAAATATGAGCAAAACGGGCAGTGATTTTTTTATATTATTGTTTAACATAATTAACATCTCTGAGCCTTCTCCTATAATGAGTAATGAGGTTGGAGAACACATGGCTAGGAATCTGAGACCATTCCTTCATACAGAATCTCTCCAGAGCCTTCAAATTCTGAGATTTCCCACTTGTGGAATCTCCTCTTCAGCTCATCCCACAGGTTTTCTATGGGGTTTAGGTCAGGGGACTGAGATGGCATGGCAAAACCTTGGTTCTGTGGTCAGTGAACAATATGTGTTGATTTGAGGTGTGCTTTGGATCATTGTCCTGCGGGAAGATCCAACCACGGCCCAGTTTAAACTTCCTAGGAGAGGCAGTCAGGTTTTGATTTAATATCTGCTGGTACTTGATAGAGTTCATGATACCATGTATCCTAACAAGTTGTCCAGGTCCTTTGGAAGAAATACAGGCCCACAACAAAGATCCACCACCATAATGTGGTCATTGAGGATGTGAGGATGTGGTCATTTTCTGCATGGATATGTCTCTGTCTATGCCAAACCCACCTCTGGTGTTTGTTTCCAAAACGCTCTATTTTGTCCTCATCTGACCATAGAATCCGGTCCCATTGAAAGTTCCAGTATCATTTGGCAAACAGTAAACACTTGAGTTTGTTGTTTGATGACAGCAAAGGCTTTTTTTATTGCAACCCTCCCAAACAACTTGTGGTTATGTAGGCGTCGTCTAATCGTAGTTTTGGAGACTTTCTGACCCCAACACCCAATTAACGTCTGCAATTCTCCAGCTGTGATCCTTGGAGATTTTTTGGCCACTCTAACCATCGTCTTCACTGTGCGTGGGGTCAATATAGACACACGTTCTCTTCCTGGCCGATTGTTAACATATTCAGTTGCTTTAAAAACGTCTTAATTATTGCCCCGATAGTGGAAGTGGGCATTTTCAACCTTTGAGCTATTTTCTCATAGCCATTTCCTGATTTGTGCAGCTCAACAACCTTTTGTCGCACATCATTACTGTATTCTCGGGTCTTTCCCATAGTGATGGATGATTATCGGGAACTTGGCCTGTCACACCTCATATTTATACCCCAGTGAAACAGGAAGTCATGGCTTACCACTTAAGTGTTCCTAACCACTCAGGTGAACTTTAAATATGAATGGGAATATACTTCAGTTAGATTTTACTCATAAGAATCTGTGGCACACAAAAACATTTCACATTTATTTTAATCATTACACTTCAATTAAAAGGTTAGATTTTTGTGAATATTTTGAATGAAAAGACCAAGAGGACAAACAGCAAAGACATTTTCTTCACAGCCCGTTTTGCTCATATTTACCAAGTGTGCCAATATTAGTGGATTGCACTATATACCTTTTGAACACTGTGACTGTAAGATTAAATTTGGCAAAGATAACACAATATCACTACAATATCAGCTCAGAACGTCATCCTACCTTTTCGGGTTTCTAGTGACCAAGAATTAGAAAGACATTTGGCAGCCAAATTGCAGGAGCTTGATATGTCTCTACCAAATTGATAAGCTGTACACATGAGTAGTACTTGAAAACCAGTGCAGGGTTTTGCATGAGCAATAGGACTTGCAAATGTGCATGTGCTGCTGATAGTGCCTTCACTGTATGTAGTCTACACTCTGTTGATGCCACCATGCTGCTTCCTGCCAAGGGGAGAAAGCCAAGCATGGCCTAGGGATTTGTGATAAGCTCTGATTGCAAATGGCATTTTACTAATAGATGTTTAGATATACCTTTTTTCATTTCAATGCTGGGCATGTTTCCATGACATCATCACTGGTTGTTTTTCCAGTATAGCCTCAGTCTTGACTTTCTGCATGATGTTTGCTTCAGAACTCTACATTCCCCAACTGCAAGCCCAAGAACTACATTCATAGTTCAAAATCCTGGGAGAACTGATAATGCCTGGCTGTTGAATGAATTACTTCCTTATCCCATTTAGAGTCTAGACTCCATTGCAACTCTTTAGCATGTTTATTGGCCTCCAATGAAGCGAGATCAACACCCATGTTATAAAATAGATATATTACCTATGAGACATACATTCCCTTTGTCGGACCCTTTCTCATTGTTAAAAATAGAGGTGTTATTTACATGCTAATGTGTGGTTATACCTATGCATTTAGGTGGGTGTTCTCTCCCTATCATTGTATAAGTCATGGTACAGTAAGTTGTCAATCACATTCTTTCCTTGTTAACGCAAGCAACTATTGGCCTCATCCAGCCCCTCCGACCCTGACTGGCTGACCGGCTCATTCATCAGTGACAGCGCTGTAACACGGGACGACTGGCCCCATTCAACCACTGCGGAGGCTGCTGGTAGGCATGTGCTTGAAAAAAACAAAACAGACAAATACTATACAACCAACAACGGTACACAAGTCCTTCCAATCTTGCATTCATGTATTTATATATAAAGCACCCCTCTTTTCAGATGGATCCACAAGCTTCCATGGATGTGAAACAGAGCAACATCTCACTTTTATTGTAGGTTCTATATGGTTTCAACAAAAGCTTATCCATCAACCTGTCACGCTCAACAGTTTCCCGACCACCCTACGGACATCCAGTCAACTTGACACAACTGCGGGAAGCATTGGCGTCAACATGGACCAGCCTCCTTGTGGAACGCTTGACACCTTGCAGCGTCCTTGTGGAACGCTTGACACCTTGCAGCGTCCTTGTGGAACGCTTGACACCTTGCAGCGTCCTTGTGGAACGCTTGACACCTTGCAGCGTCCTTGTGGAACGCTTGACACCTTGCAGCGTCCTTGTGGAACGCTTGACACCTTGCAGCGTCCTTGTGGAACGCTTGACACCTTGCAGCGTCCTTGTGGAACGCTTGACACCTTGCAGCGTCCTTGTGGAACGCTTGACACCTTGCAGCGTCCTTGTGGAACGCTTGACACCTTGCAGCGTCCTTGTGGAACGCTTGACACCTTGCAGCGTCCTTGTGGAACGCTTGACACCTTGCAGCGTCCTTGTGGAACGCTTGACACCTTGCAGCGTCCTTGTGGAACGCTTGACACCTTGCAGCGTCCTTGTGGAACGCTTGACACCTTGCAGCGTCCTTGTGGAACGCTTGACACCTTGCAGCGTCCTTGTGGAACGCTTGACACCTTGCAGCGTCCTTGTGGAACGCTTGACACCTTGCAGCGTCCTTGTGGAACGCTTGACACCTTGCAGAGTCCTTGTGGAACGCTTGACACCTTGCAGAGTCCATGCCCCGACAAATTGAGGCTGTACTGACGGCAAAAGAGGGTGCAATTCAATATTAGAAAGGTGTTCCTAATGTTCTGTCCACTCAGTGTATATCCTGTAAACGTCTGCAGTACCAGTTCTGCAATTTCAATAACATTTTATCTTAGAGAAAAGGGATAAGACGTGGCTTTTGACAAACATTAATGAAACATTAACATGAAGGTTGCATATGTTTCACTTTCATGGAAATGACTAAGTGAAATTGCAGTATTAAAATCCCTACACCTACATTTTAAAAAACAGGGAGACGCTGTAGCCTGCAGCAGTGGCGAGCAAACATCCGCAAATTACAGTACAAAATATCCTCCACTAGAATGATTGAAGGGCTACATTACAGTTAAACTCCTAAACTTCTGCTAAACACATTGAGGAGAACCTCCCTCATGTTAACCAAGTTTACTGTAGGTTTATGCCGGGGCAGACCCAGTGTAAATTAATTCCTTAGGGAGCAATCCATATAAGTGTAGTGGAAACCTCTGTAGCTTGATACCGAAGGCTGCAGTGATCTGAACATGCTCCATTGCTATAGTGTTATTGTAATGGATATGGATCCCAAATCTGCTCAAAAATATTTTCCAGTAGATTGTTTTGTGACAACTACAGGAATCTAGGATACCACATAGGACCTCTGAGGAGAAGGAGTTATGAGGAGCTCAGGGAGAGAGAAAAAAAGAAAAGGAGAGTGATATGAAAGATGGTGCCAGAAAGGATGGCTGACGTTTGATTGGCTCAGAACCAACTGTGCTATTTTGTTTGTTTTTTCGCATTGTTTGTAACTTGTTTTGTACATAATGTTGCTGCTACCATCTCTTATGACCGAAGAGAGGTTCTGGACATCAGAACAGCAATTTATCACCTCGAATTGGACGAATAACTTTTCTTTAATGAGTCGGACGGGAAGGATATACTCCAAACATCCGAACAGGCCCTCATCCCCGTCATTCGCTGGAGAAAGAAACTGAGATTTCACAGAAGGAGATAGGGGTGAGGATCAGGCGACGAGTGGCTAATCTGCCTTTGCCATCCGTACTATTAGCTAACTAATACTATATTAGCTAATAAATGGGACGAACTGAAAGCACGTATAACCTACCAACGAGACATTACAAACTGTAATATCTTATGTTTCACCAAGTCGTGGCTGAACGATGGCTATTAATATCATACAGCTGGCAGGTTATACACTCTACTGGCAGGATAGAACTGCAGCCTCTGGTAAGTCCCAGGGCGGGAACTATGTATATTTGTAAACAACGGCTGGTGCACGATATCTAAGGAAGTCTCAAGGTTTTGCTCGCCTGAGGTAGAGCATAAGCTGTAGACCACACCATCTACCTAGAGAGATTTCATCTGTATTTGTGGTAGCTGTCTACATACCATTATTTTTGGTAGCTGTCTACATACCAACACAGAGAGATGCTGGCACTAAAACCGCACTCAATGAGCTGTAAACCGCCATAAGCAAACAAGAAAATGCTCACCCAGAGGCCGCGCTCCTAATGGCCGGGGACTTTAATGCAGGGAAACTTAAATCAGTTTTACCTCCTTTCTATCAGCATGTTAAATGTGCAACCAGAGGAGAAAAAATAAAAAATTATAAAAAATAAAAAAACTCTAGACCACCTTTACTCCACACACAGAGATGCGCACAAAGCTCTCCCTTGCCCTCCATTTGGCAAATCTGACCCTTATTTTATCCTCCTGATTCCCGCTTACAAGCAAAAATTAAAGCAGGAAGCACCAGTGACTCGGTCTATAAAAAAAAGTGGTCAGATGAAGCAGACGCTAAACTACAGGACTGTTTTGCTAGCAGTGACAGGAATATGTTCCGGGATTCTTCCGATGGGATTGAAGAGCACACCACATCAGTCACTGGCTTCATCAATAAGTGCATCAATGACGTCGTCCCCAAAGTGACTGTACGTACATATCCCAACCAGAAGTAATGGATTACATGCAACATTCGCACTGAGCTAACGGGTAGAGCTTCTGCTTCCAAGGAGTGGGACTCTAACCCGGAAGCTTATAAGAAACCCCACTATGCCCTCCGACGAACCATCAAACAGGCAAAGCGTCAATACAGGACTAAGATCGAATCGCACTACACAGGCTCCAACGCTCGTCAGATGTGGCAGGGCTTGCAAACTATTAGACAACAAAGGGATGCACAGCCGGGAGCTGCCCAGTGATATGAGCCTTCCAGATGAGCTAAATAACTTCTATGCTCGCTTCGAGGTAAGTAACACGAAAACACGCATGAGAATATATGCTGTTCCGGACGACTGTGTGTTCACACTCTCCGCAGCCGATGTGAGTAAGACCTTTAAACAGGTCAACATTCACAAGGCTGCAGGGCCAGACGGATTACCAGGACGTGTCCTCCGAGCATGCGCTGGCCAACTGGCAAGTGTCTGCACTGTCATTTTCAACCTCTCCCTTTCGGAGTCTGTAATACCAACATGTTTCAAGCAGACCACCATAGTCCCTGTGCCCAAGAACACTAACGTAACATGCCTAAATAACTACCAACCCGTAGCACTCACATCTGTAGCCATGAAATGCTTTGAAAGGCTGGTCATGGCTCACATCAACAGCATTATCCCAGAAACCCTAAACCCACTCCAATTTGCATACTGCCCCAACAAATCCACAAATGTCGCAATCTCTATTGTACGCCATACTGCACTTTCCCACCTGGACAAAAGGAACACCTATGTGAGAATGCTATTCATTGACTACAGCTCAGCGTTCAACACCATAGTGCCCTCAAAGCTCATCAATAAGCTAAGGATCCTGTGACTAAACACCTCCCTCTGCAACTGGATCATGGACTTCCTGATGGGCCGCCCCCAGGTAGTAAGGGTAGGTAGCAACACATCCGCAACGCTGATCATCAACACGGTTGCCCCTTAGGGGTGTGTGCTCAGTCCCCTCCTGTGCTCCCTGTTCACTCATGAGTGCACGGCCAGGCACAACTCCAACACCATCATTAAGTTTGCTGATGGCACAACAGTGGTAGGCCTGATCATCGACAACGATGAGATAGGGTGGAGGTCAGAGACCTGACCGTCTGGTGCAAGGACAACAACCTTTCCCTCAAAGTGATCATGACAAAAGGACATGATTGTGAAAAGGATGAACGAGCATGCCCCCATTCTCATCGACAGGCTATAGTGGAGCAGGTTGAGGACCTCAAGTTCCTTGGCATCCACATTGCCAACAAACTAACATGGTCCAAGCACACCCAAGACAGTCGTGGAGCGGGCACGACAAAACCTATTCCCCCTCAGGAGACTGAAAAGATTTGGCATGGGTCCTCAGATCCTCAAAAGGTTCTACAGCTGCACCATCGAGAGGAGTGGTTGCATCACTGTCTGGTATGGCAACTTCTCGGCCTCCGAACGCTAGGCACTACAGAGGATAGTGCCTATGGCCGAGTATATCACTGGTGCCAAGCTTCCTGCCATCCAGGACCTCTATACCAGGCAGTGTCAGAAGAAGGCCCTAAAATTGTCAAAGACTCCAGCCACCCTAGTCATAGACTGTTCTCTCAGCTACCGCATGGCAAGCGGTACCGTAGCGCCAAGTCTAGGTCCAAGAGCCTTCTAAACAGCGTCTACCCCCAAGCCATAAGACTCCTGAACAGCTAATCAAATAGCTAAAACCGACTATTTGCATTGCCCTCACTCCCTCTTTTACACCACTGCTAATCTCTATCATCTATGCATAGTCACTTTAATAACTCTACCTACAGTTAAAGTCAGAAGTTCACATAAACTAGTTTTAATGACTCCAACCTAAGTGTTTCAACCACTCCACAAATTTCTTGTTAACAAACTATAGTTTTGGCAAGTCGGTTAGGACATCTACTTTGTGCATAACACAAGTAATTTTTCCAACAATTGTTTACAGACTGATTATTTCACTGTATCACAATTCCAGTGGGTCAGAAGTTTACAAACACTAAGTTGACTGTGCCTTTAAAAAGCTTGGAAAATTCCAGAAAATTACATCATGGCTTTAGAAGCTTCTGATAGGCTAATTGACATCATTTGAGTCAATTGGAGGTGTACCTGTGGATGTATTTCAAGGCCTACCTTCAAACTCAGTGCCTCTTTGCTTGACATCATGGGAAAAATCTAAAGATATCAGCCAAGACCTCAGAAAATAAATTGTAGACCTCCAGAAGTCTGGTTCATCCTTGGGAGCAATTTCCAAATGCCTGAACGTACCACGTTAATATGTACAAACCAGAGTACGCAAGTATAAACACCATGGGACCACCCAGCCGTCATATCGCTCAGGAAGGAGATGCCTCCTGTCTCCTAGAGATGAATGTACTTTGCTGCAAAAAATGCAAATCAATCACAGAACAACCGCATAGGACCTTGTGAAGATGCTGGAGGAAACAGGTACAAAATTATCTATATCCACTGTAAAACAAGTCCTATAAATCCACATAACCTGAAAGGCCGCTCAGCTAGGAAGAAGCCACTGCTCCAAAACCGCCATAAAAAAGGCAGACAATGGTTTGCAACTGCACATGGGGACAAAGGTCATGCTTTTTGGAGAAATCTCCCCTGGCCTGATGAAACAAAAATAGAACTGTTTGGCCATAATGACCATTTATGTTTGGAGGACAAAGGGGGAGGCTTGCAAGCCGAAGAACACCATCCCAACCGTGAAGCACGGGGGTGGCAGCATCATGTTGTGGGGGTGCTTTGCTGCAGGAGGGACTGGTGCACGTCACAAAATAGATGGAATCATGAGGCAGGAAAATCATGTGGATATATTGAAGCAACATCTCAAGACATCAGTCAGGAAGTTAAAGCTTGGTTGCAAATGGGTCTTTCAAATGGACAATGACCCCAAGCATACTTCATAATGTTGTGGCAAAATGGCTTAAGGACAACAAAGTCAAGGTATTGGAGTGGTCATTACAAAGCCCTGACCTCAATTCTATAGAAAATATGAACAAGCAAGAATGCCTACAAACCTGACTCAGTTACACCATCTCTGTCAGGAGGAAATGGGCCAAAATTCACACAACTTTTTGTGGGAAGTTTGTGTAAGGCTACCCGAAACGTTTTACCCAAGCTTAAAATTGTTTTAGGCAATGCTACCAAATTGAGTGTATGTAAACTTCTAACCCACTGGGAATGTGATGAAGGAAATAAAAGCTGAAATAAATCACTCTCTCTACTATTACTCTGACATTTCACATTCTTAAAATAAAGTGATGATCCTAACTGACCTAAGACAGGGAATTTTTACTTGGATTAAATGTCAGGAATTGTGAAAAACTGAGTTTAAATGTAAATGTGTAAATACTGACTTCAACTGTACATGTGCATATTACCTCAATTACCTTGGCACTGGTGCTCCCGCACATCGACCGATACCCCCTGTATATAGTCCCGGTATTGTTTTTTTACTGCTGCTCTTTAATGATTTGTTATTCTCATCTCACTTTTTTTCTTGTATTTTCTTAAAAACTGCATTGTTGGTTAAGGGCTTGTAAGTAAGTATTTCACTTCAAGGTCTACTACACCTGTTGTATTCGGCGCATTTGCCAAATAAAATTTTATTTGAATATAACAGAAATACAATATAGATACAAAAGTATGTGGACACCCATTCAAATTTGTGGATTCGGCCATTTCAGCCACACCCGTTGCTGGTAGGTGTATAAAATCGAGCACACAGCCATGCAGTCTCCATAGAGAAACAGTGGCAGTAGAATGGTCTTACTAGGGTTGAATATTTTCACAAATACATTTTCTCCCAGGTAACCCTGTATTTCCCGCCAAAACCGGATGTTTCATTCAAAAGCATTATAAACCATATAAATAGGGATTTGATTAGAGCTTTGATCGAAAATTCAAGCCTGATGCCACATGAGCCATATATTATATACATTATGAGTCCTACATTAAAATACATTTATGGAGCCCAAGCCCAAAAAAGGCCAAATGATTGTGCCTTTATCCAATACATATATGATATAGGCTACTGCACATTACACATGACAGAAAAACATTAAAGCCCATAGATGTAGCTAGCTACAGTATATGTTCTCTTGGGTAAATAAATTCAATAAATGTGAATTACGCACATCGTTCAAACCATGATAAAGCAGAAGAGAACATGTGATTCTGGTGCAGCACATGCGGCCTTCAAAGTTACAAGTACAGGCTAGCGATTTTGAAAATATAATAGGGCCTATTTGTATAATTAGTAGGCTGACGCATATATACACCTTTCATAATATTTATTCAACAGTTAAATGAAATAAGTTCTGTTGTCTTCACTAATAGATGCAGAAGGCTTTGACTTCTCTTCACGAAGGTTGAATGGTTATGGGTTTGAATAAAATACCTTAAGCCTACCGTCATTGCGCGTTCACTCTTTCATACTACCTGTGAGTTCTATTGGCTGCTGTATTTAGTAAACAAGAGCTTGCGTCCCTCTTCGAATAGTCTATTGGTATAAGAAATTATAAAAAAACATTATGTCCAGCAAGTGAATGTAGTCTAGCTTTTCCTGCATGGGACTCCAAGAGCCGAGGAGCATTTAAGGAGAGCGGCCAGCGGAGCCCAGGTGCGTGCCTACTGCGTAAAAGACAGAGGCTAAAATTAGAAGATTATTATGCATAACCCATCATTAATTAGCTAAATATAAGCTAAATAGTGCATTGAATTACCTGAAAAGAGGTAGGCTAGAACATTTATATATAGGGCTATATATCAATCTGGAACCATTTTAGATGCAATTTGATGGAGAGAGAGAGAAAGACAGCGAGAGAGTGCTACGATATTCAAGTGACAGGCTCTTTTAATGTATTTATTTAGAGTTATTTGGGGAGATTTTCAAAGCAGAGGAACAGACCAAGCCCTTTTCCAAAATGATTGAGGAGGTGGTCTCCTCATACTAGGCAAAGCACCTACAGGTCAGGTCGTCAAAGCTAAGAAGCACTTTTAATTGGAATGTTTTTCTCCCCTTGATTACCTACAGTAGAGACAGAAACCAGGCCTAGTGCTGACATTTTTCGTAATGGAAAGTTTAGTTGTCTACAGGCAAAATAAAGAGTTCATTGTTTAAAGGATGATGTTTTGATTTTTTTCTTAAATATAAAGACACCCGAAACTGTACCGTTACCGTGGCCCACAAACCGTGATACATACCGAATCGTGGGCCCACTGTACCATTGCATCCCTATTGTGATGTGGAAATCTCTAGGAGCAACAACTGCTCAGCCGCGAAGTGGTAGGCCACACAAGCTCACAGAACGGGACTGCCGAGTGCCGAAGTGTACAGCTCGTAAAAATCTTCTGTCGCGACACTCACTACAGAGTTCCAAAATGCCTCTGGAAGTAACATCAGCACAATAACTGTTTGTCGGGATCTTCATGAAATGGGTTTCCATGGCCAAGCAGCCGCACAAAAGCCTAAGATCACCAAGCGGCAGCTGGAGTTGTGTAAAGCTTGCCACCATTGGACTCTGGAGCAGTTTGAAGCCCATTCTCTGGAGGGATGAATCACGCTTCACCATCTGGTACTCCGACAGACCAATCTGGGTTTGGCGGATGCCAGGAGAACGATACCTGCCCAAATGCATAGTGCCAACTGGAAAGTTTGGTGGAGGAGGAATACTGGTCTGGGGCTGTTTTTCATGGTTCAGGATAGGCCCCTTAGTTCCAGTGAAGGGAAATATTAATGCTACAGCATACAATAATGTAACAATCTGTCGTTCTGCCCCTGATGTGTATGTAAATTAAGGCAGCCCCCCGCACCTCTCTGATTCAGAAGGGTTGGTTAAATGCGGAAGATATTTGAATGCATTCAGTTGTACAACTGACTAGGTATCCTTCCCAGAAGTCCATATTAATGCCCATGATTTTGGAATGAGATGTTTGACGAGCAAGAGTCAACATACACTACATGGCCAGAAGTATGTTTTTCTTCCCTTTGCAATTAAAGGGTTCCATATTTTACGCTAAATGAAGATCACCAGAGGCAGACAAGGACATCTGTGTTCTCATCAGGAGGCTACACAAGACCTATTTACTGCTACAGTGTAGAGCAGCAAGGTCATGTTGACATGACTCAAGCCTGGGCCTGCTGGTCTGCAGGCACAACAAACACAGGCTAACACAGCTAAGCAGCTGCTGTACTGGGAGTGGCATGTCAATGTGAGAGAAAAAATAACCGCTGACCTGAGCAAAGCAGACACACCTGCCACTGGTGTCTGTTGCCATTTGTTAGGGTGGTGTTCAGGAAACCTTATATATCGTTTAGACACAATCGTGCCAACCCAAACTAAACTGTGCCGGCATGGATATTTTTGGTTCACATTATCCTTTATAACATGTTTCCAGCAACTATTATAGTGGATGTGTGACAGGCTGGTACAGTACAGCTTGGCTCAGTAAAGTACTACTGTAGACTGTTAATGGACCCACCTGATCACAATGCATTGGTTTCGGGGTCCTGTGGCCAACCGTCCCAGCATGGACTGGTAGGCCCTGTCTGCCACAGCAAATATGTGAGGAGGTAGCTTGGTCTTCTCATGGTACTTATAGCTCTCTGATACCTGAACAGATAGAAGGAGGAACATCTCTAAAGCCACTGTCTACAAACAGTTTAGTCGATTTTTCTAAAGATTACTGGTCAGTTATGTTGGTTAAATCCATAAGACAAGCTTAAGTGTAAAAGCCTTTGAAAAGACTTGGTGGAACTTCTGTGTTTTCCAGGTCATAGGGAGTCATTGGACAGCTAGGGCAGCTTTTAGGACTAAATCTGCCAGCACAGCTGAATGCTTATTTGTCTTGTAGGAGTACTTACCTCTTTCTCATACAGAGGAAGGTATTTAAATGGATTTATGGCCACCAAGATGTCCCCAATGTAGGTCTGGTAGAGATAGGCAGTGGAAGAAAGAGAGTGAGAAAGAGTTTACCATCAATGACAAGGTTAAACTGGTTTTCAAGTGTTTCCCTTTCAAACTGAAGTCAGCTCAGGTTGTTAGCCTCCACTGTTAACGAAACCTCCCTTACACATTAGCAGAGTAAACCTGTTTTCCTTACTTGAAAATGGAAACATCTTAAAATAAATCTGCCCATTTATATCCTAATCATTTATATCCTAATCTATTTTATGTTTCACAGAGTTGTGGCTGAACTACGACATTAAGCTGGCTGGTCAATAATGTGTACTGTACATTCAAAGACAAACACCACTCGTGTCACAGCACAAAGTTCTTTGTTCTGTCAGCCAACAATGACATGAAATAAAATGGCATGTTGATATACGACTGCGTCAGTGGAGGCTGCTGAGGGGAGGGCGGCTCATAATAATGTCTGGAATGGTGTGTTTGATACCATTCCATTTACTTAATTCCCGGCCATTATTACGAGGCAGCCTCCCTTCAGCAGCCTCCACTAGACTGCCTATTTGTGTTATTCATCAATCCCAACCCTTCAACATTGTTGAGTTTACTGCCGTGTCAAGTAATAAAATACATTGAAACAGATTTAGATAATCTAGCTGTTATGTCAGTATGTTAAGGGTTGAGGTATTTGATTGGTTGGGATTTGTTGCAGATTAAAATACATCAAATGACAGGGATTTTTACAGAGTGCAGAGTCCTGTGTACACATGGGTGACGTGGTAGAACATGGGGGGGGGGTCAAAGTGATATAACCTGAAGCAAAGTAATGGTCTCATCACAATAACATAACAGTATCAGTGTTAACATTTAATCATTGGTCAGATACAAAATATCCTCGTAATGGAGGAACAAATTGTATATTTTTCACAGCAGTCACATGCACATAAATCTGAACTTGCAAAGTTACTTACATAGATGCGATCTTGTCTGAACCGTTGACTCAGGGATTCCAACAAACTTTGTTCATCCAAATCTGACAAAGCTGCCAAATCCTCGTGGAGGAGCACCTCCATTTCTTTCAAAATCGTATCTATTCAATAAAACGTGGGTGCAATATTATATGTACTGGACAATACTGAAGCTTGATTAAAAAAACAACAACAATTGACTTCCTTGTTTTTCTGGCGTTTAAATCCAACCTATACTAAAAACGACAAGGTTGTGCCGTAATTAAAATAAAAGTAAACACTGTGACAGCAGAGCACACAGCGTATGTGAGCTGAGTTTACTCTATTCCCAGGGGAGTAGTGCATTTAAAAGGCGTGCAAAGCAAGGGTTCTCTCTCCCCTCCCCTTTCTTAGAGAGGAGAAGTTAACTCTTGCCTCTCCACACCCATGCTCGGCATGCGTCAGTCGTCAGAATTAAAAGTGACTTCTTTCTTTTTTAGAGGTTAGAGATTTACTCAAATGCAGTCATGTAGTTTATATGCGATACCATACTGCAAGGCAGTAGAGATAACATGTTAGAATATCTGGATATCTTTCCAGATTAAATGTTTACAGATGATATTCATGTATGACCAAAGCTGCTTACACCATTACATAACAACATTATATAAAATCTCTATTCTCTCATATGACTAAAATGCCTGTCACCTCCATTTTGTAACTACTAATTACCATCCTGTGCACGTTACTAAGGGCAAAGCAGTGAAATTATCGACTGAGGCAGAATGAACCATGTACGGTTGAAGTCAGAAGTTTACATGCACCTTAGCCAAATACATTTAAACTCCGTTTTTCACAATTCCTGACATTTAATCCTAGTAAAAATTCCCTGTCTTAGGTCAGTTAGGATCAACACTTTATTTTAAGAATATGAAACATCAGAATAATAGGAGAGAATTTAAGCTTTTACTTCTTTCATCACATTCCCAATGGGTCAGAAGTTTACATACACTCAATTAGTATTTGGTAGCATTGCCTGTAAATTGTTTAACTTGGGTCAAACATTTCAGGTACCCTTCCACAAGCTTCCCACAATAAGTTGGGTGAATTTTGACCCATTCCTCCTGACAGAGCTGGTGTAACAGAGTCAGGTTTGTAGGCCTCCTTGCTCACACACACTTTTTCAGGTCTGCCCACAAATGTTCTATAGGATTAAGGTCAGGGCTTTGTGATGGCCACTCCAGAACCTTGACTGTGTTGTCCTTGAGCCATTTTGCAACAACTTTGGAAGTATGCTTGGGGTCATTGTCCATTTGGAAGACCCATTTGCGACCAAGATTTAACTTCCTGCCTGATGTCTTGAGATGTTGCTTCAATATATCCACATAATTTTCCTTCCTCATGATGCCATCTATTTTGTGAAGTGCAACAGTCCCTCTTGCAGCAAAGCACCCCACAACATGATGCTGCCACCCCCGTGCTTCACGGTTGGGATGGTGATCTTCGGCTTGCAAGCCTCCCCCTTTTTCCTCCTAACATAATGATGGTCATTATAGCCAAACAGTTCCATTTTTGTTTCATCAAATTTCTCCAAAAAGTACGATCTTTGTCCCCATGTGCAGTTGCAAACCATAGTCTGGCTTTTTTATGGCGGTTTTGGAGCAGTGGCTTCTTCATTGTGTAACGGATGTGAAACGGCTAGCTTAGTTAGCGTGGGCGCTAAATAGCGTTTCAATCAGTGACGTCACTTGCTCTGAGACCTTGAAGTAGTAGTTCCCCTTGCTCTGCAAGGGCCGCGGCTTTTGTGGAGCGATGGGTAACGATGCTTCGAGGGTGACTGTTGATGTGTGCAGAAGGTCCCTGGTTCGGGCGAGGGGACGGTTTAAAATTATACTGTTACATTGATGCTGTTGACCCGGATTACTGGTTGCTGCGGAAAAAGGAGGAAGGTCAAAAGAGGGGTGAGTGTAACGGATGTGAAACGGCTAGCTTAGTTAGCGTGGGCGCTAAATAGCGTTTCAATCAGTGACGTCACTTGCTCTGAGACCTTGAAGTAGTAGTTCCCCTTGCTCTGCAAGGGCCGCGGCTTTTGTGGAGCGATGGGTAACGACGCTTCGTAGGTGTCAGTTGTTGAAGGTCCCTGGTTCGCGCCCGGGTATGGGCGAGGGGACGGTCTAAACTTGTACTGTTACACTTGCTGAGCAGCCTTTCAGGTTATGTCGATATAGGACTCATTTTACTGTGGATATAGATACTTTTGTACCTGTTTCCTCCAGCATCTTCATAAGGTCGTTTGCGTTGTTCTGTGATTGATTTGCATTTTTTGCAGCAAAGTACGCTCATCTCTAGGAGACAGAATGCGTTTCCTTCCTGAGTGGTATGACGGCTGGGTGGTCCCATGGTGTTTATACTTGCGTACTATTGTTTGTACACATGAACGTGGTACCTTCAGGTGTTTGGAAATTGCTCCCAAGGATGAACCAGACTTGTGGAGGTCTACACTTTTTTTTCTGAGGTCTTGGCTGATTTCTTTTGATTTTCCCATGATGTCTTAATTGCATTGTTGGTTGAGGGCTTGTAAGTAAGCATTTCACTGTCAGGTCTACACCTGCTGTATTTGACGCATGTGACAAATACAATTTGATTTGATGTGATTTTAATTTACCATGGCTTTTAACCCCCTTCCGCTTCAGATATACACAAAAGCTTGTCACGGCAGATTTCCTCCTCTTCCTCAGAAGAGGTGAAACAAGGATCGGAACAATACGCAGGGTGGTAGGTGTCCATGGTTTTTAATAAGAAAAACTAAACATGAACACAATTTCAAAATAATAAAGTGAACTGGCAACGAAACAGTCCCGTGTGGCACAAACACTGACACAGGAAACAATCACCCACAAAATACCCAAAGAATATGACTGCCTAAATATGGTTCCCAATCAGAGACAACGATAGACTCTTATTTTTATTTTTTTATTTCACCTTTATTTAACCAGGTAGGCTAGTTGAGAACAAGCTCTCATTTGCAACTGCGACCTGGCCAAGAAAAAGCATAGCAGTGTGAACAGACAACACAGAGTTACACATGGAGTAAACAATTAACAAGTCAATAACACAGTAGAAAAAAAAATAGAAAAAAAGTCTATATACATTGTGTGCAAAAGGCATGAGGAGGTAGGCAAATAATTACAATTTTGCAGATTAACACTGGAGTGATAAATGATCAGATGGTCATGTACAGGTATATTGGTGTGCAAAAGAGCAGAAAAGTAAATAAATATAAACAGTATGGGGATGAGGTAGGTAAAATTGGGTGGGTTATTTACCGATAGACTATGTACAGCTGCAGCGATCGGTTAGCTGCTCAGATAGCAGATGTTTGAAGTTGGCGAGGGAGATAAAAGTCTCCAACTTCAGCGATTTTCGCAATTCGTTCCAGTCACAGGCAGCAGAGAACTGGAACGAAAGGCGGCCAAATGAGGTGTTGGCTTTAGGGATGATCAGTGAGATACACCTGCTGGAGCGTGTGCTACGGGTGGGTGTTGCCATCGTGACCAGTGAACTGAGATAAGGCGAAGCTTTACCTAGCATGGACTTGTAGATGACCTGGAGCCAGTGGGTCTGGCGATGAATATGTAGCGAGGGCCAGCCGACTAGAGCATACAGGTCGCAGTGGTGGGTGGTATAAGGTGCTTTAGTAACAAAACGGATGGCACTGTGATAAACTGCATCCAGTTTGCTGAGTAGAGTATTGGAAGCTATTTTGTAGATGACATCGGTAGGATAGTCAGTTTTAGTAGGGTAAGTTTGGCGGCGTGAGTGAAGGAGGCTTTGTTGCGGAATAGAAAGCCGACTCTAGATTTGATTTTAGATTGGAGATGTTTGATATGAGTCTGGAAGGAGAGTTTACAGTCTAGCCAGACACCTAGGTACTTATAGATGTCCACATATTCTAGGTCTGAACCATCAAGGGTGGTGATGCTAGTCGGGCGCGCGGGTGCAGGCAGCGAATGGTTGAAAAGCATGCATTTGGTTTTACTAGCGTTTAAGAGCAGTTGGAGGCCACGGAAGGAGTGTTGTATGGCATTGAAGCTCGTTTGGAGGTTAGATAGCACAGTGTCCAAGGACGGGCCGGAAGTATACAGAATGGTGTCGTCTGCGTAGAGGTGGATCAGGGAATCGCCCGCAGCAAGAGCAACATCATTGATATATACAGAGAAAAGAGTCGGCCCGAGAATTGAACCCTGTGGCACCCCCATAGAGACTGCCAGAGGACCGGACAGCATGCCCTCCGATTTGACACACTGAACTCTGTCTGCAAAGTAGTTGGTGAACCAGGCAAGTCAGTCGTTAGAAAACCGAGGCTACTGAGTCTGCCGATAAGAATATGGTGATTGACAGAGTCGAAAGCCTTGGCAAGGTCGATGAAGACGGCTGCACAGTACTGTCTTTTATCGATGGCCGAGGTTGGAGTAGCCAGGAGGAAGGCATGGCCAGCCGTTGAGAAATGCTTGTTGAAGTTTTCGATAATCATGGATTTATCGGTGGTGACCGTGTTACCTAGCCTCAGTGCAGTGGGCATCTGGGAGGAGGTGCTCTTGTTCTCCATGGACTTTACAGTGTCCCAGAACTTTTTGGAGTTAGAGCTACAGGATGCAAATGTCTGCCTGAAGAAGCTGGCCTTTGCTTTCCTGACTGACTGCGTGTATTGGTTCCTGACTTCCCTGAACAGTTGCATATCGCGGGGACTATTCAATGCTATTACAGTCCGCCACAGGATGTTTTTGTGCTGGTCGAGGGCAGTCAGGTCTGGAGTGAACCAAGGGCTATATCTGTTCTTAGTTCTGCATTTTTTGAACGGAGCATGCTTATCTAAAATGGTGAGGAAGTTACTTTTAAAGAATGACCAGGCATCCTCAACTGACACGCCCAATTTTTCAGTTTTTGATTTGTTAAAAAAGTTTGAAATATCCAGTAAATGTCGTTCCACTTCATGATTGTGTCCCACTTGTTGTTGATTCTTCACAAAAAAAATACAGTTTTATATCTTTATGTTTGAAGCCTGAAATGTGGCAAAAGGTCGCAAAGTTCAAGGGGGCCGAATACTTTCGCAAGGCACTGTACAATTGACCAAGACAGGAAACAGCCCCATAAACATACAAACCCCTAGACAAGACAGAAACACATAAATCCCCCATGTCACACCCTGACCTAACCAAAATAATAAAGAAAACAAAGATAACTAAGGCCAGGGTGTGACAGTACCCCCCCCGCCCCAAAGGTGCGGACTCCCGGCCGCACACCTAAACCCATAGGGGAGGGTCTGGGTGGGCGTCTGTCCACGGTGGCGGCACAGGCGCGGGACGTGGACCCCACTCCACCATAGTCTTAGTCCGCTTTTGTGGCATCCTAGGAACGGCAACCGTCGCCACCGACCTAGTATTGGCAACCCTACTAAATGGCCCCACTGGACTGAGGGGCAGCTCCGGACTGAGGGGCAGTTCGGGACTGAGGGGCAGCTCAGGACTGAAGGGCAGCTCTGGACTGAAGGGCAGCTCCGGGCTGAAGGGCAGCTCCGGACTGGCTGACGACTCTGGCAGATCCTGGTTGACTGGCGGCTCTGGCGGATCCTGGTTGACTGGCGGCTCTGGCAGACCCTGGCTGACTGGCGGCTCTGGCGAATCCTGGCTGACTGGTGGTTCTGGCGGATCCTGGCTGACTGGCGGCTCTGGCGGATCTTGGCTGAATGGCGGCTCTGGCGGATGCTGGCTGACTGGCGGCTCTGGCGGATCCTGGCTGAATGGCGGCTCTGGCGGATCCTGGCTAAATGGCGGCTCTGGCGGATGCTGGCTGAATGGCGGCTCTGGCGGATCCTGGCTGAATGGCGGCTCTGGCGGATCCTGGCTGAATGGCGGCTCTGGCGGATCCTGGCGGATCCTGGCTGACTGGTGGCTCTGGCGGCTCCTTGCAGACTGGCGGCTCTAGCAGCTCTGGACAGGCGGGAGACTCTAGTAGCTCTGGACAGAAGGGAGACTCTAGCAGCTCTGGACAGGCGGGAGACTCTAGCAGCTCTGGACAGGCGGGAGACTCTAGCAGCTCTGGACAGGCGGGAGACTCTAGCAGCTCTGGACATGCGAGGCACACTGTAGGCCTGGTGCGTGGTGCCGGCACTGGTGGTACTGGGCCGAGGACACGCACCTCAGGGCAAGTGCCGGGAGGAGGAACAGGGAGTACTGGGCTCTGGACACGCACAGGAAGCCTGGTGCGGGGGGCTGCCACCGGAGGGCTGGTGCACTGGATAGACCGGACCGTGCAGGCGCACTGGAGCTCTTGAGCACCGAGCCTGCCCAACCTTACCTTGTTGAATGCTCCCGGTCGCCCTGCCAAAACACACCTCCAGGCTTTGCAAGGGCTATTTGACAAAGAAGGAGAGTGATGGAGTGCTGCATCAGATGACCTGGCCTCCACAATCACCCAACCTCAACCCAATTGAGATGGCTTGGGACGAGTTGGATCACAGAGCAAAGGAAAAGCAGTCAACAAGTGCTCAACATATGTAGGAACTTCTTCAAGACTGTTGGAAAAGCATTCCAGGTGAAGCTGGTTGAGAGAATGCCAAGAGTGTGCAAAGCTGTCATCAAGGCAAAGGGTGGCTATTTTGAAGAATCTCACATGTAAAATATATTTTGATTTGTTTAACACTTTTTTGGTTACTACAATATGTTATTTCATAGTTTTGATGTCTTCACTATTATTCTGCAATGTAGAAAATAGTGAAAATAAAGAAAAACCCTTGAATGAGTAGGTGTTCTAAAACTTTGGACCGATAGTATATACATATACAGTATATAAGTCTGAGGCCAGTTTGAGAGTTGATCAATGCTTTTGATCAGATCAGAGTTGATCAGATCAGTCCTGTTACAACATTCAACCTGCAGTTTTGTATTATTTACAGGTTGGCTAATGTTCATTACCTACTGTACTAACTATGTCAACAGCAAATACAAGGGGGATAGTGTTTAGCCATGTCTATCCAATGTCAAAAACATTCCACAGTAAAAAAAATATATATATATATATAGATAAAGCATGGCATATATTTTCCTTTTTTATTCAACATAAATAGAGTACAACATTTTAATTACTAACAAATGTAAAATAAATCCTAAACAAAAAAGGAATTTGAAAATGGTGTCGAGGGTAATACATCTCTAGGACATCTCAATAGGTAGTTCCTGCTCTCTCCCATCTTTGCTTGATGTCCCTTTCCTGTGAATTTGAAAAAGAATGTTATAAAATGTCAGAAGGTAACACACTTATTGATATTACCATGACATTTAAATATTGTTCTCATCCCTTTCCTTAAAAAAAAGGTTACTGTATTGACTTTGTAAGAATACCCACTACCTTTGGACAACAAAGAGAACAATAGCAGAGATCACTGCCACGGTGAACACAACTCCTCCTAAAATACCCACGATCAGTCCTGAGACAAGAGCAAACACAACAGACAGTTAAAAAGAACTCTTTCATAATGACAATATAGGTCCATTACCAAGATAATCATCAAGATACTACCTAATTTGTTAGGGTCAACATGATCTCAAACTCTAGATAATCAACTCTACAAAAATGGCACAAGAGGTATTGATGTACCTGCATTAGTGGAACTCTCATCTGGGTTAGCTCCTGGCTCTGCAGCAGCACCACCCCTGGCTCCTTTGGCTGCAGAAGAAGAACAGCTCACATGAACAGGATGAACAAGCATCAGTAATATACTGTAGTTGTAATGAAGTGGTGGAGGAAGGACCTCTAGTGGACTAAAGAAAAACTGTCAAGACAGTTGAAGTCAGCTGAGTGTCTGTTGTGCAGTGTAAGGAGGAATTGCACCTCAATGTCTAAAATGCCCTTTAGTGTCTACAGACTATTTTCATAAACATTTCATACATAAACATGCATTTACATATGGCAGTAGAGAGAAAGAGAAATATGTATGTTCTTAATATTGAAAATGGGGTGTCGTTATCTTTGGGTGCATATTATCATTACCTCAGATGTAGAGGGAGAGATAAGAAATAGTGGTATCACAAAAGTAGATAGTGAACTGACCCATGCATGTCTGTTGACAGTGCTCTCTGGTCTCGAAACGGTTGCCATTGCCCTGACAGCCCCCGTAGTGGAAGATACGGCAGGTTCCCTCTACTGCGTTGTAGTAGTACATCAACAACATGGCAAAGCAACTGCCATGGTCTAATCGAAGGTCACACACTGCACCTGAGAGAGCAGAGAGAACATATGAGGGGAAATTATGGGTTTGATGAACTTCTATGAATAGCTCAACAATTCTTCCTTAAATGGATGGATCATTTTGAGAGAGTAGCGTAGCATAGTAATCTGATTATAGAATTGCTGTGTATGCTATGTCTATTTGCTTATTATATGGTTTGGACAATATCTTGTCCACTATGAGTTCATCAATCACTAACCATTATTATAAAATCCAATACACCAATGCAACACTGTACAGTTTGTATCTGTCATATAGACTTCCTGTTTGTTAGTCCTCTTTGAATCTACACCTAAAAAAATGGCCACCATACAGCAGCCACTCTCTCTCCCCACTCTCTGTAGCAGCCTACCTGCAGCTGGGTAGAGCTCGTCAAACTTGGCAGAGCAGGCCTCCATGCACGTCCTGTCTGTGTTGAAGCGGTTCTCATTCCCTTCCAGTCCTTTGTAGAAGAAAGGAAAGCAGATGCCTGCCCCCTCATCGTAGTAATACTGCAGTTTAGTGAGATCTTCCTTTCCCTCCGCTGGCTTTCCCTCGTCCATCTTCCTACTGCAAAACGGTTCTGAGAGAAGAAGATCAGCGTTGGGGAGTAGTGAGCTACATTTAGTTCAACTAGTAATTTAATTACATTTTGCTGTAGCTTGGTGGTAGTTTAACTAAATTCAAGTTGCAATTTTCAGTAGTTAATTACTTTTTTTGCCATGTAGTGGTGTAGCGAATTACTGGAACTACACATATTTTTCAGCAAAAATAAAATATGGGTGAAGTATGCAATGCCTAATTCTCACTTGAATCACTTTTTGTGTGCCTAATTCTCACTTTTTGTTTTTAATAGTCTAAATTGCACATTCTGTTAACATCTGACTTCAGAGTGATCTTTTCTTGCAATTTGTAGTCTATGACATTTCAGATTTAGATATAATTTTTCACAAAGTAGTTTGGATGTAGAACTACTTTTTCTAAGTCACTTTAGTTAAATAAGCTATGTTTTTCTTAATGGTAGCTTTAGTATCGCTTGAAGTAATTGTTAACAATTTAAACTATATTTTAAGAGTAAATTCCCCAACACCGAAGAAGTAACTGACTAGTGACAGCCCATGTTCTCTTGACAGTTTTGACTGAGTTCTTTAACAGTAAAAACAGTGTGGATTTATGATTTGCAAGTGCATTCTCAATCTAGTTTGAACCATCTCAGTTGTGCGTTTTCTTCTTTATTTCCGACACACCTCAAAAAAATGTCAATATGCATCTGAATAATATTGAGAAAGGACCCCATTCACAATGTAAACCCAGCATGATATCATCAGTCATTCATTTCCGAGAAAAAAACTAAACATTATTTCCACTACTAGATTTAGTAACCATGTTGGCCTTACTTGATTTTGCTTTGATATAACTGGCATAAAGGAATTATGACAAAGTAGGAGTGCAGGTACTTCTTACAGTAGCACACATGCTGTAGTTAAAGCAAGGTGATAAAGCAAAGAAAGGTTCATTGAATGAATGCAGAAATGTAAAGAAATATAGAATATACTCACCAATGGACAAAGCTATAGGAAGCATAACTCCTAGGAAAAAGATATTCAACAGTGGATTTGCCATAATTTTGTCGCTGGTAGGCCAAGACCGTAAATTCCCCCCAACAGAAAGAGGTTGACTTCTTTTCAAATCCTGTTCTATAAGCTTCTGTCCACAGGTATGTAACGTTATTTGTAGCCCTTATCAATACTTAGGTTTTTATGACCTAGGAGTGTCTTTCTCTCTCATTCGGTCACAGATCCCATGGTTTCAGTCATAAAATAGGTAAATGACTGGCAGTATCTTGCCAAACTTTTTCAGTGTTCATGTTTTTATTGTAGTTGAGTAATCAAGCATTTCACACACATAAATTAATAAATAATGCAAACATATCCCCAACTACAAGACCTTATGGTAACCTTTCTTTTACCTTCAAAGAAATGTCCGTTACATTGAGTGGAGCTACCCAGAGCGGAGCTACCCAGAGCGGAGCTACCCAGAGCTGAGCTACTGCACTTTGGGTCAAAGAGTAGAAGAAGGATAAAAGTATTAAAGTACTAATCCTAAACCTAGAATGGAATAAATTTTACTTACAGCAGTAACCCTAGCCATAACCCTAAACTTAGCTTCATGTCTACCTCCTGGTGCAACCCTAAACCTCAGCCACAACCCTAACCCTAGACTAAACCAGGGCCAGCCCTAGCCTTTCAGGGGCCCTAGTTGAGATTTGGCAAAACATTTTAGTGGCCCACCTCTAGATGGCAAGAATAAATAAATAAATAATAATTTCCTGTAATTCTACACATTTTGCCATGGGGCGGAGAGAACATTTCTACATTTTTCTTCTAATTTCATGACGTTTTGCTATGGTGCGGAGAGAAACATTCGCAGTTTTACAGAATATTTCCTGAAATTCTACACATTTTGACGTGATTTATGCCATGTTAATATGATATCTGAGTGACTAACAAAATCAATGGGGGCCCCTTCAAGGTCAGGGCCCCTGGGCACGTGCCCTTCGTGCCCAGGCAGTAATTTGACCATGATTTCTATAAGTTTAGATAGCTGGGTAGACCACTTTACCAAAAAAAAAAAAAAAAAAAAAACATAAGAGGAAAACTACTAATGTACAACCACATTTTGAAATAGCACCTTGTGCATTCTATTCTAACACTCAACAGTAAGTTGAGATCCTGACATTATTATTTATTTTTGGGTGGTTGGGTCCCCTGGCGGCCGGGGGCCCTAGGCAAACGTCTATGTCACTTATGTCCAGGACCGCCCCTGGCCTCAACCACAACCCTAACCCTAGCTTCATATCCACATCCTGATTCAGCCCTAACCCTCAACCACAACCCTAACCCTAGCTTCATATCCACATCCTGATTCAGCCCTAACCCTCAACCACAACCCTAACCCTAGCTTCATATCCACATCCCGGTACAAACCTTATTCTAGCCTCATCTACAACCCTAACCCTAATATTGGCATAACCCTAGCCTTTTGTTCAACCTTGGATCAACCTTTACCTTAACTCCTCTAAATCAGGCTCCTCCAAATTCTCAATTTAACCCATGGTCCTGACTCATTGGATAAGAATACCTTATGCTATTACATAAGAATGGATTTGAAGTAGATTTATTTATAGCCACAGCCAAATAAATATTATGAATCATACATTTGGGATGTGGCACCAACTCAACAAAAACCCATCTGTGAGTAAACAATATACTTTTCTATTTTTCATTCTCTCGATACAAAAACATAATATATCACATAATATCTGACATATCTACTTCCTATTTCATAGGGTCTTCCAAAATGAATCAGCATCATATGCATCATAAGTCTGATATGCAGAAGCAAAGAGGAAATTGCACAGACACACCAATCAGAAAGCTAAACCTGGTTTCCTCCATCCAAATGGTTTATTGGGCCAATAAATAGGCTATTATGTTTACTTATTATATAATTTTAGGAAGTGCATAAGATTGCTGAACAATGCTATACTTAGTCTCAATAGGGGCGGCAGGGTAGCCTAGTGGTTAGAGCGTTGGACTAGTAACCGGAAGGTTGCGAGTTCAAACCCCCGAGCTGACAAGGTACAAATCTGTCGTTCTGCCCCTGAACAGGCAGTTAACCCACTGTTCCCAGGCCGTCATTGAAAATAAGAATTTGTTCTTAACTGACTTGCCTGGCTAAATAAAGGTAAAAAAAAATAAAATAGTCTAAAGGAGATTCCTGTTTGTCTGCTTCCCCTCATCTGCACTGATATGAAAGATCCTGAAAGGTAATAAATGTCACATTTCTGAAATCCCCCATACTGCTATCTCTAACCCTTTGTTTTCAGATTACTGCAGATGAAGCACAGAACACTAGGAAAGGAAGCCACTAGACTATTGTGATTAAGCCTCCATACAGGTAGTCAAAGCTGAGTTCAAATACATGTGTTTTTTTAGTTATTTTTTCTGTGGATTTGAGTATTTGAGTTTCAAATAACACAGCCCAAAACAAGTACTTTTATTTAAGTAAAATATTATTTGTAAAAATAAAAAAAAATAGTCTTTGTAATTGAAAGTATTTTCAAATATCTATTTCAAATACTATTTTCAAATACCTAGGATAAATGTATGGGAGTGTATTTGAGTTAGTGCATTTCAGTATTTTCAAATACTTTTCAAATGTATTTCCACATACATTCCAATATCCAACTACGTGTTTTTTTTCAAATAAAGGTTATCTGAATACGTACTTCAGAATGTATGTGAAAGTAATTTAAATATTTTTAAATGTTATTTGAACCCATTGGCCTTAAGCCTATTGGACTAAATTATTTTGGATGAAGTCCACTAGGAGTCATCAAGTATTGAGTTTTGAGTCTCACTCTCACCTATAAAACATGACAGGTATCAGTTTACAGTAGGTAATATAACATGCCTGAGAGCTACATCAGAGAGGCTGGCCTAGTTATTATGACAGAGTCAACAGAGCCGTTTCGATAACCAGCAATGAGAATGATGGTACTGAGACATTACATGTATTTAATTTCATCTTAAATATACTGTATGTATTCAATATTGTATGGTAAATTGGAATGGACATTAAGTATACAATACAAGTGTGTCTTTTAGAAAAAACCATAGTTACACCCTGATCTGTTTCACCTCTCTTTGCTTGTCTCCACCCCCCTCCAGGTGTCGCCCATCTTCCCATTATCCCCTGTGTATTTATACCTGTGTTCTCTGTTTGAGAACACAGGTCCAAATCTCTCCGAGTGCTTATTAACTCTGGGGACGACGAGAGCTTGATGGACACTACCCTGGTGTCTGCGCTGGGCATCTCCACACAACCACTCTCCATTCCCATGGACGCCAGACCATTGGACGGACGCTTTATTGGCAGAGTCACCCACACTACGTTTCCCATTAACGTGAGAGTGTCGGGCAATCACAATGGGAGTATGCAGTTCCTGCCCATTGAATCCCCTCATGCACCTATGATTTTGGTCAGCACCTCAGGAGTAAATGTCAGTTGGCTTTTCATAGCCGATCATTCAGAGTTAGAGACAGCAGGTGCGGTAGAGAGAGTCCAAAACAGCAGGTCCGGGACAAGGCAGCACATCCAGGGAACAGGTCAGGTTCCATAGTTCCATAGCCACAGGCAGAACAGTTGAAACTGGAGAAGCAGCATGACCAGATGGACTGGGGACAGCAAGGAGTCATCAGGCCAGGTAGTCCTGAGGCATGGTCCTAGGGGTCAGGTCCCCCGAGAGAAGAGAGAGAGTAAGAGAAAGAGAGAAAAAGAGAGAGAATTAGAGGGAGCATACTTAAATTCACACAGGACACCAGATAAGACAGAAGAAATACTCCAGATATAACAGACTGACTCTAGCCCCCCGACACAAACTGTTGCAGCATAAATACTGGAGGCTGAGACAGGAGTGGTCGGGAGACACTGTGGCCCTGTCCGACGATACCACAGGACAGGGCCAAACAGGCAGGATATAACCCCACACACTTTGCCAAAGCACATCCCCCACACCACTAGAGGGATATCTTCAAACACAAACCTACTACCCTGAGACAAGACCGAGCATAGCCCACGAAGATCTCCCCCACAGCACGAACCCGAGGGGGGCGCCAATCCGGACAGGAAGATCACGTCAGTGACTCAACCCACTCAAGTGACGCACCCCTCCTAGGGACGGCAAGGAAGAGCACCAGTAAGCCGTTGACTCAGCCCCTGTAATAGGGTTAGAGGCAGAGAATCCCAGTGGAGAGAGGGGAACTGGCCAGGCAGACAGCAAGGGCGGTTCGTCACTCCAGTGCCTTTCTGTTCGCCTTCTCACCCTTGGGCCAGACTACACTCAATTATAGGACCTACTGAACTACTTATCGGCCCTTTCCCCATCTCCAAGATCCTTAGCCCCTCTGCTGTTTGTCTTCTGTTGCCCCGTACCCTCCGTAGACATCCCATTTTTCATGTGTCCAGAATTAAACCTACGTCTCACAGCCCTCTGTCTCCTGTTTTTATACCTGTGTTCTCTGTTGCCAGTTCGTCTTGTCTCGTCAAGTCTACCAGTGTGTTTTTCCATACTCCTGTTTTCCAGTCCCTGTTTTCTAGTCCTCCTGGTTCTTGCCTTTTCTGCCTGCCCTGACTCTGAGCCCGCCTGCCATATCATTCTGCCTGCCCTGACTCTGAGCCCGCCTGCCATATCATTCTACCTGCCCTGACTCTGAGCCCGCCTGCCATATCATTCTGCCTGCCCTGACTCTGAGCCCGCCTGCCATATCATTCTGCCTGCCCTGACTCTGAGCCCGCCTGCCATATCATTCTGCCTGCCCTGACTCTGAGCCCGCCTGCCATATCATTCTGCCTGCCCTGACTCTGAGCCCGCCTGCCATATCATTCTGCCTGCCCTGACTCTGAGCCCGCCTGCCATATCATTCTGCCTGCCCTGATTCTGAGCCCGCCTGCCATATCATTCTGCCTGCCCTGACTCTGAGCCCGCCTGCCATATCATTCTGCCTGCCCTGACCTCAAGCCTGTCTGCCATCCAGTTCCCATCTGACTCTGAATTGGTTTACGAACTTCTGCTTGTCCTTGACCTGCCTCTTGTCTATCATTAAATATCAGAGACTCTAACCATCTGCCTCCTGTCTCTGCATTTGGGTCTCATCCTGGGTCGTGATACTATATGGAGGAACAATGGGTACATTTTGAAGATGCACATGCTCTCCCCAGAATCTTTGTACGTGTCTATTTTAAAAGGATAAAGCTAAGGACATTAACAATTCATAGTTAAGAACACTATAACAATATGGAAGAAAATTAAATTAATTCTACAAGAACCAATATCACTCACTAATTCAGAATTAGTGAGAATTCACCAATAAATTGATCAAGATGGAAAACTAAAGGCATAGAAACTGTGAATGACTTGGTAACAGGAAATACATTTATTTCCATGACCAAATTAAAAAGTAATTTTGGACTGACCAAAAGTTAAACGTCACAAAATGTTTATTTGACATCTTTTAGACATCAGAGCAACCTTGAGGGAACCATATTTGAGTCAGAAAATGATGTTCATATGATAGGTAAGATATACAAAACCTTGCAGAGAGCCTATCCAACTGACAATCTCTTATAATTTTTTTTTACTATTGGAATCAAGACTAAAAAATAACTGATATCAGCACAAGATGGAGGAATGTTGGAACATAAATAACAAAATTCAAGTTAATGAAAATTGATGCTTAATCCAGTATAAACTAAAGTATAGAATTAATTATACAAGAGACAAAATTCTGAAAATTAACAATGAGTCAACTAACAATGACTCAATAATCCATACTTTCTGGGAATACTATAAAGTCCGGAAGTTATGGGTGGAGCTAGAAAGTTGGCTGTCAGAAGAATTACAATGTAAACATACTTTTAATCTGTATGTTTTAATGATTTATTATTGAAATATTGAAATAGCATGGGCGACCGAGAAAAACGAACTGGCACAATTTAAGGCCAAGTGGCAAACAATAATGGAGGCACTAGGGATGGAGGTGTGACCAGGCACTGGGGATGGAGGTGTGACCAGGCACTAGGGATGGAGGTGTGAGTATGCGGGTCTGGGGGGATGAGATGTAGACATTGTTTGTGTGTGCCTGTAAGTTGTTGTTCGTTTGTTTCTGGCTTGTGTAATTTTTTGCAAATATTTTTTTGTAAACAAAATGGATAATAAGCAGTAATGCGCATGTCATTAGTTTAAAGTTGATTCCAGACACCCCCCCCCCCCCCCTTGAATGATGATGATTAAACAGCCTTTCTTGTGCTGTCTGACAAGGCATAGGTGTCCTTCAATCTGCCTGTTAAAACAGCATTTCTCAGGGTGGGGACCTCTGCAAAAGGCATGTATGCGTCTCCTGTTGAAACCAAGCAAAGGGAAATGTCAGTTTGTTGCTTTAAACATTTTGACTGCAAGAAAAGACAACCTGGAACATCACCAATATCTAATTCTATAGGACCAAGAGGAATCAGTTGCAACCCACCAGTGGGCCACAACCATTAGAAATCCTGCAGGGGAGAGTGAGGTAAGTTGAGCCAATGTCAAGTTGAGCAAATGTATGTTTTCTTCCCAAGCGTGATACAAGGCATTATCGCTAGGATACGAGGTAACAACAGGGGCTGGCCTATGTTAAAAAAAAATAAAAAGTACAAAGTGTTTGTTAGGTGTTAAGCCTGTGTTAAAATATTACTAAAAGACAAAAAAAAGCTATTGTGATTGTGTTGAATTGTGTATGGGAGAAAAAAAACTTTAAAAAAGGCAGTGGTAGTATTTAATTCAGTACAGACATTTGTAGGTGGCTTAACTTACCCTGTCCCATGGCTCAACTTACTCCATACCCGGGGTGTATGGAGTAAAGAGACCACTTTTTGGACAAGCTATGTTTCAAAACTGTTTACATGAATTCTGATTATTTCCAGGGCTACACAACATCCTGAAATATACACTATATATACAATTAGTGGATTTGGCTATTTCAGCCACACCCGTTGCTAACAGGTGTATAAAATCGAGCACACAGCCATGCAATATCCATAGACAAAAAATGTCTGTAGAATGGCCTTACTGAAGACCTCAGTGACTTTCAACGTGGCACCGTCATAGGATGCCACCTTTCCAACAAGTCAGTTAATCAAATTTCTGCCCTGCAAGAGCTGCCCGGTCTGTAGGTGCTGTTATTGTGAAGTGGAAATGTCTAGGTGCAACAACGGCTCAGCCACGAAGTGGTAGACCACACAAGCTCACAGAACGGGACGGCCGAGTGCTGAAGCATGAAGAGCGTAAAGATTGTTTGTCTTCGGTTGCAACACTCACTACGGAGTTCCAAACTGCCCCTAGAAGCAACAGCAGCACCATAACTGTTCGTCGGGAGCTTCTTGAAATGGTTTTCCTTGGTCGAGCAGCCGAACACAAGTGTCGGCTGGTGTCGGATGGTGTGGTGTAAAGCTCGCTGCCATTGGACTCTGGAGCAGTGGAAATGCGTTCTCTGGAGTGATGAATCACGCTTCACCATCTGGCAGTCCGACGGACCAATCAGGGTTTGGCAGATGCCAGGAGAACGCTACCTGCCCGAATGCATAGTGCCAACTGTACAGTTTGGTGGAGGAGCTGTTTTTTTATGGTTCAGGCTACAGCATACAATGACATTCTAGACGATTCTGTGCTTCCAACTTTGTGGCAACAAGTTGGGGAAGGCCCTTTCATGTTTCAGCATGACAATGCCCCCTATGCACAAAGTGAGGTCCATACAGAAATGGTTTGTCGAGATCGGTGTGGAAGAACTTGACTGGCCTGCACAGAGCCCTGACCTTAACCCCATCGAAGTCTTTGTTAGAAAGAATAATATACAGTGAGGCAAAAAAGTATTTAGTCAGCCACCAATTGTGCAAGTTCTCCCACTTAAAAAATTGAGAGAGGCCTGTAATTTTCATCATAGGTACACTTCAATTATGACAGACAAAATGAGAAAAAAAATCCAGAAAATTACATTGTAGGATTTTTAATGAATATATTTGCAAATTATGGTGGAAAATAAGTATTTGGTCACCTACAAACAAGCAAGATTTCTGGCTCTCACAGACCTGTAACTTCTTCTTTAAGAGGCTCCTCTGTCCTCCACTCGTTACCTGTGTGACGACCCTCCCACTCTGTCTGCCGTATTTTGTCTTTGTTCTTGTTTCCTTCCTTATTAGGATGCCGGTGGGCGGAGTTGAGAGGGTCGTCAGCTACATGGGAAACACCTGGGCCCAGGTGTTTCCCAGGATAAATACACCCCTTCCCCATTCATGGAGGAGACTCTCTCCATGCAGACATTTGTAGATTGTGTTGTGGTTCTTGTTGACTTTTTGTTTGTTTGCTTTGGCACCTTTCAACACCCTGCATTATCACATTCATGCATGCAAAACACTCACTTACGCTACTGATTACTGATTACACACATCATTGTATATTTTCCTTAGTTGCTTTAGTTAATAAATATCTTTTGTTACTCCTTATCTCCACGTTGTCTCCCTTTGTTACGGGCTTTGAGCCGGTTCGTGACACCTGTATTAATGGCACCTGTTTGAACTTATTATCAGTATAAAAGACACCTGTCCACAACCTCAAACAGTCACACTCCAAACTCCACTATGGCCAAGACCAAAGAGCTGTCAAAGGACACCAGAAACAAAATTGTAGACCTGCACCAGGCTGGGAAGACTGAATCTGCAATAGGTAAGCAACTTGGTTTGAAGAAATCAACTGTGGGAGCAAATATTAGGAAATGGAAGGCATACAAGACCACTGATAATCACCCTCGATCTGGAGCTCCACGCAAGATCTCACCCCGTGTGGTCAAAAATCACAAGAACGGTGAGCAAAAATCCCAGAACCACACAGGGGGACCTAGTGAATGACCTGCAGAGAGCTGGGACCAAAGTAACAAAGCCTACCATCAGTAACACACTACGCCGCCAAGGATTCAAATCCTGCAGTGCCAGACGTGTCCCCCTGCTTAAGCCAATACATGTCCAGGCCTGTCTGAAGTTTGCTAGAGAGCATTTGGATGATCCAGAAGAAGATTGGGAGAATGTCATATGGTCAGATGAAACCAAAATATAACTTTTTGGTAAAAACTCAACTCGTCGTGTTTGGAGGACAAAGAATGCTGAGTTGCATCCAAAGAACACCATACCTACTGTGAAGCATGGGGGTGGAAACATCATGCTTTGGGGCTGTTTTTCTGCAAAGGGACCAAGACGACTGAAAGAATGAATGGTGCCATGTATCGTGAGATTTTGAGTGAAAACCTCCTTCCATCAGCAAGGGCATTGAAGATGAAACGTGGCTGGGTCTTTCAGTATGACAATGATCCCAAACACACCGCCCGGGCAACGAAGGAGTGGCTTCGTAAGAAGCATTTCAAGGTCCTGGAGTGGCCTAGCCAGTCTCCAGATCTCAACCCCATAGAAAATCTTTGGAGGGAGTTGAAAGTCCGTGTTGCCCAGCAACAGCCCCAAAACATCACTGCTCTAGAGGAGATCTGCATTGAGGAATGGGCCAAAATACCAGCAACAGTGTGTGAAAACCTTGTGAAGACTTACAGAAAATGTTTGACCTCTGTCATTGCCAACAAAGGGTATATAACAAAGTATTGAGAGAAACTTTTGTTATTGACCAAATACTTATTTTTCACCATAATTTGCAAATAAATTCATTAAAAATCCTACAATGTGATTTTCTGGATTTTTTTACTCATTTTGAGTAGTAGTTGAAGTGTACCTATGATGAAAATTACAGGCCTCTCATCTTTTTAAGTGGGAGAACTTGCACAATTGGTGGCTGACTAAATACTTTTTTGCCCCACTGTATTTCCCTTGACGGAGTGATGCTGAATGTAAAAAAATGGCTCCACTTACCCCACTCTCCTCTACAGATATTCCTATTCAAACAACGTTTTTTAGTGGCTGGGTGGACCATTTGGTATAATGTTCTAGGACTTCTCCCAGCTCACCGTATGGCAGGCCCTGCTTTCTCCTGGACTGCTCAGTTTCGAAGAACGTCTCATGCTTCTCCCAGTGCTGGTCACATGAAGCACACAGGAAGCTGGACTGGAAGATAACACAGCGACATCCTGGGGGCCATAAGACACCATTGCACACTGGAGTAAACATTGCGCCGGAGAAGAAGGCAGACTTTTTACATGCCCCAGCCGATTGTGTTTTTTTGTTTGTTTATTTGCGTTGTTTGCAACTTATTTTTTACTTATTTTGTACATAATGTTGCCACTACCGTCTCTTTTGACCGAAAATAACTTCTTGACATCAGGACTGTGATTGCTCACCACGGACTAGCAGAATCCTTTTTTTAATTTCAAGACTCTGACGAGCCCCGACGTTCCCGGACCCCGTGATCTGCGTGAAGTGGAGACGGAGAAAGAGGGGCCGAAGGGCGGGCTGCCTTCTGAGAATTTGTAGGCGATCGAAGAAACCCCCACTTCCCTCCATTCTACTAGCAAACGTGCAATCTTTGGAGAATAAAATCTATGAGTTACGAAGAAGATTAAACTACCAACGGGACATTAAAAACTATAACATCTTGTGCTTCACCGAGTCATGGCTGAACGACAACAATATCAACATACAGCTGGCTGGTTATACGATGTACCGGTAGGATAGAACAGCGGGATCTGGTAAGACAAAGGGCGGCGGACTATGTATTTTCGAAAACAACAGCTGGTGCACGATATCAAAGGAAGTCTCGAGCTATTGCTCGCCTGAGGTAGAGTATCTCATGATAAGCTGTAGACCACACTACCTACCGAGAGAATTTTCATCTGTATTCTTTGCTGCTGTTTACATACCACCACAGTCAGAGGCTGGCACTAAGACAGCATTGAATGAGCTGTATTCCGCCATAAGCAAACAAGAAAATGCTGCCCCAGAGGCGGCGCTCCTAGTAGCCGGGGACTTTAATGCAGGTAAACTTAAATCTGTATTATCAAATTTCTATCAGCATGTTAAATGTGCAACCAGAGGAAAAAGAACTCTGGACCACCTATACTCCACACACAAAGATGCACACAAAGCTTTCCCTCGCCCTCTATTTGCCAAATCTGACCATAATTGTATCCTCCTGATTCCTGCTTACAAGCAACAGTTAAAGCAGGAAGCACCCGTGACTAGATCAATAAAAAAGTGGTCAGATGAAGCAGATGCTAAGCTGCAGGACTGTTTTGCTAGCAGAGACTGGAATATGTTCAGAGATTCCTCCGATGGCATTACATCAGTCACTGGCTTCATCAATAAGTGCATTGATGACATCGTCCCCACAGTGACCGTATGTATATACCCCAACCAGAAGCCATGGATTACAGGCAGCATCCGCACTGAGCTAAAGGCTAGAGCTTCCACTTTCAAGGAGCGGGACTCTAACCCGGAAGCTTACATGTCTATGAAATCCTGCTATGCCGTCTGACGAACCATCAAACAGGCAAAGCATCAATACAGGACTAAGATCGAATTGTACTACACCGGCTCTGATGCTCGTGGGATGTTTCAGGGCTTGCAAACTGTTACAGACTACAAAGGGAAGCACAGCCGAGAGCTGCCAGTGACACGAGCCTACCAGATGAGCTAAACTACTTATATGCTTGCTTCGAGGCAAATAACACTGAAACATGCATGAGAGCACAAGCTGTTCCCAGAAGACTGTGTGATCACGCTCTCCACAGCCGATGTGAGTAAGACCTTTAAACAGGTTAACATTCACGAGGCTGCAGAGCCAGACAGATTACCAGGACGTGTACTCCGAGCATGCGCTGACCAACTGGCAAATGTCTTCACTGACATTTTCAACGTCTCCCTGAACCAGTCTGTAATACCAACATGTTTCAAGCAGACCACTATAGTGCCTGTGCCAAAGAACACAAAGGTAACCTGCCTAAATGACTACCGACCCGTAGCACTCACGTCTGTAGCCATGAAGTGCTTTGAAAGGCCAGTCATGGCTCACATCAACACCATCATCCCAGAAACCCTAGACCCACTCCAATACGCATACCGCCCCAACAGATCCACAGATGATGCAATCTCTATTGCACTCCACACTGCCCTTTCCCACCTGGACAAAAGGAACACCGACAGTTGAAGTCGGAAGTTTACATGCACCTTGCCAAATATATTTAAACTCAGTTTTTCACAATTCCTGACATTCTTAAAATAAAGTGGTGATCCTAACTGACCTAAGACAGGGAATTTTTCCCAGAAATGTCATAAAAATAGTAGAGAGAATGATTTATTTCAGCTTTTATTTCCTTCATCACATTCCCAGTGGATTAGAAGTTTACATACACTCAATTAGTATTTGGTAAAATTGCCTTTAAATTGTTTAACTTGGGTGAAACGTTTCGGGTAGCCTTCCACAAGCTTTCCATAAAAAGTTGTGTGAATTTTGGCCCATTACTCCTGACAGAGCTGGTGTAATTGAGTCAAGTTTGAAGGCCTCCTTGCTCGCACACACTTTTTTCAGTTCTGCCCACATCTTTTCTATGAGATTGAGGTCAGGGCTTTACGATGGCCACTCCAATAGCTTGACTGTGTTGTCCTTAAGCCATTTTGCCACAACTTTGGAAGTATGCTTGGGGTCATTGTCCATTTGGAAGTCCCATTTGCGACCAAGCTTTAACTTCCTGACTGATGTCTTGAGATGTTGCTTCAATGTATCCACATAATTTTCCTGCCTCATGATGCCATCTGTTTTGTGAAGTGCACCAGTCTCTCCTGCGGCAAAGCACTCATACAACATGATGCTGTCACCCCCATGCTTCACGGTTGGGATGGTGTTCTTCAGCTTGCAAGCCTCCCCATTTTTCCTCCAAACATAACGATGGTCATTATGGCCAAACAGTTCTATTTTTGTTCCATCAGACCAGGGGAGATTTCTCCAAAAAGTAAGATTTTTGTCCCCATGTGCAGTTGCAAACCGTAGTCTGGATTTTTTATGGCGGTTTTGGAGCAGTGGCTTCTTCCTTGCTGAGCAGCCTTTCAGGTTATGTCGATATAGGACTCGTTTTACAGTTTCCTCCAGCATCTTCATAAGGCCTTTGCGGTTCTTCTGTGATTGATTTGCATTTTTCTCAGCAAAGTACGTTAATCTCTAGGAGACAGAACGCGTCTCTTTCCTGAGCGGTATGAGGGCTGCGTGGTCCCATGGTGTTTATACTTGTATACTATTGTTTGTACAGATGCACGTGGTACCTTCAGGCGTTTGGCAATTGCTCCCAAGGATGAACCAGACTTGTGGAGGTCTACAATTATTTTTCTGAGGTCTTGGCTGATTTATTTTGATTTTCCCATGATGTCAAGCAAAGAGGCACTGAGTTTGAAGGTAGGCCTTGAAATACATCCACTGGTACACCTCCAATTGACTCAAATGATGTCAATTAGCCTATCAGAAGCTTCTAAAGCCATGACATAATTTTCTGGAATTTTCCATGCTGTTTAAAGGCACAATCAACTTAGTGTTTGTAAACCTCTGACCCACTGGAATTGTGATACAGTGAATTATAAGTTAAATAATCAGTCTGTAAACAATTGTTGGGAAAATTACTTGTGTCATGCACAAAGTAGATGTCCTAACGAACTTAGTTTGTTAACAAGAAATTTATGGAGTGGTTGAAAAACGAGTTTTAATGACTCCAACCTAAGTGTATGTAAACTTCCGACTTCAACTGTATGTGAGAATGCTATTCATTGACTACAGCTCAGCATTCAACACTATAGTGCCCTCAAAGCTCATCAATAAGCTAAGGACCCTGGGACTAAACACCTCCTTCTGCAACTGGATCATGGACTTCCTGATGGGCTGCCCCCAGGTGGTAATGGTAGGTAGCAACACATCCGCCACGCTGAACCTCAACACAGGGGCCCCTCAGGGGTGCGTGCTCAGTCCCCTCCTGTACTCCCTGTTCACTCATGACTGCACGGCCAGGCACGACTCCAACACCATCATTAAATTTGCTGATGACACAACATCGACAACGATGAGACAACCTATAGGGAGGAGGTCAGAGACCTGGCCGTGTGGTGCCAGGACAACAACCTCTCCCTTAACGTGATCAAGACTAAGGAGATGATTGTGGACTACAGGAAAAAGAGGACCGAGCACGCCCCCATTCTCATCGACGGGGCTGCAGTGGAGCAGGTTGAGAATTTCAAGTTCCTTGGTGTCCACATCACCAACAAACTAACATGGTCCAAGCATAACCTATTCCCCCTCAGGAGACTGAAAATATTTGGCATGGGTCCTCAGATCCTCCAAAGATTCTACAGCTGCACAATCGAGAGCATCCTGACTGGTTGCATCACTGCTTTGATATGGCAACTTCTTGGCCTCCGACCGCAAGGCACTACAGAGGATAATGCCTATGGCCGAGTACATCACTGGGGCCAAGCTTCCTGCCATCCAGGACCTCTATACCAGGCGGTGTCAGAGGAAGGCCCTAAAAATTGTCAAAGACTCCAACCACCCTAGTCATAGAATCTTCTCCCTGCTACCGCAAGGCAAGCGGTACCGGAGTGCCAAGTCTAGGTCCAAGAGGCTTCTAAACAGCTTCTACCCCCAAGCCATAAGACTCCTGAACATCTAGTCAGATGGCTGCCCAGACTATTTGCATTGTCCCCCCCCCCCCACCCCCTATTTACACCACTGCTACTCTCTATTGTCATCTATGCATAGTCGCTTTAATAACTCTACCTACATTTACATGCTACCTCAACTAACCGATGCCCCCACATATTGCCTCTGTATCGGTTGCCCCCTGTATATATTCTCGCTATTGTTAATTTACTGCTGCTCTTTAATTACTTGTTACTTTTATCTCTTTTCTTATCCATGTTTTTAAAAAACGGTATTGTTGGTTAGGGGCTCGCAAGTTAGCATTTCACTGTAAGGTCTACCTACACCTGTTGTATTCGGCAATGTGACTAATAAAATGTGCTTTGATTTATCTGATTTATCCCATGCAAGGGTGCCATGAAACTAAGTGAAACCCTATCAAACTGTACTACTGGGTTCTGTCCCACCATTTGGGAAATGTCTGAACACATACAGTCCTGTCATTTATGTTTGCAATTATTACATCATTGAGCGGCTCACATGTCCATTTATTGTTCACTACCGTACCTCCCACCCTGCATGAGTGTCCTGCCCTGGGAGAGTGTTGCTGGTGGGGGTGTTTGCACCGACAGAGGGCCCTCCAGACCTGGGAGTCAAACCCAGGTCTCCCTCTAACCCACGGCTCCCCCACCTCTTCTGGACGGGACGGCATGAAGGCAAAGGCCCCGCAGCTACAGGACGGGACCAAGCAGGGCACACGCACACTGGAGCCTGACGCACACACACAGACACACCATTATGTAATCATAAACTAGTTTAAGTACACTCGTGTAGATCAGGCACATACACACACACCATACAATTTTTTAAATCAATTTTTTAGACAGATGGTCTGTACCTGTGTATTTCCCATGCTCATACAGGTGATGTCCACAGAAGCACATGGAGGAGTCACCCACTCTAAAACAATCCCAGGTCAAGTCTGGACATCTCCAGCCCACATACACACCTGAATACAACACCACCACAGAGCAGAGACATCAAAAATACTGTAGGAGCCTATCTGTTAGTTGTAAATAGGGAATGTGAGCAGAGGATGGTGGTACCTGTCTGTATAGCTTTCAGTGCTGCCTCTCTCTCAGGGCCGATGAGGTCCTTGACCTTTTGTCCAGGCCTCTGTGTGTGACTGTGTATCCACTTGGGAACTGCCACTGTTCCATTGGTATCTGTAGATACTGAGGTACAGTCAGTCGGACAGGGAGTAAAGGTAAACAAGGCTAAGACACCACAAGAAAGTTTGGTTGTATCAAGTTTCTCTCTGTGTGCGTCTGTGTGTGTCACATTTGGTTCCTTGGAAGTTGTGGGAACGTATGTTTTTGGTTTCCCATTGGTTCTGGGAACGAAGCCATACGTTTCCTGACCGGTAAAATCGAAAGCTTTTTAAACATTCTGAGAACAGAAGTGAAAATGTTGCTTGTTCTTGGAACCTTAATTTGTAGGTTGCAGGGAGGTACTGAGAACATTTTACTATGATTCCCTGAAACTTTTCCTGGGAGGCTTTATTAACTTTCTGAGAACGGAAATTATAGGTTATTTTAAGGTAACGTCACAATAAGACTTTTAATAACACTGCTAGCTTAGTTTGGGTTTACTGTGTTGAACTCCAGGCACAGATAGGGCACAATACATTTAATTTGCTTAGGCATTAATCGCGCAAAAATATGTATTTTCTATTGTGGCACGGCATCAGAGATTCGAACCTATGATATTCTGTTATCTATCCATGGATTTAGAACGAAAATGGCGTTACCATGACATGTTTTTTTAGGTCATACAAAGCTGTTCATTTTAGTCTATTCCAACAGACCCCATTTCAAAGGAAACAAGCACTCATTAAGATCAGGTGTGGCCAATTAGTGGGCGCAGCCAACACACCTGAACACACTTAACAAGATAGAGGACAGAGTGTTTTGTTGATGCTGAGAACGGAATGTATATGTTTTTAAATAACATTCTTAGAACGATCTCTGAACGTTACTGAAGCACTCTTGTGGTTTTTACGGCAAGTTTTTATAACGTTTTCTGAACAATGAGAACATGACTTTAAATAGAACCATGAGGAAACGTTACGCTGAGTACTAAAATTCCCACAGAATAACATTGTGCTGAGAATAAATGTGCTGAGAATGTTCCAAAGCCAAGCAACTATCCTGCACCATACCCAGAAAATTGTGAGAAGGTTGTATGCAAAATAACAGACTAGCACACTTTTACCAAGCTCTAAGAAACATATGGTTCTCAGAACATGATGTTCTAGCTGGGGTGTGTGTATGCATGTGTGCTGCCTACCTGCAGGGCTGAGGTGGACTGGCCTTGCCACTACACTGTGACAGAGTTTCTCCTTCCTCTTCCCTGAGCTGGTCACCAGAGCTCTGTTCTGCAAACCTTGGTCCTCAGAAGCCATTCATAAGCACTAACACACCGACTGACTGTGACAAACAAGAGGTAATACAAACACAGACAACAGGTAGACAAAATTGACACAAACAGGGAATCTAACAAACATAGGCCCACTCACAAGAGCTGACAGACATGAACAGTGAATCAAACATTTACAATCTTCTTCAGACAATTATTTTGTTTAACTGTCTATTCTCACTTACCTTTCATAGGTGCAGTAGACAGTAGACTTTAGTTATGTTACCTAAGTTGTTGATGACGTTACTATGGAGACAGATACTTAAGACTTGCAAGTAGCAGTGTAGCACTACAAACTAGATGGTAATTTCCCATGAAGAAACTATTTGTGACTTGCTTCAGCTCTTTAAATTTATTTTTGTGGTAGTTGAAGAAGTTTAAAACGTTTTTTCTTAAGTGAAGCAGTGGAATATAATCAAAGTGAAATATATTAAAATATCTGGTCTGATTACTTTAATAGAATACTATATCAACCTTATTACTTTTGAATGTGGGCCTGTCATGCCAAATAGTGTCCCCCTCTACCTCTCCTTTGAGAGTAATTCTGAGGTAATAATTTATGAGGTGAAATAGCTCTATAACTGTCTGCATCCTCCTACGAGGTAAAATAGAGCCAAGCAACCAGCATAGCAACAGACACTTTGGTTCATTATGTAATCCGGTCAGAATGTTGAAAGTTTTAGCAACAGTTCTAGCAACAGAGGCTAGAACTCCTCGAATCCCATTGTGACGTAGAGGGCCACACTATTTGCCATGAAAGGCCCCCTTACAAAAAAAAAATGCAGTTCGAGTGCAGTATAACTGCAGTATGGTGCAAACACTGCATCCAAAATAAGCTATTTTTACTGAAGTAATTTTGCAGTGTTACTGCAGTTAGAGTGCAGTATAAATAACTGTGCTCTCCATTGCTATTGTTTTACATTTTTCAAAGTTCCAGTTATATTCAACATAGGGAAGTTAGCTTAATGAAACTAGTTGATGCGGTTCTAAAACAGCTTTACTTCTTGATTGGTAGAAGATAATTCGGTTCTGATTTCAGATTTCAATAGCAGAGAAGTAGACAAAGATTTTATACGTTCTTGCCTAAGTTGTTGGGAAAGTGGTCAAAGTAGCTGATCTTTGTCAAAAGTTACATTGTTTACTGTGAATAGAATGTTGGAAGTCTGGGAGTTTGTAACAATGGGGCCTTTAGAATGCTGAAGAAATCCCATAAGTGGATGGAGGACAAAAAGATGGACAAAAAGCTTAATAGTTAAAAAAGTATAAAAGATATCAAAATGTTCCTGACCAGTCTACACGTTTTTACGTTTAAATGGCGTTTCTAGCTTAAACGGTGTAAGAGAAGCAGCGTTCCAAAGAATAATTGTAAGTGAGAAATAAGTTGTACATTACTAAAAATAGAGTAGTCTCGTAATACAGACAGACATGTTTTTTAAAATTATACTTTAAACCTGGTCTTCTGAATGTATCAATGCTGGTTTGCGTGACAGGCGTTATTGTAGCATAAGAAAAACAGAGAAGCACTCAATTGGCATTTTACTTTAAAATTGGTTTATTACTTTATAATATAAACAAATACTATCTGTATTAAAACCAACAAAACAATGATTGCCAAGATTTGATTACAAAACATATCTGTGCAAATAAGGTCATTAGTTTGCTAACCCTCCTTTCTTAACCCCCCCTTTGCTACCCCTCTAACCCCTCGTCTCATTCACAGAACAGGAGGTGAGACCACCCACTCAACTGGATTATTCCCCAGATTCACCTGAGTGTGGTCAGGTCGAGATGCGCAACAGAAACAGAGTACAGGTATTTGCGTGATAAGTAATATTATAATCAGTTTATTAAGAGGAAATGACATCACTACTACACTAATAGTCTACATGCCAGTGCTTGCTTTCATATGCTGTGGGTCTTACCAAATAGCAGGACTGGGGTAAATACATTGAAACTCAAGGAATGAAAAGGACATTTGGTTAATGAATCGAAGCAAAAATATTGTCAAATACAATTTCCATGAATAAATTAGATGGAATTTATATGCAATTGACCCACCCCTGCCTAATTAAAATGTCTGTATACCAGGCTATTGAGGGTTATCTAGAAACATGGGTGTCATCTGGGTACCAGTCTGTCCCTGCTTAAGTATACTTCTAGCAGCTAGATACAGTATGTTGAACGATATAGCAGTCAGGTAGAGTGGGAGAATGCAGCATCTCAGATTGCTATAGAATAGTATGTGGTTCCCTCGTCCAGAGAAAGTGGAGCAGCCATTGGTTAACAGGTCTTGCAGGTTTAAGTCTTGCAGAAAAACAAAGAGTCCTCAACAAGGCAATGTGGTGATATTATCCAGCGGGAAGTGAAAAGTGCTGTGGCTGGAAAGGATGTTTGTGTGTGTACAACAACTCTGTGTGTATGAAGGGGATGACAAGGCATAATCTTGTATCTCTGTCTCAAACATTCTCTCTCACACACACACACACACACACTTAAAACCCTATTGTTATCTCCCCTCCATGCACACACCTACTACAGTATTTTGCGATTGATTCACTGCTGTACAGTTCAAGGCCTGTGCTGAAACACTGCCATACATATTGGAAGGACATTTTGCACACTGTGAGGTATTGACTTAGGGCCCTATCCCAATCTGGGAAGCAGGCTTGCCAGTTACATCAAATACAACATTGTTACCTGTGTGACAATTCAAATGACAGTGCAAGAAGAATGATGTTTTTGACATATTCAGACGTCAAACCCAGTGAAAGGTTGGAGTGAATAGAGCCCTTGTGTTCAGTGAGTCTTCACTATGGCAGAGTGTACATTGTAGACTGAAAACTGTGAAGTTGTTAAGTAGAGCTGAGAGAATGGAATTCCTTAAAAAGGGAATCGCTCAAAATAGTGCCAAATGGCAACAAAAAGGAATAACTTTAAATGACAACACTGATCTAAAATATTTCCAAAATAATTTGCAGTCAAACCTTGAGATAACAAAAAGGCTACTAAAGACTACCATAAACATATGAAATAAAGTGGGAGACATAATAGCGAATAATTTGCCAGTAAGGATAGTAGTGCTTTCAAAAAAAGTACATTATGATTACGTGTTGTTCTCCAGAGATGATTGATAGAGTAGTGTTCATTTGTAGCGCCAACTCTGATAGGTCCTGGCAGTTCTACCAGTCCATCAGCTAGCCAATGACCTTGCAGCTATCACCGCAGTGTCCTCCCCCACGTGTACGTGCCCAATAGGACGGCAGGGTATCTCTGGGTTGGTAGGAAAGGGTTACATTCTCAACACACATCAGTCTTTCCTCTCCCTCGTTCCCTCCTCTAACCGCTCATAATAATGCTCACACGGAGGTCCTGTTGGTGTGGAGCTTTGAGTTCTCCTAGTGAGTTCTTGTGAGATCTCATAGTGATGTCTCTCATTGCCATGTATTCTTGTGAGATCTCATAGTGATGTCCAGTGAGTTCTCGTAGTGATGTCTGGTGAGTTCTCATAGAGACGTCTGGTGAGTTCTCATAGGGACGTCTCATCAATTCTCATTAGGGCATCGCATCAGTTCTCATAGGGACGTCTCATTGGTGTGTGGCCGTGAGTTCTCCTCCTCCAGCAGGGCGATGCGTTGTTTGAGCATGCGGACGTGGGTCTCGTGGCGCTCCACCATGGCCATCATTTGAGCCTCCAGCTTTTTCAGCTTGCCCTGGTGCTTCTTCTTGGCCTTCTCGTATGCTGCCACCAGGTTACTAGAGAGTTGGAGAGAAAGAGAGAGTCAAATGGCTAGACAGGACAATGCAGACAGACAGATGGATGGATTGGCTTCAGTTGGTTCTGATTTGGTGAGTTCAGTCACAGAGAAAGAGGGGTTGCAGTGAAAGTGAAATAGTGAGATGTAGTAATTAACTTGAATGTGTTTAGGAGGAAAATTGTGTTTATGCAATCCATAAAGAATAGTGCTGTTCTATATCAATTCACCCCCTTTCCCACTAGATGGCAAAGCTGTATTACAAAACAAAACAAAACAATTACAGCAAAACAGATAAAAAGGGTCTGAACTGAACTGTATTCATTTTTCCAAAACCTTTTCATTCTTTATCTATTGGTAGTCATAAACAAGCCCCCCCCCCACACGCACACAATTAAGTCTTAATAACAATAAACATTTCCACTTTTAGTCACTAAACATATTTCCTCCCCTCCTGTGTGTGTTGTCGTGGTTACCTGTTGGCCCGTTTGAGGTCGTTGACGAACTCGGCACTCTGCTGGTGGCGGACCTCGCTGCTCTTGGTTAGTCTCTCCAGCGCTGCCACCAGCTCCTGGACACGCCCCTTCAGCTTCTTCTCTCTGAGACACACACACACACGGGATGAGTCAGGAAGACACACACACACCAGACCTAGGCGGAAAATAGCCAAACAAATACCAACTCAAGGTAGTCGAATATACAGCAGTTTATGTAGGGTTTAAACTAAAAGGCAACTATTTTATTTGATATTCAAATACAGGTCTCAGAAAAAAACAAACATTTTTAAGTATTTTGAATACCTGTCAGAAAACTAAATAATACTTGAAGGTATGTGAATATATGCACATTATTTGAAAATAAACAAATATTTATGTGATGGCTGCCAGCTATTTGATGAAGAACCAAAAACTACAACAGTTTGTTGAATTAGTCTAAATATATACAATCAAAAGCACATGGTTTGGAGGGCTCTTAGATATGAATCTTAATACAGCCTATAATTAAATACATGAGGGACATGGAATCCCCTCATCATTCGAGTAGACCACTTTTGCAGCTTCAAAATGACTAACAAATATACACTGCTCAAAAAATAAAGGGAACACTTAAACAACACAATCTAGCTCCAAGTCAATCACACTTCTGTGAAATCAAACTGTCCACTTTGGCAAGCAACACTGATTGACAATAAATTTCACATGCTGTTCTGCAAATGGAATAGACAACAGGTGGACGTTATAGGCATTTAGCAAGACACCCCCAATAAAGGAGTGGTTCTGCAGGTGGTGACCACAGACCACTTCTCAGTTCCTATGCTTCCTGGCTGATGTTTTGGTCACTTTTGAATGCTGGCATGAGACGGAGTCTACAACCCACACAAGTGGCTCAGGTAGTGCAGCTCATCCAGGATGGCACATCAATGCGAGCTGTGGCAAGAAGGTTTGCTGTGTCTGTCAGCGTAGTGTCCAGAGCATGGAGGCGCTACCAGGAGACAGGCCAGTACATCAGGAGACATGGAGGAGGCCGTAGAAGGGCAACAACCCAGCAGCAGGACCGCTACCTCCACCTTTGTGCAAGGAGGAGCAGGAGGAGCACTGCCAGAGCCCTGCAAAATGACCTCCAGCAGGCCACAAATGTGCATGTGTCTGCTCAAACGGTCAGAAACAGACTCCATGAAGGTGGTATGAGGGCCCGACGTCCACAGGTGGGGGTTGTGCTTACAGCCCAACACCGTGCAGGATGTTTGGCATTTGCCAGAGAACACCAAGATTGGCAAATTCGCCACTGGCGCCCTGTGCTCTTCACAGATGAAAGCAGGTTCACACTGAGCACATGTGACAGACGTGACAGTCTGGAGACGCCGTGGAGAACGTTCTGCTGCCTGCAACATCCTCCAGCATGACCGGTTTGGTGGTGGGTCAGTCATGGTGTGGGGTGGCATTTCTTTGGGGGGACGCACAGCTCTCCATGTGCTCGCCAGAGGTAGCCTGACTGCCATTAGGTACCGAGATGAGATCCTCAGACCCCTTGTGAGACCATATGCTGGTGCGGTTGGCCCTGAGTTCCTCCTAATGCAAGACAATGCTAGACCTCATGTGGCTGGAGTGTGTCAGCAGTTCCTGCAAGAGGAAGGCATTGATGCTATGGACTGGCCCGACCGTTCCCCAGACCTGAATCCAATTGAGCACATCTGGGACATCATGTCTTGCTCCACCCACCAACGCCACGTTGCACCACAGACTGTCCAGGAGTTGGCGGATGCTTTAGTCCAGGTGTGGGAGGAGATCCCTCAGGAGACCATCCGCCACCTCATCAGGAGCATGCCCAGGCATTGTAGGGAGGTCATACAGGCACGTGTATGACACACACACTACTGGGCCTCATTTCGACTTGTTTTAAGGACATTACATCAAAGTTGGATCATCTGTAGTGTGGTTTTCCACTTTAATTTTGAGTGTGACTCCAAATCCAAACCTCCATGGGTTGATAAATTTGATTTCCATTGATAATTTTTGTGTGATTTTGTTGTCAGCACATTCAACTTTGTAAAGAAAAAAGTATTTAATAAGAATATTTCATTCATTCAGATCTAGGATGTGTTATTTTAGTGTTCCCTTTATTTTTTTGGAGCAGTGTATTTTCATAATGAGTGAGACATAAGGCAATACAGTAACACTTGACATCCAGTTTCTATACTGGTGTAGTAACTTTATTATTACAATAGTGATTATTACAATAGCAACATTGTTGTCAGATAGGACTTTGGAAATTGCTTTATAATTGCATAATACTGGAGTTTTTACACGAATGGAATAAGTAAGTCACTATTCCTCTTGTGTATAGTAGTTACAAAAACGTGCAGCTTGTTGCTATGCAATTAAAATGCAATTCCCAAGTTATAATGCAACAACATGCTAATAAAATGTTGTTCCTAATGTAGTTACAGTTTTATTACACAGGCACAAGAACAGTTTCATGTTAAGTGTTACTGAGAAAGCTAACAGTAACAAAAGATGGCTATTAAGTGTCGAAAGGAAACTAAATATCCCCAAACTGCCTTATTGAATCAACTATAGCCAAGGTAGGTGGAAAATCATGCCAGTTTGTATTCTGAGTAAGCTATCCCATCACCAGGCTGTCATAGTAAATAAGAATTTGTTCTTAACCGACTTGCCTAGTTAAATAAGGGTTAAATAAGGGTTAAATAAAAATAAAAAATGGTATAAAGTGTGTGTGAAACAAGAACACTTACCCTCAGAACGACAAAGAGGTTGGAATTTGTTTTTTGCTCAGTGTTCAACTTGCTGTTTGCAATGTTTGCAAATGTATTTGAATTACTCTGCAGTATTTACAGGTATCGTATCATGTATTACTGCATTCTACCTTTTCAGTGGCATGTTGAAAGAGTCATACAGTAGTTGAGCAATACAAGTTATTTATACTTATCTGTACAAAATATCATTGCTTTGACTTAATTATGTACACTTGGGGCAATGGACATTCAGGAGAATGGACATTTACAAAATGTTCTGATGGAAATGTATTGTGTAGATCAAATGTGACTGTCAGATAGATTGGAATAGTATGCAATTATGTGTGCTCTATTCATTCTATTTCCATATTCAACATGCAGTTCCAGATACAGCCCTGACATTAGTTGAAGGCAGCCAATTCAATAATTTCAGAAAAGTCGTCACTTCCTTTAAAACTGCCATATGTAACTTTTTGGGAAACCTGACCAAATGCACATAGAAATATGTGTTATAGATGTGTCACTCATTGAAAGCAGGTATAAGAAGCGGTAGATCTGTTCTATGTGCGCTATTTCTATGCTTCCTGCGCTTACTTTCGGGTTTCAAACTGTAGAAAATACTATAGTTTTGGTTCTGGAAAATATATTTCACAGCGGTTTAGATGGTACAAGGATTCTCTACACTATACTTACTTGTTTTGTCACAAACTGATATTATTGCTTTCTCAGATCTGTATTCAGATAGTTGTAGTCACCTCCAAAGTAACTATCTGTTCCCCTGAAAACAAAAATCTTTACACAAAGCATAGCTAGAATTATAGTTATCCCAGGTCTCTCACACACACACACACACACACACACACACACACACACACACACACACACACACACACACACACACACACACACACACACACACACACACACACACACACACACACACACACACACACACACACACACACACACACATTTGTTTTACTATCCTTGTGGGGACCAAATAATTGATTCCAAATCCTAATTTCCCTAACCCTAAACCTAACACCTAAAATAGCATTTTTCATTGTGGGGACCGGCGAAATGTCCCCGAATCTTCCTTGTTTTACTATTCTTATGAGGACTTATGTTCCCCACAAGGATAGTAAAAACAAAAACCACACACACACACAGTGTGTTGGGTTTCTTACCGTCTCAGTGCGCTGGTGAGCTCTGCTGCCAGGTCGCTGTCATTAAGTGTCCTCAGATCTGACAAGCTGATGGCCGGAGAGTCTCCACAATCCTGGAACATAACACTTCCATGAGGAGGAGCTGGTCTACAACCCCACAGTGCTACTAATGACCATTCTCAGACCAGGCCTGGTGACGTGATGGGCTGAGGTGATTAGGCTGCCTACAGATACAATACTTACAGTGATCAAGTTAACATTGGCCTCAATCACTCTAATGCAATACCATAACACACAACAGAACAAGGAAAAGAGCTCAAGACACCATTACATAACCAGCCATATAACTAAATCGCATTAATAAACCAAGCCCATGTCGCCAATCCCAAAACACTGATTACTCCGCAGGACATTCCCTCTCAGACCTGCCAGAGAAGGATGAGTTGCCTCTAAAGACAGTGATCTAAGGTCAGCTCTGCATGTCTCAACATACTGGTTGACGTTATGATTTGGAGAGGGTAATCTGATCCAAGATCTGTGGTTAGGCGCAACGTTTACCTCAAGCTGTTACATGCACACCCGGTTCATGAGGTGGCAGCACTACCACTTCAACCTATTATCCCAGTGTATTTTCCCTACACCTGGACTATAGAACAATACAGCCTGATTCACAACGGACAAGCATGTCTTTGCATTCATTTAGCATGCTACATGACTTATCGAGTTACAGGTATGCTGTCATACTTTCAGGGCCTGCTATGCTGCTAGCCTGATTTTATTATAGGGCTGTTGATAGATATTGGAACATGGCTTCCATTAAAGCTAGTGGAGAAATGGATATGGGAAGAGACCAGGGAGGAGGGGAAGATACTGGGAGATGCTGGTTAGTGTTTTGTTGGTGTGTGTGTGTTGGATAATAGCCTTTGTGCTGTGTGAACTATGCTTGATTGGGCTTGCAGTGTTTGTGTGTGCATGATGAATGGCTCTGACAGAGTGGAATGATGGTGTGTGTGTGTGTGTGTGTGTGTGCATGTATACTCTCCCACGGCAGGAGGTGTGTGTGCCTATTAGTGTTCCCAGTGTGCAAGATCCAATCAAGCAGGCCATTTCTAGACCCTAACAATGAGAACTGGTCTGTAGATGTAAAAGGTGGCTGGTTTGAAAAGGACAGAGAAGGGTGAAAGGCAATAATAGCCGCTGCTCTGGTATTCACTCTGAAAAGCACCTTCATTTACAGATGGTCCTGTGATTGGCATCTTCAATGCCGGTTGCTCCTAGCAACCGAGGATTAAGCTTTATTGAACCAAAGGAGCTACGGTGATAGCAGGGAGTGGGGGGGAGTGTATATGTTATGTGTGTGTGAATACAGATGGAGAGGTGTGTGTGCATACATAGAGGTGTGTGTGTCTACATGCCTAGAGATGTGAAGTGCACGTGTTCACGTATGGAAGGACACTGTTATCGTATCCAGTGGATTATAAGGTTAATGTAGTGCCACCAGCATTGGAAGCTCAAGGCTGTGATCAGAGAAAAGCACACCTGTGTTCTCCCTTTCTTAATCTTGGCAACCCACAGACAGCTGATCTCTATCTATCTGGATTAAAGAAATGGGTAGAGAAGACCAGGGCAGGGATGGTGTGCGGGGCTTAGCACTCTGATATGGAATTGACCTCCCAGACCTTTTGGAGTTCAGGTAAAAGACTTTGATAGTTCAGACTCTGTAAGTCCTCCTTTGTCTACTTTCTCACCCACTCCTCCCATTTTCTTATCCTCCTTTTGTCAGTTCCTGTTACGCAGCACAGTAGTACTCAGTCTTTATCTTAGTTTGCCTTCCTTCCTTCGCTTCTCTCTCCTCTCCCCCCTTCTACTTTTCCTTCCTCTCAATAGTCCTTTCCTAAACTCTCCCTTTCTCCTCTCTCCCTCTGCAGGTCTTTTCTTTTTATTTCTGTCACTCTGTGTAGACAGTAGGACTCTCACAGACACACAGTGTCCCCGTCTCTAGGGTCCCAGCTCAGAGTGAATGACGGACAGCTCCCCAGTAGAAAACCCCAACAGAATAAGAAAGACTCCAATTATTTTAGGAGTAGAGTAGAGGCCGCTTTCTCAGAGGAGATTCTCACTAACGGGGGTACTAGTGCGCCAACCGTTCAGAGTGACAGCTCCTCACAGCTTCAGGACTGTTGACTATGGGGGCTCAAACACCATTCATCCCAGGAGCCCAATACATACAGACTGACAAAGTATGTGTGTGTGTGTGTGTGAAACAGACAGACTACTGCAAAGAGAGCAGAGAGCCTCTTCAATATTTCATGTGACTGACTGGGTCAGAGTGAGTGCTGCTGTGTACAGGAGAGACACTGTCTATAAGGTCGGTCTACAAGTCTCAATCCAAGCCTAAACCCTGTTCTGTGGCTCTGCGGTAGACCTGTTTGGGGCTAGGGCTGGGGTTTTCGATGCGATGGAAGAGGTCTACATTGAGGTCGAGAATTGAGGGCGTAAATGTGGGCGCACCCTCAACCTGGCAGTTGTCCCTGTTAGCGCTGGGGGGTTGTTTGAGGTGAATTCTTGTGTGTGTGTATGAGTGTGTGTTGTCCCTTTACCTTGGCGGCTTGGCTCTTGTCTTTACTACCACTCCCAGTGGAGCCGAGGGATCTCCTGCGCTGCTCCTGCTGCTCCTCCACCTCAGCCTTGAGGTGCTCGATGTGCACCAGGTAGGCCTGCTCCTGGGCCTCCCGCGTGCTCAGCAGCAGCTCCACCGCCTTCTTCTCCTTCTCCAGCAGGTAGAGCTGGGCTTTCAGCTCCGCCATCTCCTCCTGAGGGGGAGTAGGGAGAGAAAGAAAGGCTTAACACACACAAGGAAAGAAAGGATTAAACAGGTTAATATACACAAGCCACAAATTATTCTGATCAAGTGATGTTAACCACATAGAAGGAAGGAAAGGGGAAAGAGAGGGAAAAATGGAGGGAAGAAAAAAGTATATAAAGGAGGGAAGAAAAGAAGGGAGGGATTAACTACAGTCAGGGTTAAGTGAAGAGAGTTGATGGTGCACAGTACAGCCAATAGCAGAATGAAGGCCATGGGATTATCAATGTCACCACAACACTAAATAATGTGCAAGTCAATGTCAAACAGGGACAGTTCTGATGCAAGTCATCTTGTTTAGAGAACGTTCAGCCATCCATGGAGAGGTGAGAGTGTTTCAATCTTTAGTATTTCAGAGGGGAAGTGTAATCCTATTCCTGTGGAGCCATCACCACAAGATCCTATCAACCCGACGGTTCGCCAAGGTCAGAGGAGGACATGAGGACTAGGTTTTCATGTCATTAAAATAGGAGGACTGTGGGGACAAAGTGTCAGATTCTAACTAACTCCCTAAACTGAAGGGTACGTTTTGTGTGTTTATTCATACAAGCCTACGTATATGCTCTCTCTCTCTCTCCCCCTTCCTCCCTCGCTCACCTTCATGGCCATGAGCTCCTGCATCAGCACAGCATTCTCCAGGTCCAGCCTGTGTGTGTCTCCCCGGGGCTTGATCTCCAGGCTTAGGGGGTCGACGTGAACGCTCTCCAGCTCCAGCATGGTCAGTTTGACCGCCGCGCGGTCATTCTTCAGCTGCTGCACGTAGTCCTTCAGCCGCTGCTCGTCCTCCCTGGAGAAGTCAGTGTCGCATGAGCTGGCCGTGGAACTGGTGGTGCTACGCATGCACGCACACGCACACACAGGTAGAGATGAGAGATAGTATCATAACATTATGCACTGTTGGATGATAGCTGTAGCATCTAGAATCTAGCCTTTATATCCCCCTGAACAGTTAAGATCAGAATTAGAGAGGCTAAACTGTTCCTAGATCTGTGCCTTATGGGCAGATTCAAGCCAAAGCAAGTCTGACACATGGAGAAATTAAGTCACCAAGCACTGTGTAGAAATCCAGCTAAAGACTGATCCCAAACTATAGTAACCTGGTTGGACACATGATTGCATAACAACGCTTTATTATTGTCAATCAGCCTCAAATCTGTTAACTAAGAAAGATGTGTCTACGCAGATACAGTGCATTCGGAAAGGATTCAGACCCCTTGACTTCTTCCACATTTTGATGCGTTACAGCCTTATTGTAAAATTGATTACATCGTTTTTTCCACTCTTCAATCTACACCCATAATGACAAAGCAAAAATACTTTAGACATTTTTGAAAATGTATGAAATATCACATTAACATAAGTATTCAGACCCTTTACTCTGTACTTTGTTGAAGTACCTTTGGCAGCGATTACAGCCTCAAGTCTTCTTGAGTATGACGCTACAAGCTTGGCACACCTGTATTTGGAGAGTTTCTTCCATTCTTCTCTGCAGATCCTCTCAGGCTCTGTCAGGTTGGATGGAGAGTGTTGCTACACAGTTATTTTCAGGTCTATCCAAAGATGTGCAAGCGGGTTCAAGTCGGGCTCTGGCTGTGCCACTCAAGGACATTCAGAGACTTGTCCCGAAGCCACTCCTGCATTGTCTTGGCTGTGTGCTTAGGGTCAATCTCCTGTTGGAAGGTGAACCTTCGCCCCCAGTCTGAGGTCCTGAGCGCTCTGGAGCAGGTTTTCATCAAGGATCTCTCTGTACTTTGCTCTGTTCATCTTACCCTCGATCCTGACTAGTCTCCCAGTCCCTGCTGCTGAAAAACATCCCCACAGCATGATGCTGCCACCATCATTGGAATTCAGGCCAAAGAGTCTTGTTTCTCATGGTCGGAGTCCTTTAGGTGTCTTTTGGCAAACTCCAAGCGGGCTGTCATGTGCCTTTTACTGAGGAGTGGCATCCGCCTGGCTACTCTACCACCTAATTGGTGGACTGCTGCAGAGATGGTTGTCCTTCTGGAAGGTTCTCCCATGACCACTCTGTCAGTGACCATTGGTTCTTGGTTACATCCCTGACCAAGGTCCTTCTCCCCTGATTGCTCAGTCTATGTAGAGTCTTGGTGGTTCCAAACTTCATTTAAGAATGATGCAGGCCACTGTGTTCTTAGGGACCCTCAATGCTGCAGACATTTTTTGGTACCTTTCCCCAGATCTTTGTCTCAACACAATCCTGTCTCGGACAATTCCTTCGACCTCATGGCTTTGGCTTTGTTTTTACTCTGATATACTGCCAACTGTCGGACTGTATATAGACAAGTGTGTGCCTTTCCAAATCATCTCCAATCAATTGAATTTACCACAGGTGGACTCCAATCAAGTTGTAGAAACATCTCAAGGATGATCAATGGAAACAGGACGCACCTGAGCTCAATTCCGAGTCTCATAGCAAAGGGGTTGAATACTTATGTACAGTTGAAGTCGGAAGTTTCCATACACCTTAGCCAAATACAATTAAACTCAGTTTTTCACAATTCCTGACATTTAATCCTAGTAAAAATTCCCTGTCTTAGGTCAGATAGGATCACCACTTTATTTTAAGAATGTGAAATGTCAGAATAATAGTAGAAAGAATGATTTATTTCAGCTGTTATTTATTTCATCACATTCCCAGTGGGTTAGAAGTTTGCATACACTCAATTAGTATTTGGTAGCATTGCCTTCAAATTGTTTAACTTCGAGTAGCCTTCCACAGGCTTCCCACAATAAGTTGGGTGAATTTTGGCCCATTCCTCCTGACAGAGCTGGTGTAACTGAGTCAGGTTTGTAGGTCTCCTTGCTCGCATACACTTTTTCAGTTCTACCCACAAATGTTCTATAGGATTGAGGTCAGGGCTTTGTGATGGCCACTCCAATACCTTGACTGTGTTGTCCTTAAGCCATTTTGCCACAACTTTGGAAGTATGCTTGGGGTCATTGTGCATGTGGAAGACCCATGGTGTTTATGCTTGTGTACTATTGTTTGTACAGATGAACGTGGTACCTTCAGGCGTTTGGAAATTGCTTCCATGGATGAACCCCTTTTCTGAGGTCTTGGCTGATTTCTTTTGATTTTCCCATGATGTCAAGCAAAGAGGCATTGAGTTTGAAGGTAGGCCTTGAAATACATCCACAGGTACACCTCCAATCGACTCAAATGATGTCAATTAGCCTATCAGAAGCTTCTAAAGCCATTTTCTGGAATTGTCCAAGCTGTTTAAAGGCAGTCAACTTAGTGTATGTAAACTTCTGACCCGCTGGAATTGTGATACAGTGAATTATAAGTTAAATAACATGTCTGTAAACAATTGTTGGAAAATTTACTTGTGTCATGCACAAAGTAGATGTCCTAACCAACTTGCCAAAACTATAGTTTGTTAATAAGAAATTTGTGGAGTAGCTGAAAAACGAGTTAATGACTCCAGTCTAAGTGTATGTAAACTTTCGACTTGTAAATAAGGTGATCTGTTTTTTATTTTGAATGCATTTACAAACCAGTTTCTTCTTTGTCATTATGGGGTATTGTGTGTAGATTGACGAGGTCATGTTTTTATTTCATCCATTTTAGAATAAGGCTGTAATGTAACAAAATGTGGAAAAAGTTGCAGGGTCTGAAAACTTGCTGAATGAACTGTATGTACATGTGTGAGGGAGGGAAAGATTGTATTATGAATTTGTGTCTATGACTAAGCCAGCGTGTGATTCCCTGCTGTGCGTGTGTGCGTTCGTGGGATCAGTGATGTGGATCCAGCATAGGGAATGTCCGTTAATGTACTGGTCTGACAGCACAGCACCGTGGACTCTCATCTCCTACATTAATGGTCAATTGTCTGCTGTGCTCCTGAACATGTGAGCCACATATGAATGTCTTGTCTTCTCTCTCCCGGAGCAGTGGCTGTAGATTAATGATTTGTTTAGGGAGCAGCTTCCTTGCCTGAACTGTCATGGGCACGTGAGCAGAGGGTTGGCCTCAATTATGTTTCAATACAGAATATTTAGAGGATGGATTGCCATATAAGCAATGAACTAGAAAGATTCTCATAGAAAAGAAACAAGAATGCATTGGTGAGTTAAACACGTATTGCACATGGGATAATTACCAATGTGCAGACATTCTCAAACAAGTACACACAACACACACACACACACACACAGCTGCTAGAAGACACTCTACACACATACACACACATGCACATTCACACACAAACCTAGTGTGACTATTGGAGGACAGGCTCTCCCATGGTTGAACGCTGCAGCCGGTCACAGCGAATGCAGCTCCACAGCTACCGTCCAGCCTGCCCAGCAGATCCTTGGCTGCGTTCTCTGCTATCTTCCTGCAGTCGTGGGCCCTCTTCAGGATCTGAGTGATGCTCTCCTCTCCCGACTGCTCACCTGCATACACACACACAGACAGACAGAACTGTCAAATAACTTGCATTCGCTGCAGTCATTTTAGGGCTCTCACAAGGCCAATGAGATATGCCATATGAACAAAATGATCGAATGGAGCATTCAAACTGACAATGTAAATATGGCTACAAAAGGCTATAAATACTGTATGTAAAGTTGGTCAGCATTAGATGAATACGTTTATTTACATTTTATTTAACCTTTATTTAACTAGACAAGTCAGTTAAGAACAAATACTTATTTACAATGACGGCCTACCCAGGCCAAACCCTCCCCTAATGACTCTGGGCCAATTGTGCACCGCCCTATGAGACTCCCGATCACGGCCGGTTGTGATACAGCCCGGGATCGAACCAGGGTCTGTAGTGCCACCTCTAGCACTGAGATGCAGTGCCTTAGACCGCTGCACCACATCCATTTGAATTCAATCACTTTTTTACAGCATCCCATCTTAGAAGTGGACAGAAAGTAACTTTTTGGACCCGAATACCAAAACATTCGTGTTGAAAGTTGACCCATTTTGCATACCCCATACCATGAGACATCCATGCCTTTATCATGTGAAAAGATAAACAGTTGAGTTTGATATCATTTAAAAGTTGTACAAACTACATTATTTTATTATTTCATAAAAAAATGTTTTAATAAAATGTGCATTTTTTTACATTTAACGTCAATTATCAGATATATATATATACAAATATATATATTGTCACATACACCGGATAAGTCGTTTTACAGGGTCAGCCATAGTGGTGTGGGTTAAGTGCCTTGCTCAAGGGCACAGATAGATTTTCAGTCGGCTCGGGTATTCGAATCAGCAACCTTTCGGTTACTGGCCCAATGCTCTAACCGCTAGGATACCTGCTGCCAAAAACATGTAAACTCTGGGTTTTTTCATATTTGCATATGTTGTAACTTAGACCTTATTTCACATCTAAGGTTTTTGTGTTGTTCCCGCCATCAGTTGAGACAAAACATGCTCTTGAATGCAGGGTGGGTGTCATTTCAATCATAGAAATAGAATTCATAGAATGGGCCTACCGCAATTTAGCTGGTATATCACTGACATTTTAAATGAATTGAAATTGTAACTTCTAATTACTACAACAACCCACTGTCAAATTACAACTTAAATGGTTGTCTATTTTATTATCTATATTTCCATGATTTCAATAAGTTTCCTATGGAGGATTGAAAGTATAATTTAAAACGACAGACATTCCCATTCAAGTCAGCATTCTCTTATGTGTGGACCTTGCAACCATCTTTGTGGTACCGTTTGAAAGCTGACATATCAATTTTATTCCCATTTTAGTACATTTATCAGGCAAAACATGACACCAACTCTGTATTCAAGAGCATGTGTCTCAACCAATGGCGGTTACATCACAAGAACCTTAGATGACGTAAAATAGGATCTAAGCTACAACATACAGTACCAGTCAAAAGTTTGGACACACCTACTGATTCAAGGGTTTCTCTTTATTTTTACTATTTTGTACATTGTAGAATAATAGTGAAGACATTAAAACTATGAAATAACACATATGGAATCATGTAGTAACCAAAAAAGTTTTAAACATTCAAAATATATTTTATATTTGAGATTCTTCAAAGTAGCCACCCTTTGCCTTGATGACAGCTTTACACACTCTTGACATTCTCTCAACCAGCTTCACCTGGAATGCTTTTCCTACAGTCCTGAAGGAGTTCCCACATATGCTGAGCACTTGTTGGCTGCTTTTCCTTTGCTCTGCGGTCTGACTCATCCCAAACCATCTCAATTGGGTTGAGGTCGGGTGATTGTGGAGGCCAGGCCATCTGATGCAGCACTCCACCACTCTTCTTCTTGGTCAAATAGCCCTTACACAGCCCGGAGGAGACTTTATATTTTTTGGTTACTACATGATTCCATATGTGTTAAACCCTGGAATGAGTAGGTGTGTCCAAACCTTTGACTGGTACTGTATGTAAATATAAAAATCAATAGCTTAATAATTGGCATTAAAGGTTAATTAACCCCTTACACTAGTGGAAATTGGCCTATATGGATGGGGCCAAATTGAAATGTTTGTAACAGAAGAACTGTAAAAGTATATGAGTTTTTAAATATGGAAATGTGAAGTGCACATTTGGACTCATGGGTGTGTGGTTTGCTTGTATGACATCAAAGCGGTATTTAACATAATCCTCAACGTCTCATCTTTCAGAACACATCGACTCCTCTCAATTTACAGTATTGTCCTAACTCAAGACAACAAAAAATGTGCAAAAGTAGCATAATTAGCAGGAGGGATGGGGGCTTCTTGTCGCGCACAGTGCTCGGGTTTATAACAGATGTCAGTCAAAACCGATCCTGCGCTGTGAAGAGGAGAACCTGAGCACTGTGTTCCAATTTAGGCGAGGCGCCTATCAATGACAAATCTGACATACGGGATGAAAGGGCTGTGAGTGGAAAGAGATTTTTTTTTAAAGAGGAAACATTTCATTTTTTCTCCAGATTTTTTTGTTTTGTTTGACAGCCCTGTTTGTAAGCTTTTAAATTATATAAAATTCAACCGTTTTTCTTTTCCAGTGCTGAAGACATGGATGTCTAATGTTATGGTAGGGTATGCAAAATGGGTCCACTTTCAGCACCTTAATCTCTTGAATAGTTTGACATTCAGTTCAAAAAAGTAACTTACTGAGCACTTCTACAATGGGAAAAATTTGTATGGAAGATTTCATTAAAATAAAAAGGGGTGCTGTCAAAAAGTGATTGAATTCAAATGAATTTACCCCAAGGGGATGTTCTTCTGAGAGAGTGTTTTTGTGTTGAAGGGGAAAAGGTGAGGTTGGGAGTGGGGGAAGTGTGTGAGACAAGGGAGTCATGAGGCATGACATGCCTCACTGAAGACATGACACCTGTCAACAGCCGAAGGGGAGTTGTGGAAGGAGGGAAACAAATGAGTAGGATATAGACGTTTATGATAGGAGGATGAGAGAAGTGAATAGGGAAGAGGTGTGATGGAGGAGAGGTTTGTGAAGGAATTAAATGGGTGAGTGGAGCAGTTTGTGAAAGAGTAATAAATTAGAAGTGTGTGTTTTTGGGAGGTGGCCTCTTTGCTTTGATTGGTTGGAGGAGTTCAACTGTGGGTCTCAGGGAGGAGCAAACCAGCACTGATCAAAGAACAAACAAGCCTGTGTGGGCACGAAGTGTGACTCACCTACAGTCCCCACTCCGGCAGCTCTGAACTGGCCAAGTACCAGGCTCTGTTCACTCTCCGCCAGGGCTAACAGCAGCTCATAGGCCTCTATACACTGTTCACTGAGGAAAGAACACATGCATATCAGTTAACACACACACACACACACACACACACACACACACACACACACACACACACACACACACAAAGTAGCTCAAAGGCCTCTATACACTGACTGACAGAAAACAACCTTTTGCACTACTAAATGAGAACGCACATAAGCTCTCTCTCCCTCTTTCTCGCACTCTCTCACGCACACGAGGAATGTGGAGGCCTCTCGCTTCCACTTATCCTTCCTCTGTGTTGCACTTTCATCGTGTTCAAAAGGAACGCGGCCGAGAGGTGCTGATGTCTACTTAACTACAGTCATCATAGCGCGTGCGTGTTTGCCTGGGGCCCGGGGATGGAAGAAAAACAGCGAGGCACTATTGTTTAATCAGGTAATGATTACACATCAGGAAAAAATCCACCTTTTCTCCAAACAAATACAGAGAGCTAGGGTAATTAACTATTAAGCCTAAAAACGTGTCATTCATCCACAGAGGAAGTCTGAAGCCTGCATTCAATTTAAACATTTAACATCTCTAAGTTATTTTCTCCTCATAGCTAGTCTATATTTGTTGTATGTGTGTGTGTGTGTGTGTGTGTGTGTGTGTGCGTATGTTTTGATGGATGACGCTAAAAGGGGCAGACCATTTACACACACAAACACACATCCCCACACACACACAACCTCGACTCCAGTCCCCTGCTAGTTCAGCTGTACCAAAACAAATCCTGTGGATACTTTTACACACTTTAATAGCTCACGCCAACACTACGAGTTAGTCACTCTCTCAAGAACGCAAATACACACACAGCAAGTTTCTGCCTGCAAAAACACCATAAAGTAGCCGGCATTTTCAACATACTCCAGTGTTCCTCTTTTTGATGTTTCAATCTTATGATTATAGTTTTAGTCACACGCACACCCTGGCATAGATCATATACAAATGCAGCCATGCACGCACACACACAGCCAAACACACATTCACTTGCTGTCCTCCAAGCCCCCTCTTGATTCTTTATAACATTACACTGCTTTCCAGCTTTCCAGACAGCTGATTAATACCACCGTTTACTAGCTTGGCTACACACTGCTTTTTAAATACATACAGTGACCAAACTCTCTCTCACAGACACACAGAAAGAGAGAGAGACAGAGAGAGAGAGAGACAGAGACAGAAAGAGACAGGGAGAGAGAGACAGAGAGAGCTCCTTGGAGATTCTTCCACCAAATATTAAATGCACACATACACACACCACTAGGGAAAAGTTCACCAGTAAACTACCAGAATTGCAGTATCTTTCAAGAATTTAATTGAATTTATCACAAGACATCTAGTGTAGGTGATAATCTCTGGCTCTCTGTGTGGTCTTATCACATGTAAAATATACCGAACAAAAATATAAAAGCAACATGCAACAATTTTATTATTTGTCCGTAACTTATGTTCGTTGTCCATAACTTATGCCTGCCCATACCATAACCCAACGCCACCATGGGGCACTCTGTTCACAACATTGTCAGCAAACCGCTAGCCCACACGACACCATACACGTGGTCTGCGGTTGTGAGGCCGGTTGGAAGTAATACCAAATTCTCTAAAATGACATTGAAGGCGGTTTAGAGTAGCACCTGTGTAATGATCATACTGTTAATCAGCTTCTTGATATGGCACACCTGTCAAGTGGATGGATTATCTTGGCAAATGTGTGCACAACATTTTGGAACATGGAATATGTCTGGGTTCTTTATTTAAGCTCATGAAACATGGGACCAACACTTTACATGTTGCGTTTATATTTCTGTTCAGTATATACGAATACATTTTTGAATACATAATTCAAGTATAAATTACCTAAATTCCGATCGATTGGCATAGATTTTCTGTTAATTACCAAAATTACTGAAGATTCCGGTAGCTTTGCAATCCTACACACCACACTCCCCCATCCAATGAAAGACTATATATCTCCCCAAATGGCCCAATGGGGTGCCCTCGCTGACATCCCACTTGGCGGGGCTGAAATTCAATCAAAGCACTGACATCTGGGCTTCTAGTGAACAACAAACCAGACACAGATGGCCAAACCCTCTCTCCCTCCAGGTACAAACACACTACAGTCCCCCACATCACATAAAATCAATGGCTTCATGAATATATCATATAGGGAAAAACACACAGTATGAATCTTAGTGTGCGTTTGTGTTTTTAATGGAACTGGTGTTATTAATAATGCATTTGAGGGCTATTCAAGTGTTGTGTACTCTGGTGTAATGGGCAAGACTAATAATTATCTTTATTGGCTATAACGTTTCTATTTATGTATCGGTCATCTATCTTTGTATCTGTTTATTCATCTACTCATAGCTTTGCTTTGAGGCAATCCGTCTCCCTGAGACATGCTACGCAGAATGCTATGAGAAACACACGTAACGTTACCATGCCACCACAATATTACCTTCAGCCAATATCAACAGCTGAAAATACAACTTATTTCCATTTCAGTTTGCTTAAACTTTGCCATACAATAAAAGGATTAACAGCCTTTCTGCAACTCATAACATCCCCACAGGATTATCATGGTTGGATGATTAGCATGATGCTAATTAGAAATACCACTTAGATTAGATCTGTTTTTCCCTTTCGTATCTCGTTAGCGTTAGCTTTGCTGAATGGGCACCTTCAGGGCACCTTATTAGAGAGGGGCCAAGGGCCGTACACAAACACACTTGATTGACCAAGGGGATGCGAATACTAATAAGATGCAAATGGCCGCTACCGTATGGAACCTACAAAAAGGCCCTGACCTCGAAGAGTACAGCTTAATTATAATTACTGGAGGAGGCTTCTAACGAGGAACATTAATGTGGTTCTGATGTTTACAGCTTGATAAGGTGTTTGTTAGCTATGCAAGGCTCAGAGTTGGCTTGGTCTTATGAGTGGAGCAGGGAATTTGTATTCAGGCTTTCACCCTGTTGGTGTGTTTCTTTCTGGTTGATGCGTGAATCCAACCAGGACTGCGCAAATGTCTCAAGACAACTCATGCTCCATTAGGTTAGGCATTGCAGTGTGTGTGTGTGTATACCTGTACTGCAGTGCCAGTCGCAGGGCGGTGGCATTAGATTCGTATTTGCCCACCAGCATGCTCATCCTCTCTGCGTTGCCCTTACACTCCTCTAACGTGATGGTCAGCAGGTCATTCTGAGACTTCAGATGCTCGATGCGGCTGGAACACACACACACACACACACACACACACACACACACACACACACACACACACACACACACACACACACACACACACACACACACACACACACACACACACACACACACACACACACACACACACACACACACACACACACACACACACACACACACACACAAAATCATCATTGGGGTACATTTATTGTATAAAGTGCCTGTCATATCTCAAAGCATATCTCACATTGCGATTCACCCATCCACCAGCGATATAAAGCACCCACCTGGGTGATTCACGGCATCCATTTTGAGCCAGGTCGCTCATCACACATCATCTATTGCAGTTTAAGTGAGTGCTAGGGGAAAAAGGGACAGGGAAACTATAGCCACCCCCCTCTACAGAACTCAAATGGCCTTGGTTTTATGGGTAGATTATGTGAGAGTAGCTAATGACGCGTAACTATCCATCTAATCAAGGACGTCGATAAAGCACTCTGGGCTTAATTAAGAGAAAATAGTGTGTCAGCAGCCTGGTCGTTAGTGGTAAACGTATGGGATATCCCATAAAACACATGTGCCAAATAACAACCTTAAAGGGATAGTACACACCAAAATGTAAAGTTTCAAAGTTTTGTCACAGATTATCAGGTGCTGATCTTTCCCATTAATTTTGGATTGACTCCATTACACCAATTCTGGTTGGATTTTAAGGTGAACTATCCCTTTAAGCAGTGGTGACCCATCAATTTGTTTGTTTGTTGTTGTTGCCTGTTTAGCATGTTATTTGGGCATTAATTCATGTCACATATCAGTTTGCAAACAATGTAACAATGTAAACACATTTATTGAGTGAATAAAGCCACATACAAACATGGTCTCTTTCTTGCTTTCTTGAGTAAGGCAGCTCCAAAAATCAGGTGTTTTAACCTAGCTCAGTGCTTCCTGTGGTGGAGGAGCAGCCGTCGGAACATACAGAGCGTAGGCATTGGTAATCTTCTTTAGTTGCGCTGTGATTGACTCAGTGTTCTGTCACTCATGGGGACACTATATCACCGCAGAATCTACAGGGAGAGCTAGGCAGGTCAAGCCCCCTTGGGTGCTGCCATAGATTTACATTAGAAGTGACCATCCAAGAAGGCTCAAGGTCATTGGGCACAGATAAAATGACCTCAAATCACGTTATATATACACCGTATATTTGATCATCACACTTTCAAAATCTTAGCTAGCAATCTAGACAAGCATTCATCATCATGAATCACATTGTCAATCTACTGGCAAATCGTTTTTATATGAAGAGAAATTATAGATAAAACGTATCAGTGCTAAACATTGTTGTTGTGTAAACATTACACAACAAGTCGTAAATCGCAAATTCAACAATGAGTAGTTTTGGAAGGAATCAGTGGCTAACTATTTTGCTTCCCCTGCCTGCTATTCAGTGGAGAGAGTGTGTGGTCCAAGTCTGGGTTTAACAGTTTAAAACATCTGTCTGAAAGGGTCTCTTTTCCAAGCTTAAAATGATAAACATTCACACGCAACACCATGTGCCAGAAAAGGTTGAATAGATTGACCATGCTGTCAATCCAGCATGACTTCTGTCGCTTTCAAAACAACTGGAAACTCAGAACTGGGAAATCTCAGACTTCAGTGAGTTCAAGACAACTCAGAAAAAAACGAGCTCAATTGGGAAAATACGTTTTGAACTCATCCAACTCGGAATTCCAAGTCGAGAACTCGGGCCTCTTTCTAGAGCTCCGACCTAATGTCAGGATTCACTGGCGTCATGATTAGACCTTGTTTTTTTCCCCGAGCTCCCAGTTGTTTTGAAAGCATGATAAATCCAGAGAACACCAGACTTTGATGACAATATTTTCCCACAAGAAGACCCGCCACCTTCCTGTTCAAGTGAGCACAACAATGTGAGTCCAAAAATGTCTTAAAAGCTGCTGCATAAAATAGGTAATATGTCAGGGAGTTATGTATACTGTAACTAAGAAAGTAATAATAAGTGTATGTTGTGTAGTAAGCTGTTAGTAGCCCATGTGCCTCACCCTAATAATGTGATCACTTACCCCCTCAGAACTTAGCTTACTGTTCTGACCTGGTGGTGCACATGTAGCCTATATGCTGCTTAAGAGAAATGTCATAATTTAATATTATAAGAGCTTTATTTGTCTGCTTATATGCCCCCTTTATCTATTCTATATTTGATTGTATTATTCTTTCCATCTGTCCAAATGTTTTCTATACAAAACAACTCCAAATCTAATGCTTGTGTTATACTGAAGTATGGTTACTGTCATGGCATTTTTGCATCAATGACGTGATAAAGTATTACTTGGAACGGACAGTTTTAACTACTTTACAGATATGAAACAGACAATCATAATATCAGTCATAAATATGACATTCCCAGTTTATGCTACAAAACCAACTTTATAAGATGTTTTAAAAATAGGTTCAATTTGACAAAAAATTCCATGATGTAGAGTAAGGTATTGTTGGCAGAATAGATAGTTCAATGCATGATTAATATAATTCACCAATAAATGTCTTGGTTGTCCAGCAAATATTGCTATCAGGTTGTAAATCTTAGCTTTGTTTGTTTAATTCCTCCAGCTATCTGGGAAGCAATGTTTCAGTTTCAATGACTCAATATTTTGGACAAAAATTGACAAATGTAACCAGGGCTGGGAATGTCAACACAATCAAAGCATGGGCAATGATCACATTGACGACCCCACCCATATCGTTTTTCTGTGGCTACAGCTAGAGATGCAGGTGCCATTTGGTTAGCTAGCAAGTAAAAAAACGCTAAACAAATTGCTGTGAATTCAAAAGAAGAGGCCTCTGAACGATGTCAAATTGATTTTAGAGCTATATGTCATGTGGTTGAGAAGCTATTCATTAACATGCAAAGGTAGGCATTTGAGTTGTAAGACTGTCCCCCTTAACCCTCTGAGTAGAGGAGAGTAATGTTTAAGCTACATTTCACCTCCGAAAAGAAAAGGACGCCGAATTGCAAAAACAAGGGGTGCAATTTTTTTGCTATTGTCAGCTGATTCAGAATATGTAAATTATATCATTCTTGCACGTTCCGATGAAGAGATATTCATATTATTATTAATGAGTCTGAATCTTTAACATAGAGATAACTACACCGCACGTTGGCAGGCAAGCTGCAGAAGGGCGAGCAGGCTACTATTTCCCATCGTTTAGCAGTGCAATTTTGACAGCCAACTATAAGCTAAAACAGTTTGAGAAGGTTCACCCACTGTTCTCTCGGTAGATTTTAGCTCATCTCACTCTGGCTAACATTAGTTAATGATCTTGTTATTGTTGATGTGCATAGGCAACTGAAGGAAACAGCCTACCATTTCATGGCTGTTTGATCAATAAGACTGTTGTTCCCAAAAGACGACTCCCGCGGTATTTATATATTTGCAGAAATATGTGGCTTTTGGCAAATGCTTTCTAATGATCTAAAATCGTGTTGTTGCTACTGCCTGTAAACACACAGTCCAGTTCAAAGTGAATAATGGCAAGCCCATGTAAGTAGCTGAATTTGTTGCTAGAATCTATTACCAATAAAAGTAGCTGGAGGGTACTGAAAACTTGTTAAATATTGTAGGCAACACTGCCCATGTGGCAAATGGCTTATTAGCATATAGACCTACTGTAGCTCAATTGGCTATGGCTCACCGGTATGCATAGACTCCGGTCCTGGACAAGACAAATTTTTATTTGGTTTTATTTACTGCAGTGTCTTAATTGTCCAAACGCACAGCCGCTTTCCTACTCTATATTGCTATATACATTTCTCAAATGCCTTTCTATTCGTCATTACCAAACATTCTATGAATTTATGAAAAGGTGAAAATGACCATATCTAAGTGCTCGCTTGTCAGAAAATGAAAAAAAGGTGTCATATTCTTCCCGGGGGTGTAAATGAAAAGATTTGAATGCGATTTCAGTTTGTTAAAATGCTGTCAGTTCCACTTTAACAGTATTAATTAGGCATGGATGGACCGACGAATTGATAAAAAAATGATAAGGACATAATAAGGACAATGACAGCATGGTTTGAGTATCACCTGTTGAGTCTCTCTGTCTCCACTTCAAACTCCCTGATCTTGTTCTCAGAGATGGCTGATCCGTGGGAGTAGAGGGTCTGGAAGATCTCCTGGATGTTGGAGCAGTCCTGGAGGGAGTGGGCCAGGTGTTCCGCCACGTTACTGGACACCTGGGAGGAGGAGGAACAGGGTTACATGGTATTTTGATATTTTATTAGGATCCCCATTACCTGTTGCAAAAGCAGCAGCTACTCTTCCTGGGGTCCACACAAAACAAGAAACATAACATAATACAGAACATTAATAGACAAGAACAGCTCAAGGACAGACATTTACATAGATCTAAGGTCGCCTCCCAGTCTCAAATGGTAACTTATACCATATGAAGTGCACTACTTTTGTGTAAAGAGTAAATTGGGGTACAAACAAGGAGAGGAGGGGAGTAGACAGCGCTTCAACCAATGTGAGTCAAGGTGCAGCCAAAAATCACAATGTAAAAACGACACAATAGGAATTCAGTGGGTCAGACTGACTGAGGGCATTTCTTTGTGATCCTCCACTCTCTTAATCCACAGTGTATACAGATAGTGTTTATAATCTTTACTTATACAGGTTAGTCTCCTTGAGATCAAATCTCTTTTTCAAGAGAGACTGTACGCAGAAAGAGACCGGTTTTCTACTGAACTTCACATAATCCGTCGCAGCCTAGTCCCAGAGGAATGCTAACAGTCTGCCTCTCTTCTCTTTCTTCCCTCTTCCTCTCTTTTTAGTCTATTTTGGAGCAGATGGGTTCCTGCTAAAGATTGAGAGGAGAATTTTAATGGCCGGAGCTTTCAGGGAAAAGACAAGCCCTGGAATCATTAGGATTGATTTCCAATCACTCACACACGAACACACACCAACAGGAGCGAGGGAGAGAGAAAGAGAGAGAGAGAGGGAGGGAGGCACAAGAGAAAAAAAGGGCACCAGAAGAGGAAAGTGATAACTGTTAGAGGGGACGTTGGCAGGTCACCTTTAGTGTCAACAAGGCTGTGTGGGTGCCAGGGGAAGGGAACAGTGGGGAATGAGTGACACCAGGTCTGTCACACTTCACTGGAGATACCCATCTCTGACACATCTGCTGATGCTGCTGTTACCTTCGGCCAGCTGCTACAGGGAAATGTGCCCCTACCTAATGTCGCTCTCTCATACTCTCCCTGTCCACCCCTCTCTCTTCCGCTCTCTCTTTCTTACATCCCTCCCTTCCTTTCTTTAAACCCGCTTGCATATTTCCCCTCAAAGCCTTCAGTATTGAATATCCATCCAGTATCTCCTTACCCCGATGCTGCTGATCTCTGATCCCAGAACAGGCCTCTCGGTAGAGGAAGACTCTGACCTGGTTTTAGACAGCTTCACCCGCTCTGCCACCTAGCAACAAGACAACACACTCAAAACATTACTGTGAATTACTTATAAAAAGTGCTTGGCCCCTAAAATAAATAAATGTAGGGATTGTACTGGATCTCTAATATATTGAATTCCTTCTGAGGGTCAATGTCAAGGACACACACACAGGAAAGGGGAAGAGCAAAATGGTTGATCAGACTGACTCTTTGATTACAATTGTCCCTCTCTGGCTGGACTAGCTCAAGGCTAGTACACAGATTGGTGTGTGTGCGAGCATGTGTATGTTTGTCATTCAAGCGATAATACAATAAGAGAGAAAAGAGAGATGGAGAACATTCCAGAGGAGAGTTCAGAATATCCCCACAGTGTGTGTGTCCCTCATACGAATGTACAACATCCCATTGTTCCAATTTCATTACTCCATCATTCCAGTACTTTGGTGTTTTGTACCTTACTATGCATGACATAGCGTGTGTGTGCATTCTACCTTGGCCACAGGTATATCGTTACTGCTGCTGCTGGTGCTGAGTTCCCCAGTGCTTGGATTGATGGGGCGGGAGGCGGGGGTGAGACGCCCAGGGCTGGACGGGCCTGCAGACTGGGAGCTCTGGAGACGCGTCTGCAGCTCTCGCACCTGGGGAAAAGACACCATAGAGATACCTTATATCACTATTTTATTGTGAATGTGTTCTATTTAATTCTATGGGACACACAGACACACAGGCTGAGGTTCATGGGCGCAGATCTGCTGAGAACACACACACCTGCTTATAATCTCATTATACAGACGATTTACAGAAGGACTCAGTTTGTTGCTACTTAAGGCACTTCTTGCTCCAGTTTGAGACAATGTGAGGATCCATCTGATCTCTTCTGTGCAGTGGGCAAAGGCAGGAATTTTGGGACAGTGATGATGCAGAGGAAACAGGGTACTTGAGTCGCTCCACTGCTGACAGGCCTCTTCTCTCACTCTATATTAAGCATCAGAGAACTCATGGAAAGACTTGCCAGGTCTTGCAATGAATTTGTTATGCCAGCTTGGATTTGTCAGCATTATGCTTGCAGCTAGTGTACAAAATACATACGCTGTTTAATTGTTGTTATCTCTTCACAACACTACAGCAGTTTAGGCCCTAGGTGTGTGTGCGTGCATGTATGTTGGGTGTGTGTATGTGTGTGTGTGTCGGAGGGAGAGAGCTTCCTCTGCCAGGAAGAGCGTGGAAAGGAACATTAGTTTGAACGCTGGCCCACTAAAATATAAACAATGACGATACAACGGCCTTTTGTGCTTTCACAGCACCCATTGTACAGGCAGAGAGGAAATATATGGAATTATAAATCATTGATGTTGCAAACATACCACACACAGCCATCTACTGGCATGTGCTGTTAGCAGAACGGGATATAGCTGCATACACAGACATGTCAAGATGCCTAAATCATGTTAGCTACCTGCATGTTTTCAATAATACAGCCAATATTTTACATTGTATATATACATGTGGCATTATAGAAAAAGGTACAGTATATCTACATCATTGTAACTATCTGTACAAACATCAGTACATGTACAGTGGGGCAAAAAAGTATTTAGTCAGCCACCAATTGTGCAAGCTCTCCCACTTAAAAAGATGAGAGGCCTGTAATTTTCATCATAGGTACACTTCAACTATGACAGACAAAATGAGAAAAGAAATCCAGAAAATCACATTGTAGGATTTTTTATGAATTTATTTGCAAATTATGGTGGAAAATAAGTATTTGGTCAATAACAAAAGTTTATCTCAATACTTTGTTATATACCCTTTGTTGCAATGATAGAGGTCAAATGTTTTCTGAAAGTCTGCACAAGGTTTTCACACACTGTTGCTGGTATTTTGGCCCATTCCTCCATGCAGATCTCCTCTAGAGCAGTGATGTTTTGGGGCTGTTGCTGGGCAACACGGACTTTCAAATCCCTCCAAAGATTTTCTATGGGGTTGAGATCTGGAGACTGGCTAGGCCACTCCAGGACCTTGATATGCTTCTTACGAAGCCACTCCTTCGTTGCCCGGCGTGTGTGGTTTGGGATCATTGTCATGCTGAAAGACCCAGCCACGTTTCATCTTCAATGCCCTTGCTGATGGAAGGAGATTTTCACTCAAAATCTTACGATACATGGCACCATTTATTCTTTCCTTTACATGGATCAGTTGTCCTGGTCCCTTTGCAGAAAAACAGCCCCAAAGCATGATGTTTCCACCCCCATGCTTCACAGCAGGTATGGTGTTCTTTGGATGCAACTCAGCATTCTTTGTCCTCCAAACACGATGAGTTGAGATTTTACCAAAAAGTTATATTTTGGTTTCATCTGACCATATGACATTATCCCATTCTTCTTCTGGATCATTCAAATGCTCTCTAGCAAACTTCAGACAGGCCTGGACATGTTAAGCAGGGGGACACGTCTGGCACTGCAGGATTTGAGTCCCTGGCGGCGTAGTGTGTTACTGATGGTAGGCTTTGTTACTTTTGTCCCAGCTCTCTGCAGGTCATTCACTCGGTCCCCCCGTATGGTTCTGGGATTTTTGCTCACCGTTCTTGTGATCATTTTGACCCCACGGGGTGAGATCTTGCGTGGAGCCCCAGATCGAGGGAGATTGACAGTGGTCTTGTATGTCTTCCATTTCCTAATAATTGCTCCCACAGTTGATTTCTTCAAACCAAGCTGCTTACCTATTGCAGATTCAGTCTTCCCAACCTGGTGCAGGTCTACAATTTTGTTTCTGGTGTCCTTTGACAGCTCTTTGGTCTTGGCCATAGTGGAGTTTGGAGTGTGACTGTTTGAGGTTGTGGACAGGTGTCTTTAATACTGATAACAAGTTCAAACAGGTGCCATTAATACAGGTAACGAGGACAGAGGAGCCTCTTAAAGAAGAAGTTACAGGTCTGTGAGAGCCAGATATCTTGCTTGTTTGTAGGTGACCAAATACTTATTTTCCACCATAATTTGCAAATAAATTAATTTAAAATCCTACAATGCGATTTTCTGGATTTCTTTTCTCATTTTGTCTGTCATAGTTGAAGTGTACCTATGATGAAAATTACAGGCCTCTCTCATCTTTTTAAGTGGGAGAACTTGCACAATTGGTGGCTGACTAAATACATTTTTTATATACAGTGGGGCAAAAAAGTAACATCAGCACATGTTGTCTGCAGTATACAGTGCATTCGGAAAGTATTCAGACCGGTCGACTTTTTCAACATTTTGTTGCGTTACAGCCTTACTCTAAAATGTATTAAATATTTTTTCCCCCTCTACACACAATACCCCATAAGGACAAAGGAAAAACAAGTTACTATAGATTTTTTCAAAATGTATTAAAAATACAAAACTGAAATATCATATTTACACAAGTATTCAGACCCTTTACTCAGTACTTTGTTGAAGCACCTTTGGCAGCGATTACAGCCTTGAGTCTTCTTGGGTATGACGCTACAAGCTTGGTACAACTGTATTTGGAGAGTTTTCTGCAGATCTTCTCAAGCTCTGTCAGGTTGGATGGGGAGCGTCGTTGCACAGCTATTTTCAGGTCTCTCCAGAGATGTTCGAGTGGTTTCAAGCCCGGTCTCTGGCTGGGCCACTCAAGGACATTCAGAGACTTGTCCCGAAGCCACTCCTGCGTTGTCTTGGCTGTGTGCCAAGGTCGTTGTTATGTTGGAAGGTGAACCTTCGCCCCAGTCTGAGGTCCTGAGCTCTCTGGAGCAGTTTTTCATCAAGGTTCTCTCTGTACTGTGCTTCGTTCATCTTTCCCTCGATCCTGACAAGTCTCCTAGTCCCGACCGCTGAAAAACATCCACACAGCATGATGCTGCCACCACCATGCTTTACCATAGGTATGGTGCCAGGTTTCCACCAGACGTGACTCTTGGCATTCAGGCCAAAGAGTCTTGTTTCTCATGGTCTGAGAGTCCTTTAGGTGCCTTTTGGCAAACTCCAAGTGGGCTGTCATGTGACTTTTACTGAGGAGTGGCTTCCGTCTGGCCACTCTAACATAAAGGCCTGATTGGTGGAGTGCTGCAGAGATGGTTGTCCTTCTCGAAGGTTCTCCCATCGCCACAGAGGAACTCTGGAGCTCTGTCAGAGTGACCATTGGGTTCTTGGTCACCTCCCTGACTAAGGCCCTTCTCCCCCGATTGTTCAGTTTGGCTGGGTGGCCAGCTCTAGGAAGAGTCTTGGTGGTTCCAAACTTGTTCCATTTAAGAATGATGGAGGCCACTGTTTTCTTGGGGACCTTCAATGCTTCGACAATCCTGTCTTGGAGCTCTACGGACAATTCCCTCGACCTCATGGCTTGGTTTTTGCTCAGACCTGCACTGTCAACTGTGGAACCTAATATAGGCAGATGTGTGCCTTTCCAAATCATGTCCAATCAATTGAATTACCACGATTGGACTTCAATCAAGTTGTAGAAACATCAAGGATGATAAATGGAAACAGGATGCACCTGAGCTCAATTTCAAGTGTCATAGCAAAGGGTCTGAATACGTATGTAAATAAGGTATCTGTCTTTTTTTAAACCTTAAATTTAACAAGGCAAGTCAGTTAAGAACAAATTCTTATTTACAATGACGAACGACACTGGGCCAATTGTGCGCCGCCCTGTGGTACTCCCAATCACAGCCGGATGTGATACAGCCTGTTTAGTATTTTATATAAATTTGTAAACATGTCTTCAAACCTGTTTTTGCTTTGTCATTATGGGATATTGTGTGTCGATTGGAAAATTATTGATTTAATTAATTGTGGAATAAGGCTTTAACGAAACAAAATGTGGGAAAAGTCAAGGGGTCTGAATCATTTTTAAACGCACTGTATGCTACCCGGCCATACGCAGGTGTGTAAATCAGGCTTCCTCTAGAGCCAGACATAATGGTCTGGAAAACAGATGAGGTGATAAGCCTGCCTCTAACTCGGTCAGTGATTTTCCCCACCTCTATTTCACAGGGACGTCAGGAAAGAGACAGGATGAATTTCAGAGACAGAAGACAGAAAGGGAGGGACAGGCGGAGACAGAATAGAAGAGAGAATGAGTGACAGAGAGAAGATGGAGATGGGGAAGACTGACAGTGTAGCAGAGAGATACTGGGAGAGAAGGTGGGGTGGGTAGATGGGGAAGGAGAGAGTGACAGAGAGAGAGGGAGAGAAGGAACATAGGGGAGGGGGGGGGGAGCGTGCAGAAGAGAGAGCGAGAGAGTACTTGGCCATGACTTTGAACACTGCGGTTTTTCCTGCTCTCCTCTCCTGCCAAACTCCCTTGGAGCCGTGGGTCTAAAAAAGCCAACATGGCTGCCATGTGCTGCCAAAGGACACAAAGAGGACTGCGACTGTACCATCATGAACCAGTCCCCTGGCCAGCTGCCTCCCTCATGATCCCCAAGAAAAGAAATGGCAAAGAAAATGATAGGTTCTGTTCAGTCCTGGCCAGTAATTATGTAATCGAGGACTTCCGTGTAATTTCCTGGTTTCAAAAGGAACTACGACTGTGACACTCTGCCTGAGGGAGTGAACAGGTTTGACTCACATGCACATCTGTCCAGGACAGGTCTTGAATTCAACAGATCTTTAAAAAGACTAATGTTCCACTGTATTTTACCACCGGCAGTGGTTGATTCCTACATATCTGTGAGTTGTATTATGAGTGGAGAGAATTGTAAAAGCTTAGAATGCTTACAACTACCTGACAATATAGAGGTCTGTATCTGACCTCAAAAATCAAGCTATTAATAACACAAGAATAGTCTTTTTTGTATCGTAAACAAACTGCTGACGCAGAGGAAATACGTGGACTTCAGACATACAGTACCGTTTCTAGAAAAGGTGTAAAATATGCTTACTACCTAAGTAAATACCTCTCCTTCAATGGAAGGTAAAAGCCTAAGGAAGGGAAGTTAAGATAGTCTCCGGACCTTGACACTCAAATTAGGTTGAATCCATCTTTTAAATGCTGAGCCGGAGGACACGGGCCCCCAAGGATGCGCCGGTGTGTGCATAGCAAATCCTTTCAAGGAGCCTCGCATTGAAACAGCAATGCAATGCATTTGTCCAATTAGTCTGCAAAATGGACAGATTTCATTAGAGGAAAGAGGATGAGGAGAGAGAGGAACGAGCGCTCTGAGCTGAGCTGGAGTGATTCTTCTGCTGCGTCCGGATCTCCTTTCTCAAGGCAAACAGAATCCGTGAGGTTGGTTAGCAGGACTGGCCCGCCTGACTATTTTCGCTTGATACGAACACAGTCTAATTGGGTCTTTCTATAAATAAATGGGGCCAATGGGAGAGATTGGGATCAACATTTTAAAATGGTTTGAAACAAAAATAAGGGATTTTCATGCAGTTCCATATGTGTACTTAAAATAAATTGACCCATAACTTCACCTATACAACATCATAGGCCTAGGATTACACATCCTCTAATCAGGATTCATACAGAAATTGGCAAATCAAATTCAAGGACTTTCAGGGGCCTTTTCCAAGCACTTAACTGTAATTTTCAAAGACCCCAATGTCATACAATTGTATAATTTATATAATTGTGCATATAGGGCCTAATATAGAACCCCCCCATCTCCCAAAAAGCATGCAACAATAATTATTGTCAAAAAAGTAGCCCATTACCACTAAGAATAGTGTCTTTTTTAGGCCTAACCAATGCATTGATATTGAAATTATTATTGCATTCTAAAATATGTGAGAATAATGTGGACATTGCCTGACTAAATAGATTGGATGCATACATGGCGATTTTTCTGTAGCCTATGTGGCCAACGCAGGCACACATAATAAAGCCATGACTTGCTGTAGCATTAATCTCACCATTTGAATCTCACCATTGCTGTTTTTATAATGAGAAAGTGACCAAAAACCAGGTTCCTTTTTTAATGGAAGGATTTGTATGTATGGCCAAGTTGAAGCCAACATTAATGTTGTCCTCATAATAACCATATGGTTTTACTGCAACAGAGTAGCACAACACCCTTCATATGAAGCTGCGGGAAACAAATTAATGTGGTCACATCTCTCACAAAAATGGATCAAAACTGAAAACAACCGATACATTTATCGATAACTTTTTAAGCACCAAAATTGAGGAAATGTCAGATTTTCAAGCAAGCCTATTCCAGTACTTGAATTTCTGAGCTCCAAATTCTAGTAGGCTACTTCAAGCCCCTTGTATTGTTTAAAATTGCAGGTCTAACATGGAATACTAAAAGTATTTGTTGTTATATTTCATTACCAGATCATATTGTGAATAAGCTAGCTAGGGCATTCCGGCTCTTTCCAGTGAGCAGGCCCGTTCGGCTCAGCTCACCAAAAAGAGCTGGCTCTTTTGACTCCCAAACGGCTCTTTAAAAAAATATATGTTTTGTATTTTTTAAAGTCAAACCGTTTGCGATAGTTTGACTATGATTGGTGTTAAAACGATTCTAAATTTAATTATTAAATAAAATCATACTCTACCTAAATCACAATGTATTTAAAAATGCATTGGTTTGTTATGAAAAAGAATGCTATTAAACATTACATTTAAAGTATAACTTTTTAATGTATATAAACAAGTGCATATAAATCTAACCATTCAAAACTAATACAATCTGAACAGCATAATAGAATATTGCACCATATCAAATAAAAATAAATAACAACGTGCAAAACTGCAGCATCCTACTTAAAACATTAAACTGGTCCCTCTTTTCTCTCTCTTCTTTATTGCCATGTTATAACCAGCAGCACACAGCAATGCTGACCATATTTTGCTTTTATGAGAGATTTGCATTCAGAAATGCAAGCTGCCTCACTTTCGAAGGGCTGATGCGGTTTCTTCTCTCAGTAATTATTTGTCCCGTTCGAGAAGACCCTCTCAGAGGGAACGGATGTGCCCACTATGCAGTCTCCCTGTCATGACTTTAGTAAGTCGTGGGTAGACAGAGGCCTTGTTCTTCCACCAGCTCAGAGGATCTGCTCCTCCAAATAGGATCGGACCTCCATTATGGCATCTGCTGCATCCCCAGTTGCTCTCTCGTCAAACAGCATCCAAACATCAGACGTTTGTGTCACTACTGCTGGTGTTTCTGCTCCATCTACTCCCTCTTCTTCCTGTTGCCCTGGTACCTGAGCCAGCTGACTGTTGGGAGTGTCCCTCCCTGCTGCTGAGGTTATTCTTTAAAGAGCCTAATCAATCACTCTGGCATCACTGAAGGCTAACTTCTCAAACCTGGGGTCAAGTGCAGCGGTTTCTAATAGCACGTGGTTCTATTCCATTCTGTGAAACTTTCTGTCCATTGATGAACATAGGGTGTCCATCAACTCTGTCACATGTCCTGTGGTTACATTTGCTTCTCTCTAGCGGCTGGCTGTGATTCGCTGCAGACCCTGACACAGGAGTATCATTTCTGAGACTGTCACATAGCTGAAAAGAGAGAACAGTAACTTATTAGTTCAGGTTCATGTTGTGTCTACTGATTCTCATCTACTGCTCAAATACATATATAATACTGGATTAAGTAATGATGTTGTAATAACTGCTTACTGTACCTCTCTCCACTGATCTCCACAGTGACCTGCTCAAAGGGTCCCAGGACTCTGCACACCTCCTCCACCACCTCCCATTCCTCTTGGGTCAGAGCATCAACAGGTGCATTGACAATGGCCAGGGTAGAGATGATGGCATCCTTGGACTCAAGAAACCACTTCAACAAATAAAATGTTGAATTCCACCTTGTAGTGCAGTCTTGTTAAGGCCTCAGCTCAGGCATCCCCATCTGGCTTTGTGTAGACTTTAGTTTTCAGCACCTACTGTGATCCTGTGTAAGTATTCCACAACTGCTTTCACTTTGTCCACAGTGGGCTTCATCACCTTCAGATCATCTCTTACAACCAGGATGATTGTGTGGGAAAGACATGGATGATAGGTCCATATTAAAATTTTCATGGCTTTGGTTATGTTATCTGCATTGTCGCTAACACAACAGACCACTTTTCCATCTACTTGCCATTCTCTGGCCACTCAACAGTTCCTCTGCCAAGTTTTCTGAAGTGTGTCTGTCGCTGAACTCAAAGCAGTCAGCTAGACATCGTAAAATCTTCAATGAAGTGACATATAACCAACATGTAAGAAGTGGTTACCCTTGATGTCCTGAAGTCAGTGGTAAGGCAAACTGCAGTGCTTTTTGGACTCTTTCCCGCACTGAAGCCTGTGTGCTCTCGTGCAGTTGTGGAATAAGTGATTTTGAAAGGGCTTTCATGCTTAGAATAATGTACATTGGATTTAGCCTATTGCTATAATTTGTAAAACCTCCGTCCTCCACGATCGAAAATGGCTGGAAATCGGTGGCAATCATTTTAGCTAATGCAATATCAATTTAGCCTTGTGCTACAAACATAGACTTTGGCATACACTGGTCCATAGAAGACTGCGTTACTGTGGGTCGCGGAGTAGGCCTACTTGACTGAGTGGATACCAGGCTCCACCACTATCACTAGCAGGCCCGCTAGTTGCTCTTAGAGCCGACTCGTTCACGAATGACCCATTACTAGAATAAGCCCACTAGGCTATGTCATTTGTTGTCATTATATTCAGAATAATTAATAGGAATAGGGTGTTGCGCGATAGTCTATCCTACACAATTGCGCACAGTAGACTCAGTGTCCAATTCAAAGCACAAAAACATATGAAGACATGAATTCATTTGCGTGAAGCGTTCTCTGTTCAATCTAACGGGCCTGCTGTAAATCAAGCAGACAACAGATGTTCAACATCAATTCTCTAGGGATATTATACTGAACAAAAATATGAACACAAAAAGATTTTAACGAGTTACAGCTCATATAAGGATATCAGTCAATTTAAATTAATTAATTAATTAGGCCCTAATCTATGGATTTCACATGACTGGGCAGGGGTGGGCCTGGGAAGGCATAGGCCCACCCACTTGCCAGCCAGGCCCAGCCAATCAGAATGAGTTTTTCTCCACAAAAGGGCTTTATTAAAAGACAGAAATACTCCTCAGCAAACACTCAGCAAACACTGAGGCAGCTTATGGTAGAGATATTAACATTACATTCTCTGGCAACAGCTCTGGTGGACATTCCTGCAGTCAGCATGCCAATTGCACACAACCTCAAAACTTGAGATATCTGTGGCATTGTGTTGTGTGACAAAACTGCACATTTTAAAGTGGCCTTTTATTGTCCCCAGCATAAGGTGCACCTGTGTAATGATCATGCTGTTTAATCAGCTTCTTGATATGCCACACCTGTCAGGTGGATGGATTATCTTAGCAAATGAGAAATCCTCACTAACAGAGATATAAACAAATTTGTGCACAACAAATACGCTTTTGTGCGTATGGAAATCTGGGATTTTTAATTTCAGCTCATGAAACATGGGACTAACACTTTACATGTTGCATCTATATTTTTCTTCAGTGTAGATCCAACGTGGATCCAGGCACAACTATATTCACTGGTGTGAGACACCAAAAGATTCTGGACATTCCTCGCAATCAACTTTTCTCCAGCACTTGGGCTGTTGGCTGCATCGCATGCGCTATCACAACAGCATGACTTGACTGTCATTCGGAAAATTCCTTCCGGGATCAGAATATGTGTGAAAATATCATGGCGTAACCAATCTGCTGGACACCAAATGCCCATCCAACAAGTATTATGTATAATTATTAAAGAATCACATTAATGACAGTATCGATTTAGGTTAAGTATGTGACTCTTTCGGTTAGAAGCATTCAATTTTGCAATGCATACATTATTTTGTATTTGTGTGCCCATGAAAACATGTTATGGGGTGAAAACTAAGGAGACACGAAATGTTAAGTAGTTACACTACATGTCTGAACTCTCTATACAAAAACACTGTCTGACAGCTAGATATGGAATTTTTACATGGTTCAAGCGATGTCTAATTTAACAGACTAATGCTTAATATATGATATAAATGACCATTTACACTGCCATACATTTTACATGTACATTTGAGTCATTTAGCAGACGCTCTTATCCAGAGCGACTTACCGTTAGTGCAATCATCTTAAGAAGGCTAGGTGGTACAACCACAAATCACAGGAATAGAATAGAAAATCTCAATAACGTAGCTATCAGTCGAGTCAGAGCTAGAAAGAGGGGTTGGGGAAGAGGATTATTTAAGATACTTTTTTGAAGAGGTAGTATTTCAGATGCTTTCGGAAGACGGGCAGGAACTCTGCTGTCCTTCAGAGGGAAGCTGGTTCCACCATTGGGGTGCCAGGACAGAGAAGAGCTTGGACTGGGCTAGACAGGAGCTGCCCTCCTGTAGGGGTGGAAGGGCCGAGAGACTTGAAGTGGCAGAACGGAGTGCTCGGTTGGGGTGTAGGGTTTGAACATAGGCTGAAGGTAGGGAGGGGCAGTTCCTCTAGGTGTTCCGTAAGCACCATGGTCTTGTAGTGGATGCAAGCATCGACTGGAAGCCAGTGGAGTGTGTGGAGGAGCGGGGTGACATGAGAGAACTTGCAGGGGTTTGATGGCACAAGCAGGGAGCCCAGACAAAAGCGAGTTGCAGTAGTCCAGACGGGAGAGGACAAGTGCCTGGATTAGGATCTGCGCCGCTTCCTGTGTGGGATAGGGCCATACTCTACGGATGTTGTAGCGCACAAACCTGCAGGAGCGGACTCCAGTAAAGATGAGGTCAAGCGTATTGCCTATCTTGTAAGTTGTTGGGGATTGGGTAAGGGTGAAGTCAAGAGAGACAAGTGGGGGGGAAGAGAGAGTTGGAAAGAAATGAGTTGAAGGCACACGTTGGGAGGTTGAAATTGCCAAGTACAAAGAGCGGTGAGCCATCATCAGGAAATTAGCTTATCAAGGTGTCAAGCACACTGAGGAACTCTCCAAGGGCATCTGGTGGGCAATAGATGACAATAATGTTAAGCTTGAGTGGACAAGTGACAGCATGAAATTCAAATGAGGAGATGGGGTGATCCATGTCTCGGTCAGGGCCAAAAAGGCAAGGGACTGAAGGGCTGAGATGAACTCTGCGTTCTTACCCAATATCGACAGTTCCAAACGCTGCCAGAGATCAGGAATTCCACATGAGTTGTGCGCGCAGGCTACACTAAACTAGAAGGGTTGCAGCCAAGGGGTGGAGAGTGTCTGTGAAGAGTACAGGTGCAAACAGGTATAGAAAACACACACACACACAGTTGATAAAGCTACAAAAGAGCAAAATGAGATCACCTATAAATAACTAGGTAAGATTCTCAAGTGAGAGAGTGGTGTGGAGCATTCCTCTCTTTCCTTCCTCGAACAACTCGGTAGAACCGTCTTTGTTTTGCGACAAAACCACCACAACCGCCGCAGCTGGGAAACTGAAGAACTAACACTAATTGCTTAGCACAGGTGGAAAGCACACCTTCCTGTACTAACTGCTGACTGCCTAGAAAAGGTGAAACCACTCCCCCTCCAATACAGCCACTGATTACCAAAACAAGTCACAAATTGCCCTGCATCTTGATCCTGGTTGATGTGTCAACAACTATCTGCAAATTGTGAGCAGTTAGCAGTTCACTCACCAAGTAGGTCACTGGGAAGACAGGCAGCACTTAAAGTTGATGGCCCTAGATAGCAAAAATACAGTACTAGACCACAACAGATAAAGACAAAATAATTATACTTATCACTCCATCAAGACACCAACCATGATAAAGGGTTAAACATAGATTTTAAATCAACTCGTTAATTGTATCGAATATAG